>NC_092587.1:190094166-190408125 GCF_047663525.1 Anas platyrhynchos | reverse complement strand
TTGCAGTTGAAGGCTTTAGCTGACTCTAAATGAGACTTGCTCTTTAAATGGCTTATACTTCTGTTTGGCTGCTGATGGATTTACCTTCTGATAACTGGTTTTGTTCTTTAATACTGAAATGACACTGTGAAGCACATACAAAATTCTTAATAACAGTGAGCAGCCCATCTTGGGGTAGGAGGACCCGCATATTTCAAGGTCAGCAACTGAAACTTTTTTGCTGGCCTAAAGCTTGATTCCCATGTGGAGTTCATTGCTTATTCTTTAGGTTTCACTTTGTATATACAACAGAGGCTCCATGTTGCATAAAGACAAGGGGGTTGCCTACACACAGGCATCCAGGAATGTTAAGTGAATTAACTAAAAGTGTGAAGATAAAGTGGATGTTTTTAAAGCACGTTAAAGACTTGTGTGGATGCCCTTAATTTAGGCATAAAATGGCTTTATTTTTCTTATTTAGCTTAATCCCCTTTGCAGGGATTAAGCTAAAGTGAACGTAAAGCAGATTAAACTCCTGTGTGGACATTAACATGAGTGAACTTATCTTCCTTCTCTTGAATGTCCTTTTGCGACATACCCTTCTGGATGCGTTGTGAAGTGGTGGAGCTCTTAATGAAGTATAGCTCTTATTAAACCTTAATAAACCTATACTGATTTGAGTATCTAGAATTTAGTATTTCAGAATAAGCAACAAACTCAATTGAAAAGGGTATTATGGAGCCTTTTAACAACTGACTTTCCTTTGAAAGTGTCAACAGTATGTAGAAGAGATAATAGGCTACTAATGTCTACACATGCACAGCTGACAACGTAATGGATCTAATTATTTCTGACCATTCAACAGCAAGCTAGCTTATTAAAACTGTATTGATGTTTTCCTAGAATATAATTGTGGAGTATAACCACAGAGTTGTTAAGGTTGAAAGGGACCTCTGGAGGCCATCTTGCCCTCCTGAAGCAGGGCATGGGACCACCTAGAGCAGCTTGCCCAGAACCATGTCCAGATGCCAGTGTTTCCATTGTCAAGTCTTTGCAATTTGACTTTTCTGAGATGTGTTTCTGACCCCTAGGGCACTGGGCTATTTGTGCCCCATCTCATGTCCTGGTGCTCCCAGCTGGGTATTGTGGCAGGGACTGGGAATTCATAACCATAGAAATGAGACAGTGAAACTTTCTCCAAATGAGATGTAGCCCATGAAACCTGTTTTTGGGGTGTGTTATGTAATTGTGGTAGCACGTGGTGTGTGGGCTTAGGTAACAGCTGCAATGCTTTAAAAACAAAACCCAAAAAACTTTTAAAATAAACCATTTCTCATGATGTTTATTTTTCAGGCTTTCATAAGATGACAGAATAATTCAGGCCAGGAGGAACCTCAGGAAGTCTCTGGTCCTGTAACATTTATTAGGATAAATGTTTGTATTGTGACTGCTGCTTTTGCTTTAAAGCTGCCATTATGCAATGAGAATTTGGGGTGAGGAAGTACCTTCTATTTGGGTGGTATCTTTGTCTAAACAAAATCTGCTCAAGTCTTATTATCAGGCTTTCTTTTTTTTTTTTTTTTTTGAACAGGATGTTTATCCAGGTATGCCTGTACTTCTACTGCAAGTTCTTGTGGCGCTGCCTGAAATTTGTGGTGAGGAAACTAACAGGGCGATGTGAGTTGCAAAGGATCTGTTACAACACAAAGCCTGGAGCTGCCAGAACTATGAAAATAGGTAACTGAAGAAATCAGTTTGCATGCCTTTGTACCTTTCTGCATGTGCTAAAAATAGTATGACTTTAAGGAATAATAAGTTAGATTTATACTGGATTCATTTAAAGTTGTCTGACGCTCTTATTTCAAATGCTGTTCTCTTACAGAGGCATCACTGAAAGGTTCAAAAAGTAAGGTGAGTGAAAGATCTCAGTTCAACTTTCCCGTTGTATCCAGTAGTTTGTTCAGTCAGCTGTTTACTCACCCCACAAAATCACTTTAGAATCTGATATGGTCTCACGTTAAAAGCATCTCCTCCTGAGGAGATGCTGTGACCATCACAGCAGGTGGCTTCCCAAAGCTGGGGGGAGTGTCCTGTGCTCCCCCAGCAGCACAATGTGGTGCTAGCACTGGGGGAATCAAGGGAGCAACAAACCAAGGAAGAGATGAGGGTGATGTTTTGAGACTTAGGCTTTCTTAGGTGGATTTCTCATCCTATCCAAAACTTCTGTAATTTGAAGTCAATCACTTACTGACTTCACAACTTTTTGTTTCTTTGCCTTTAAAGCAAGGATAAAAAGAGGTTGAAGTCAACATTACTTAGATTGCAAAGACAACTTAGATCTCTGCTTTCTTGTTAAATGCACTAATGGACAAGACTTCCAATTCATCCTTTCGCTATAGCATTGGTTGTACTAATATAAATGCTTCTCACTCATCTGAAAAAAATGTTTGTGTATGCATTAAGATTACTAAGGCATTCATTTCTCCTTGGTATGAGAACTAGAGCTGTTGAAAAGCTTACCTCGACACTAATGAGAATGGTGTCACATAGTTTATAGTTCGGCATGGTACTTCCAAATGTACTTTTAGCACAATAAGAAAGGCAGATCCTTATATAAGAAAATTGTTTAGATGCAGTATAAATTTATGTAATTTTAAGACAGAGCACCAGAAAACTCTTCCTTAATTTTTTGGAAGGCATGGTGACTTTTGATATTGAACTTTTGGAGGTATCTTCAAGGCGATGATGTGCAAGAGGAAGGAAAAATGTATTTGTGTTACTGCAATATGTTGGGAGAGGGCGGTGTCAAAATGAAGGGGTGCGATCCCACTAATTAGGTGGGTGGCTTGAAGCTGCTTCTCAACTGAAAGCCACAATGCAGATCATCTTTGCTAATAGCTGTTGCGGACATAACTGGCTCCAAGGGCATGGGGAAGCAGCTCAAGTTTTCACATGAGGATGGTGCTCTGAAGCTAGTCATTAGGGTTGAGTACGTTGGAAAGGTGTGCATATGGAGTTGGCTCTTCAGGGCTTTTAAGCTAGAAGCTTTTGTGTATTAAATTTACTGTTTTTACCTTTCATTGAACAATAGCTTCCATAAGAATTAATGCGTGTTTTTAAAACCTCTTTTTAGCGTCTGCAAACTTCAGTAAGTGTTCACCCTGATGCTATTGAAAAAACTATAGATGACATCATGGAGCTGAAAAAGATTAACCCAGATATAAATCCACAGTAAGTTCATGACTTCCTTATGAAATAAATGGGAAATTATTGATTTCTTTTCAGTACCCAAGTCTGTGGACAACTTTTTTCATAGCTATTTTGGTACACAATCTGAAGATGAATTTTGTTTCTCAGTGTAAAACTACAGCTTAAGCTTTGCTGTCAAAAAGCTGATGGAAAAATGAACGATCTTTTGTGGGGACTGTAATAGGCAAGTCCTGAGTTTCTTTGTCTAGCTGCTTCCTGAATCATGCTTAGTACATTGTTGATGCATTGATTTATGGGGACCACTTGCCCAGGGATAAAATACTGCCAAGGCAGGTGGTCGTGGAAGTGACAGTGATGGCTTCTTAGCAAGGCTGTAGGTAGCCTTTTGGGCAGGGAAGAAATTGGTCTGTTGTAACTGGCAAACCAATATATTGCTTCTGTCTTAAAAGTGCTTTGAGTTATTAAAACACAAGGTTTACCAACACAACACGGATGATTTTTATTTTTTTTTAATGCTACAAGATCTTAGCGGTAAGAAGTTAACAACAAATGACTAAATTCAAAACCACGTATTTCAAGAGCATGTAGTAACACTTCTGTTATTGGTATAAAAATTGTGTTTCAGTGGGCAAAGGAGGAGGGTTCCACAGCTTAGATACTCAGTGTTGCACAGGACACTGGTAGCTGAAATTCAGATTGGGGGGGGGGGGGGGGGCGGGAATCGGCAATGAAAAATTAGTGAGGGTGACATATCAGAAAAAAAATGCAGAATGTGCATAGCTCAGAGCCTGACCTGCGGACCTTAGTAACCGCAGCATTAGCAGTTGGGCTAATTGAAGTACTCACTTGTCAATATTGGACACTTGGGTAACAGGGTGGAACAATGCCAAGAAGAAACAGGAAATTCATTAAAATAATATTTGTGTGGCACCAGAGATCATCGTATCTTCTTGTGGCTTTGCCTTTGGCCTCTGAGTAAAAGCTGTCTTTCAAGAGAGGGAGAGCAGGGATACAAATGAATGGTGCTTGCTTGTATCTTGCCCCTGAACTAGGTTGCATTCGAGTGCTCTGGTCCTCGTATAAGAAAGCAAAACTTAATATTTTTTATTTAATCCAGGTGTTGTTCATATGCCAAGCACAGAACAAATGCTTAATTTTTTTTGGACAAGAAATTATGTGCTCAGTGTTTTACAGGACTGAGTCTTTCATTCCCTTGCCTGCTTCCATGGCATCTTCCCCTCTTAGTTTGCTGATCTCTTCAGAACAGTGAGGGATGTGAGCCTGGGATGTGCAAGGTAGTGCTGCATGCATAGAAACAAACCCTGCCACTAAATTGCTCCTTCCTTTACATTTTTTTATGGTTCTACTAAATTGCAGTCATCTGGACTGCAGCTTTACATGTGAGGCACTTACTTTATACAAAACTCTTCTGGAGAAACTTCAGCAAAAGCAGGTCAGCTATTTCTCTAGGCAGGATTAAGGAAAATCCATTGGTTTGCCTGGTCTCAAACATCAAAAAACCTGCATCCAAGCTGTCTTGTTGAGAAGCTCTGCCCTTCCCTTGCATAGCAGAGACTTAAAATCTCCTTGGGGAAAGGACATGGGGATGTGTCATGCTATGTGTTTGCACAAATCTGTGTGCAGTCAGTTTTGTTCATGTAGCATCTTTGCAGAGCTGAGCTAGCATCCCAGGCAAGTTTGCTCCGAGCTGTTCTTGACAGCGATGGGCTGCTGTGATCTGAATGGGAGGAGGCCCAGAGTAGTTTCCCTCTGTCAGTGCATTTGAGCTAAGCATGTATATCTATCTGGTGGTGGGAGCGAGTAGGTTGAATAACCAGGTGGTGACCCGTGCAATCTGCACCAACTACAGGAGCAGCCTGTGAAATGCTCCCAGTTTGAGGCTCCACGTGGGGTGGGGGTGTGAGCAGGTTGCTCCTGCACTCTGAGAACCACCACTGCCAGCACAGGGACAACAGGAGGTGGTGTGAGGCAGCAGCAGCTCATCTGCATCTGCTCAGTGCTGCTAGGGAAGGAGAAGAGCTCCCTTCCCCCCCACCCCCCCCCCAAAATAAAAAAGAAATTCTTCCTCCATGAAGAAATTCCCTTTCCTCCATGAACAGCATTGCACTGAGTACTTGACTGGCTTTAAATAGCAAGTTCAAATACTGCTTGCTTAGTATATGGTGTTCAGCTTGGAACTTAAGCACAACATTTTAATATATAAAATTGCTCTGCTTTTCCACTGCTTATGATGTTTTGCTCTGAACTACCGTGAGGTTATTAAGTAGTTAAAAACATGATGGCCATGGCTTAGTGATGCAGTACGGCAATTCTGTCTGGCTTCTCAGCTTCCTTTGAAATGCAGCCTTTCTATAAAACTGTAGGGTATAGCAAGTGAAGCATGCAAAAAATAAACACCAAAGGGGGGAAATGCTGTTTAGGTTATTCAAAAAGGGTTACAGACAGAAATAGCACGCAGTTGTGGCAAGAGAAATGGCCTAATGATGACATCTCTTATTCTGTGGATTAATCTCAGAAGATAAGCAGTCAAAATCCTTCTGCTAAGGAAAATTTAACAGTGTTATGGAATAAACAAAGTATTTCAGAGTACCAAATAGGGCAGATAAGGAATCTGTGCAGCTTGATATCAGCACAGCCTGTGTTCCAACAAGCAGTGAGGATATAGATCTGTGTTCTCCAAATTTATACGAGGCATTTGGATCATTTTAGCCTTTATTTAAAATATATAAAAAAGAAAAAATCAAGGCCGTATTCCTATACATAATTGAATATTCAAATGTAATATAAAACTGAAAATGTAATATAAAACTGACATGCTTATAACTTGTATTTTATTAGGAAAAAAAAACACTAAAACTGAACAAATTGTAATTTAAAGTCTTCAAAGCTTTTTTATAAGGATGCATCAGGTTGATCTGCATAATAATGAAAAGAGCTGTTATTGTGATTCTTAACATGAGTCCAACAAAAAACAAGTCTACGTAGAGGCAGATCTTTGAACTGTTACTTTTTTTTTTATAATATTCTTTATGCAGGCTAAGGCGGCATGGAAATAAAATGCATGTTTTTAGCTTTTTGCTGAGTTTCCCCTTTCCTTTTTAAGTTCACTTCTCTGGTCTCAGGGCATTGTTTGGGAAGCTGCCATTTGAATGGGGGTGAAGATTCAGTGATGTGATTGTAATAGGCTTTGAAAGCTGCTGTGTGTACTTACGAGACTTCCCTACGTAGAAATTCACCATTTCAAGTTTAAAAATCCATATTTTTTGATCAAAGTAGGGCACTAAATAAGACTATAACTTTCACAAGGCCTCATCTAATATAATACTAATCTCCTGGAAAGTGTTTTGCAGTAAATAAAATACTGGATTATTAATTCATTGATGTAACATTACTCGTGAATTAAACAGGTACGTATGCTGTAGTGCTGTGGCTTGGCTGCAAATGACTTAGTTGGATTATATTTTTTTTTCTCCCACCCCCAGGCTGGGAGTATCTCTTCAGGCCTGCCTGCTGCAGATTGTCGGGTACAGGAATCTGGTTGTAGAGGTTGAAAAGCTGCGCCGAGAGCCGTACGATTCAGAGAACCCACAACATGAGGAAATGCTCCTGAAGGTAGGTGCTTAAGAGGCACTGATAAGGTGTCCTTTATTCATGCCAGCTCCAAAGGGCTAGTTCATAAACCTCTTAAAACATCAGGAGATACTATCACCTCCCTCCATCATGTACCTGCTTTGAGATCAGACCGTACAGCATGCTCATCTAGTCTGGGTGTAACACCTGGCAGGCAAGCAGCTTGTTCACTGTTGATGAACACGTGTCACTTGGCTGAACTGTGTCTAGGTGCTGGATATACAGCTCTTATTGCAGGCAACAGCTCAGTGCTGAGCTCTGGATAAAACAGCAGCATGTCCTATTTCAGTTCACCTTTTCCTCAAATTCTCATAATGAGAATAAACTTTTTTTTCTCCTCAGTTTCTTGTGTTTTTTGAAGACGTTGTTCATATATCCCATTGATAAGCCGCTAGCTTTCACAGTGTACGATGGCAGGGTGGGAAATATGCACGTTTACATTTACCAAATGTATTTTCAAATGAAAAGAAAATTAGACCATTCTTTAGGTAATATGTGAACAACAATGAAAACCATACCAATTGGGTTTTACTTCATGCTTTAAGGAAAACCTGGCACAGCACCAGGTAAGTGTTTTTTTTTTGAGGAAGATGGACTTGAAGCTGTAAGCTTCAGGGAGAGAGCTAGAGAGCTTGTTTATATTGGAAAGAAACTGAGGAGAGAATAAAGAGGATGGAATATAGTCAAATAACGAATCCCAGTATTTCTTCTGATTCTTCTGATCATAGCTAGTGCAAGATGCTTCAGAGAAGTTGCAAGAATAGTGAATACATAAACTTGTACAGAAAAAACGTTTTTTTACGTAACTGTCAGAGGTCGTAAAATAAAAAATAAATCAGGTTTTGTTCTTAAATAAAAGTACTGAAATCTGTTTTTACTGTTTTTAAATAAAGCAAGTTTAAGTACTGAAAACTTCAAGCAGTTCCTTTGATTCTGCCCCTGCTCCAGGAAAATATTCCTAAACACATTGTGCACTTGCACTGGCCAGCATGCAAGAAGTAGGGTGTGAGGTGATCATGGGTAAGGAGCACTGAGGAGCTGGCTCTTTTCTTGCCACCTGGCATTTGGGGACCTGGTTCTTAGCTGCTCCTGAAAATGGTAGCTGTGATGTGTAGTCACGTAACATTTAAAGACAAAAGCAGAGTAAAACCTGAGCATTTGTCAGAAGGGAAGCTAAACAGTGCAGCTTACATTGTAAAATTCCTAATGCTGGAAGAAGTATCAGTGTCTCCATCTGACTTCAGTGTAACCTGTGCAATAGCACTTGCAAAAGTGAAAAGCCTGCTGCAAATTAATTGTCATGTCAAATAGAAAGATGTTCAGTGGTTTAATTCAGCTTCCAGTCCACACTGGGGAAGAATAAGCCAGTAGATTTTCTTTGCTTCTAGGTATTTTGCCAAGTGATCTCTGCAATGGGTAATTCAAGTTCCTAATGCCTATCATTTATTCATGTTTACCAGGAGGGCAATTTATGAATGAGAGGAAGATTAACATAATGTGATTGAACTAATAAATAATACTGTGTTTAGTGTCAATGGATGAACAGGGAAGACACTAAATATGATTTAAACACTGCATAATGCTTTATGCAGTCACAACAAAGTGAAATCATTGAAAGTTTTAACTTTCCAAAGGTACTCAACTTTAAATGCAGTCTGAATTGCTAAAATTAATACAACTTCTGTGTGGATTACTTGAGAAATGTGCATACTGCTCTTTCCATTGGGTAGGCTTTATCTTTTATCTAAGTGTCCCGAGGCCCTATTCACCAGCTTATTGGTAACACCTGATTTCTCAATACACTCTGGAAAGCATCGGTTTGCAATATGGCACATAAGATGTGCAGAAAGGTGTGTTTTTCAGGTGTCGATTTAGGCTGCTTTTAGGTGCCTAGCAACATGATATTTAGACACTAAGTCACTGGCCCAGTGCAGCTAAGTAGATTTATTCTAGCTGAGGATCTGGCTTGTTAAATCACTTTCTCCTTTTTATTTATTTATTTTTAATGTGAAATCAATGAATGATTCACCCCTTAGTTAAAAACGAAGGTGGAAAGTGCTGTTCTTGTATGTCTTTTCTTCTTTCTATGTTCTCTAATTTGCTTTTTAGCTCTGTGGTAGCCAAGCCAGCACCCTCGATTTATTACCCTTCTGGAGACTTGCAAAAGATGCTGGAGAAAAGATTGCTGCAGAGCCTTAGGGACCTGAGGGCTGATTGCCTGCCTCTCTGCCAGTGATTTACAACCAACTTCCAGCCCGTTCCTATCTCAGTGCTTATGGAGGCAGGCTCTAGTTTGATACACAAAGCACGATCAAAATAAGTCCTTGTGTGAGATGTTGCTGTGCTTGCAGATAAAGTCAGAAGGACCTTCTAGGGCTGAAATGGCTGCAAAACTTGAGTGGTTAGGCTTCCACCTGCAATCTTCCTCACCACCAGGAATTTCATTTGTTTTGCTGCTCTGGTTGCTGGAATAGCTATACAGATCTCTTACACAAGAATTTACCTTGCTTTAAAGAGAAGAAAGTCATGCCAATGTGTTGAGGCTTAATTATATTCTACCTGTGATCTTCCTAGTTGTGGAAATGCTTGAAGCCCAATTCACCACTGAAAGCTCGGATTTCGAAGCAGTGGTGTGAAATTGGTTTCCAAGGTGATGATCCTAAAACAGACTTCAGAGGGATGGGTCTGCTGGGATTATATAACTTGGTGTAAGTATGCTCCTTTAGAGATGTATTTATGTGCATCTGAAGTTGTGAAAAGCAGCATTATATGCAGGTTTTTTAGCAAGTCTGTAGGAAAAAAACTTTGAAAAGCATTAGGGACTCCATATCAAAAACTGAAAAAACTTTTATTTTTCCTTTTTTTTTTTTTTGAGGGAGGGACTTCTCTTCTGGAGGGTCTCCCTCTTCTTTTAGTATTTCTCATTGAACGAGGTTATACTGCTCATTAAGTCTTTTTTTTTTTCCCCCTCCCTCTAACACAGTAAGTTAACGCTCTTCCCACAGGAGAGAAACTGTAAAATATATTTTCACCAATATCTGGAGGATCTCTTTAAACAAAATGCCCTGGAAGTGAGTAGGTGGGAGGGTTATGTCACTGCTCATCTTTCTTGATTTGGAACTTTTATACTGAATTCTTAAGTAAAATACTTGAAGTCTGGCCACTGATGGCAAACTTCTATAGCTGGACTGCTTTTTAAATTTTTTCTATACCCAATATTAAGCAGTGAGGTTTACATAAATATTCCCTCTGCCTCATGCAGGCCAGGTGTTTGGTGTCATCTAGAGCTAGCAATTTAAGAATTGATTGGTCCCTGTTATTTCCTCCAGCCCTTGTATCTGCTGCAGATAACAGATGCAAGATTTATTTTGCTAAAAATAACCTCTCCCTGGTATGGCAGGACAGGGGAATAAATATTTTCTGTTTTTCTATGTTGAGGGACACTTTAAATAAATAAATGACTGTCATTCTCTAGCCAAGACCAGTGAAGGATCTGGACTCTAGAGCCTGATTTGAACTTCCACTGTATGTGACTCCCTACCACATATTTCAGTCTGCTGTGTTGACTTCTATCTTGCTTAGTGAATCTGCCAGATCAAAGAGCCTGATCTGCTTTATCTTGAGTTCTGCAGTCAACACGCGCTAGTAATAAGCAATAGATCTTCTGTAGGATGGGCAGAAAGGCGAGCCTGGTAACCCACACTCACTAGCAGCTTATGGAATTCCACTTGTCATTTCAGGCTGCTTTTATCTTTCTCTTTGGGGGTCTGAGGGGTAGTTGAATTAATTTAACATGTTAAAGTTACTAATTCTGCATAGTGCATGTAGTGATATTTAAAGGGCCTGGCACTGGCATGTATGGACAGCTTATGACTTAAACAAAAAGGCAAAGTTTAACAATTTAACTGAAACATCTCTCTTCAGGTATTTTGCCGAATGGGACACTGAGGTAGCCCAGCAAGTTCTTTCTGATTCTCTTCAGCCTAAATACAGGTAATGCTTTAGCCTAGAAAAGAATAATCTGAGAGAGTACTGTACTGGCTGTTGTTCTGGGAAGGGGGCTGTGTTTTCCTTTTGTTGGACATGTGAGTATTGCCACGTGCTATCTGTTTTCAAGTGCTGATCTTGAAAACTGATCAAATTCAAGAGGAAACTTGTATACTGGATATTAGAAATAGTGAAACTTAGCATTAAATGTTTTCACTTAATTTCTGATTTCAATTGATTTTATGTTTTTTATTTACCTTTGTTTTAATTCTTTTGTCTTTTCATAATGAAGGGAAGTCTCTAAGAAGGAACTAAGGTATTTTTTTCTTTTTTTCTTTTCTCTTAGTTTTGTAAGAATCTACATGTAAATAATCAAACCATGCTGTAATTTAGTGTGTTATAAACTGAACAGCTTTAATGCAACACAGATTCCCATTCCTTTCTCTAAACACTGCAGAGTTAATTCCAACTTCAGCTAATGGTTCAAGGCTGGGTACATCTGACTATGCTAAAATATATAAAGAATAAAATCAACCTTGCTTGTTGTAGCCAAGACACTACTTTTTTTTTTTTTTTTTTTAAGAGCTATTTAGTAATAAACTAACCAACAAATCCAACAGATTTGGGGTAACTTCTGGGGAGGTGTTTCAGCAGTGCAAATATGGTCACAGCAGCTGTGACTGGCTTTATAATCAAAAGCACTCTATGCCAAGAGTTTATTAGCACAGCTGAAAATCCACTTTATTATTCACATACTTTGGCTACCTTGACTAATGACTGGTCTAATCTGGCTAGTCCAATGTCCTGATTTCTGAGAGATCGGGTACTTTCAGGTGCCAAAAAGCTGGTATTGCAAACAACAATTTGTGAGAAGACTTATTCCATAATTGCTGGGGGAATGGGTGCCTCTTAGCCAGTTCCATGGTAATCAGTTGTCTCAAAATACTTTTTCCTCTCTTCTTCTGCCAGTAGTGCTAAATACCCCCATAGTAGGGTGTTTACATCTGAATCCTGTATAGCTTTTGGTATCCCCAGCATTTTGTGGTTGAGTTACCAATGCTAATTCTGCGACAAAAAGTGCTTGGAGGGTTGAGGGGAGTGGAAGTGCAATAGACTTTGATCTTTGACTTAAATCCTCAAATTTAGTTTGTCTGGAATTTCCTTTTATATTCTCACATTTATTTTCTCACTGCAACCCCCCCCAGGTTTGGTCTTCTCTTTATGTATTGCGCTGCTACTGGATGCTTTTAATTAACGTGCCGTGATGAATAGGAGTTTTCACAATGCTTAAAAAGCATTATAGAAAATTGCCAAGATTTTTGTTTAACTGAACACAAGATTTACATGGGAGATAAAACAATACTACACAGGTGCTGAATATTTGCTGTCAGGGCTGAGAATCCCATCAGTGTTCTCCACTCTTATGATTTCCAAGGACCATCTTGCAGTTCTGTGTGAGCATGTGCAATTTTTACCCCTTGAAAGAGCATTCGTTAGAAGATAGATGCTGCTTGTGGTGCCTGTGGTGTTTTCCTGGTGTGGTTGCTTAGCAGCAGTGCTGGTTTCTGATGTGATAATGATCAATGTAGTTTCTATTTTTGTTGAACTGCATTGCTTGTCCACATCCTAAGTGTGCCACCTTTTATTATTCAACACTTGCTTGGGGGTTTTTTATAGATGTTATGCCACAACCTACAAAAATGACAAAGTTTTTAGAGAATAAGCATAGACTGGTGTAATCCTGTACACCAAGCCATGTAAGATGCAAAATTTTGTTCCAACATACATCACCTGGTAATGGGTCAGGATGGGTGTGAACCTCTCAGCATCTTTAATACTTAAAGGCAACAATTCTTAAATATTTTACTTGCCTGGAGTTCAGGGCATGGTTTTTAGTATAATATAAGCTTACTGTAATTCAAGTGTAGTCAAGAAGGACACTTGCACACAAGTGCCTACATGTATAATTTGGGATCTAAAGCCTGCAATCTCAGAGCTGCCTTATAAAGACAAAACTCCCACCAGACTCTAAGCCTTAGCCAGCTGGTGAGGGTCAGTCCCTTGCTTGCTTATAGCTGGTGGTAAATGCAGGCAATGATTTCTTCTAAATTTACTCTGAGTAGATACAGGTAAAACCTGGTTAGTAGAATATCAGCTGCTGATGGTTGCACCATGCAGCTTTCTTTTTTTAATGTTGTACAACAAATTTAATTCTTCCCTCTCCAGGCCTGTTTTATGGGAGGGGATCTTCTGTATTCTCGAAAACATTTGCATTGTTGTGCTAAACAACAAGAAATTCCTTAATTTTGGCTGTTGAATGACTTCTATTTTGGTGGGACATTAAAAATACTCCTGCGATAGAAAGCTCGTGTTTGCCTCCTCAAGTGGATTGCATTTCCAGTGATGAATGTCATGCACATCTTTGAGAACATGAAGGCTAAAATCATCATACATTTGTTGAAAGGAATTTGGTATACTGTTTTTTTTCAGCTCAAAATTAATTGAGGTGGATTATTTTTATGGCCAATATAGAAAATAACTGGCTTTTACTGAGAGCAGTGATGTAGGCTTTTGTCATCATTACCAAGTTTACTAGTGATGCCATAAACCAAGCTACATATTTCTAGCTATGTCCAGTCTCCCTATACGAATCGATTCACTCAGAAGCAGAGTTAAAGAGGATTAGCCCTATCAACAGAAGTAAAACACATAGTCTGTGTGTGTTTAATGTTGTAATAACAAAGAAATTGGAAGGAGATCTGTCAACTAGCAATTCATGTTAATATCTGGATTTTTTTTTTTTCCAGCCAATTCAGCAAAGCTGAATGGGAGAAGAAAAAGTTTGATAAGGCAATTGGGTAAGTTTTAGCCAGGAACACAACAGTTAACACTGATGCTGCATATTTGAAGGGAGCAGGGTATTGCTTGGTTACTTCTTTAAGGATTTTTTCAGTGTACATGCTAACATGCATCATCTTAACCATATCTTCATTTTGATCAAAGATTTCAGGATAAACCTACTTCGAAGTAAAAATTGGGAGTAGGGGGTGGAATCTTGTAGCAAATAAAAGGTTTTTTTGTGCATGCTGTGAATAGTGCAGTTATAAATATCTGTTTAATTCTTCTTAAAGCATAATATGATCAAGTCTCACCTGTCTCTCTGTCAGAGGCAGTTTCTGATCTGCTTTCAAGAAAGTATAACTGACTGTAACTGAGAATCTGTAATGCAGTATTTTAATGCCAGTACTTCATTGTTCTGTGAAACTTGCTGTTAAGCCTTATGTTAAGGACTCTTCCTCAAGAAATATCCAAAAACTAAGCAAGTTTGCTTTACTGTGTTTTCTTGGGAAATGGTCATTGCCAGAAATCTTGAGCTCTTTATGCAACAGGTTTACAAATTAAGAAAGAACTTCTAATTTCTGAGTTCTGCTGTGCCTAAATATACTTTCCTTGCTCATTTGTCTTAGCAGGACAGGGTGTTGGTTCATAGGTTAGATACCCTTTTTTCTGTTCCTAGCAAGCCCTGATTTAGGATTTTGCTTGTGTAGCTAGTTCTCTGTTGGGAAGAAATTGGAGGTGATTCAGCTAAATCTCTTTCACAGGCTTCTTAGCCATATGAATATCATCATGGGATCAATTGCATAAACCTTTATTTTCCTAACTGTGCGTACTGAATTCCAGTTGGGCAGATGGGTTAAAACAGCAAGTGTCAGGTCACCTTGCAGGCACAGCCACCGTGTGGAGTGCTTACCCTGTATCAGAAGTCAGTCCAGGGACTCCGGGGCTTGTTTTCATTTCATAGGAATGAATCTGTGCTGCTCCACTGAGAACACTGGCACGGTGATGAAACTCCTGTTTTCACTTCGACCATATGTTTCACTAGGGAAACACTGCCATTAGAGAGTAGAAAGCAGATAGGACAAATGTTTTTGTAGTTTTCCATCACACTTGGAAGCTCACAAGAGGGAGAGTCAATACACCTCAGTATGACCTAACCTGCAATGTCAGTGACAGTTTCTTATAGCCTGTGGAAAGAAGACAAGCTCTCAAGAAATGTTTTTCTTTCTTCCAGCTACTCTTTTGCTATTGTGGGTATTAACATAACAGACCTTGCATATAACCTGCTCGTGAGTGGAGCTCTGAAGACCCACTTCTACAATGTTGCTCCAGAGGCACCAACACTCACCCACTTTCAGCAGACCTTCTGTAAGTGATGAGGGGGGGATACCTACTTAGTTTGAACTCCTACTTTTGTACTGCTTTTTTTTCCTGCCCTTGCAGATAAGAGTACTGTAAATTGGCTGACACAGCACAAATAGTGTTGTGCTGGTCTTACTGTCCTGGCTTTAGAGTACTTGGATCCACTTCTGAGTTGTGATGCATGTCACCATCAAACCAGGGAGTAAAACAAAACAAAAGGCCTGAACTAATGCCTTCCTACCTGCTTAAACTGCTTTTAAATAATAAGAAACTAAGGGTATTTTCCCCATAAATCCATCTGTTTTAAGATATCTACATTCAAGTGCCTCACTGCACCCTTCAGTGGACTTGTCCTGCTGGGAATTATTTTTTTTTTCCCAGCCCTTTCCCCTGTAATTGAGCATCCCTTCTACAGCACAGACCTACTGTGCATCTTTGCCAGAAGGGCACTGCACCAGGTGCTACATTTCTAATGTTTTTCAAAATGTAGGCAAGGAACTGATAATAAGACGTCAAGATGCACTGTTTTCCCTATTAATTAAAAACAAAACTAAACCTTTTCAAGTTGGCTATTTAGGTAGCAGACCTTTTTGTTTTGCTGTTTTAATACTCTTTATTGATTGACTGTATAGATAGCGAATATTAGTGACCTGCACATCTTCTGTTAAATAATGCAGGCATTTGAGGTTGCTATTCAAGACTCATTCACCCAGAACCTTATATGGGCAGATTCCATACTGCAGCGGGAAGTCCCTTCTTGTGATGGCTTCTGGGTTGCTGCCCTAGATACACTGGCTGGTAGAAGCTTCAGCAATTTAGCTTTTACACTGTCTTTGTCAGTGGTCAGCCTGATAAATAAAGGACAGATAAGTACCTAAATATCTGCTAAGATTTGAAGATGTGCTTAAGATACCTTTTGAATAAATTTTATCAAATTAATGTTGAAAGGAAAAAAATGTGACTTTGCAAATAGTGAAATTTAAGTTAGAGTTATATGTGGTTTTTGTTTCAGATTAGGATATAATGAAATAAATGAATAAAAGCAATTAAGCCCCTTTTACAACAAATGCCATTGCTTCTTGAAAGCACAGATAACTTGCAAATTTTGCTGTATTGGGATGAAAGGTTATGCATCCTCAGTGGTTCATCTGCTGTGGGTGCTGGGATCAAGAGGTTGTGTCCAGTTCACTGGATAGTACCGTCTGTAAGGTTTTTCTTGGTGGTGGCTCCTCTTCAAGCCCAAGGGTGGCACAAAATTTAAGAGGGTAAAGGCCTCAGTAAAAGCTTGTGTGTTAAACACAATTTGTCATCAAACTTTTTCCTAAGGCAAGGATATCTTACCAAAGCTAGTTGTTCTGTGTGTCACCTTGCTTGTCTTTCCAGGATCATGGGCATAAATGTTAAATAACCCTTCCTGCAAGGTCATGCACATACAAGTAAAACTGTATGAGGAAGCTGTAACTGTTAGTTACTTACCCGTATGTGTTTTTTAGTGGAGAGTAAGCACTTAAGCGCTGTTTCTATTGAGGAAAAATCAGTGAGGCAGAACTTCAATATAAACAAAAAGCCAGTGGAATATCATCAGTAGTATCTTCTCCTACTCATTAGTTTAATGTTCTAGTTCATGTATCATTTAACATGGCCAAATAACATTAATAGCTCATCATCCATATGTCAGGATGCTTGGTGATTTCTTGTAATTATTGGAAGAAGTTCTGCCAGTGTTCATCAAGCCTTGAGTTTGCCCCTGAGTGAGCCTTCTAAAAAGTTTCCCTAAAATTCTTTTAGGGGGAAATATTCCCAGATCAAGGAAACATAAGTATGAAATGAGATGTTTTTCCTGAAATGAATCTTCAGTTGTTATGTTAAATGTCCAGCATGTGTAATGCCAATGCTATGGCAGCAAGCACTTCCAGATGTTTTAGTTTCATAAGCTATGCCATATATAGTGTTGGAGCAGGTGTCTTGCAGGTGGGTTTAATCTTATCCCTGCTATAGGTTCATGAAGTCTCAGACCTCAGTGCCCAGAATTCTTTGTGTGCATCATAGTTATTAATCACGTATTTTTTTAATTTTGTAATCTTTACTGTATTTCTCATCTGTTTTTTGTTATTCTTTTTGTAGGCTACTTAATGCATGAATTCCACAAATTCTGGGTTGAAGAGGACCCACTGGATATAATGGAGTTCAACCGTGTCAGAGAGAAATTTCACAAGCGAATCTTGAAACAGCTCCAGAACCCTGAGATGGCTTTGTGCCCTCATTTTGCTGCATCAGAAAGTTTAATCAATATGTAGTTACTCACTTGATTTTATTTGGGAACACTGTCTCACTCTTGTGTTAGGTCACTGTTTAGACCATCACTAGCATACTGAAAGACCATGGCGATTGTATGCATGTTTTTGGTGCAGTATTCATCTATTTTTGTCACAAGTACTAGATCCCCTTATGCTTCTTGGGGGATTTCTCATTTTAAATGGGTGCTCATATTGCGGCATTATGCAGTGTTACATTCTGAATAGATGTCCAGGTATCAGAGTTTTTTCTATTTTTTTAGACTTTCCTCATAATTCAGCATTGAACAATTGAAATGTATTTCTCTAGCTGTGTTTTTGTATATGTGGAATAAGTAGCTGGATCTTGTATTGTGAAAGCTTTTTAACTTCTTGGTATGTTTTAAGGTAACTATTGGCATTTCAAGCAAAATATATGTTTGGACCTCGTCTAGAAGATAATGTGTGTAACTTAATCTGATGCAGACAAACACATTAAAGTCCAATTTTCTCCACACAGCCATATATGCTTAATGCAGAATTAATGAGGCTTATGAGATACAAGTTTCAGTAAGAGATTTATGCAGAATTACAATCAGACTCCACAGCTACATGAATACCAAATGATCTGGTGATGCTAATACATTCCTAGTGAAGTGCAAACACACTCGCAGCTACTGGTTGTCGGCACCAACACCACCATGCTGAAGCATAAATTCCTGCATGTTCCTTTGGCTGTACCGGGGTTACTATTCTGTGTCACATGTTGGAAGGCAATGTGATTTGATCACACCATGCTTGGTGAATTCAGGGGAGCAGAAATGAATATATATATATTTTTTTGAACTACTCAAACTGTAGCTTTGGTTGTCAATTCAGTTCATAAGAACTAGGAGAAGTAATTGACTAGAAGGTTTAGTGCAAAACCACCTAAGTTTCCTAGACTACTTTAAAAAAATAAAATAAAAATGGCAAACCACGTTTTTTCTAAAAACATGAATGAGTGAAAGTGTCTGACACAAAGAATGTGTAGTATATTGAACAGCATCTACCATGGCATTTCATACCCATGGTATTTTTTACCTTCTAAGCAAGCAATTTTAGTATTATGTTTGTGTAAATCACTTGCATATGGAGATTAAACTTTGAGTAGTGTCCAACTACTTGTGAATTATATGAATAAATTATATGTCATTCTAATCTGAAGCACTACATGTCTTATTTTGGGGATGGGCAGTAATACAGATATAAGTAACTCTTAATAGATCAGTTCAAAGTGGGTGTGACAGCTTTGTGGTATTTCCTGAGTCTGAAGAGTGGTTTAAATTGACCTGGGTCATGTTCATTCTAGTATTTCTGGTTATAGCTTTGAGCATTGCTTACTAAATAAATAAAGCAATGGGGAATGTTTATACTTCTTGGGAAACTTCTTAGCTCAAATGGGAGATGGGGATCTTTTTTTTTTTTTTTTTTTTTTTCCTGCAGGGCTAAAAAGTTGTGTTCTTTGAGAACTGAACTCTAGGGCTGTTGCAACAACTAGTCTTCTCCAATGACTTCAGAAATAGAGCTGGAGAGATTAACTATGGCCTATTTTGTATGAAAATGTAACGAATAAAAAAGCATGTATGTTTAGCTTGTGAATAATACATGGTAGTAATACATAAAACAGGAGGTTTGGGTATCGCTCCTGATGCTTATAACATTTTCTAACAACAGTTTTCATTGTTTTGAATCTTACCCTCTCACCTTTCCTTCCCCATCTCTGTGACTTAAATTCTTTCTGCAACACGTTAGTCTGCACTGGTTTATTTTTAATCTTCTGCATGGAAGTTCATGGAGCTGGCGTGAAGGCCCCTGCTACCTTTTTACTGGTGTGATCTTCTCAGTTGTTATGCCTTTTCCCAGGGTGTCAACTTCAAATAAAATCAGCAAATGTCATCTGGCTCCATGTCAGATTGTGTCACTATAATCTAGCTGCTTTGGGTGATTTTTTTTCTTCCTGTCTTGCAGGGAGATGGATTTAATGAAGCTATGTGTGAAGTTCTTTCTCCTGTAGAGCTCTTGCTTGCTCCCCTGTGGAGCTTATTTTACTGCCCACTTGTGCTTTAGCTGTGGCCTGTGACATCCTTGCTCTCAAGGTCCTTGTCAAATCTGGGGCAAAGAGCATTCTTGGTGGCTGTGCCCCAGGCTGAAGCATTTAAAAAAAAAAAAAAAAATCATAATTCATTCTACCACCAATGTATCTCCAAATTGTGACCTATGAGGAACTGGTTGCTGCTTTCTCTAGAGAGGAGAAAATAAGAGGCAAAAAAAGTGTAAAAAGTTGTTTCAGTAAAGTAGACTTATTGTTTATACTCCCTGCAGGGTGCAGGTTTTGCTTTAATTAAGAGCAGAGTAGCTTTTAGGCAGCTGGTGTATTTCTGCGCACATTTATAGCAGTAGAGAAAGTTCCCTGTATTCATGCAGTGAGGCTTCGAGAAATGTTTCTCCTGGCTGTCTCCTGCAGCAGCACGGAAGCTGGACTGGAAAATTTCCTGTGGTGTAGAGGGTAAAGAGCATTAGTTCACTGTCCTCATTAAAAGAAGAACAATCTTTATAAACACCTGTACCTGCTTTGTGGTCTGTGCTGGGTGCTCTGCACGGCAGTGCTGGCTGAAGCACTTTGCTGCAAGCAGAGAGCGTCAGCATGTTTCATGTCAGCAGCTGAAAGAAGTGCTCTTAGGTGGAGCAGGAGGTGTGTGAACAGAGTGCTGATGCTCGGGTTAATGAGCCCAGGTCTGCTGCTACTCAACCAAAGAACCAGCGGTAGCAAAGTGCAGCTTTCCTTTTTGCAGTTGTATCATCGGTTCCTTCTTGATCCTGCCCTTCGTGAGCTAGAGTTGGCTTTTAACATCTCATTTGTTAACTTGTGCATTTCTGTCATAACGTGACCTGTGGTTTTGATCCATCCATGAGTGCAGTCAGCATTTCAGGGTTATCCATTGGGGTCTTGGAAATCAGAGTCGTTCCTGTGTGAGCTCTAGAGGAAACCTCGGTCTGCAGCTTTGCACTTGGACAGATCTGGCTGAGGTCAGTCAGTTACAGGCTGTAACAGTAATCACATGCAGTTTTATAAATGCTAACTTCAGGTATTTGGCAAACACTGTTGGGACATCTGGGAACTCTCTGTATTTCCTTCTGTCCTACAGTTGGCTCTTGATGACCTTGACATCGTCAACATATGACCACCTTGGCATCATAGGAAGAGGTCTCTGAGAATGATGGTGATAATCTTTGATTTTCAGAGAACTGTCCTATTTTCTTTGTAGTTTGCTAATGGACCTGACTTTCACCTCTTAGTTCTTACCTGGATTTTAGTCCAATACGACCTGGAGTTTTGCACTAATGAATCCTCCAGGCTATGCTGCGAAAAACAAAATGTATCACCTCTATGCACTTGCATCTACAGCATGGTGCAGCTAAAAATCACATAAATTATTAAAATAGATGTTTTGCAGAAAACAATCCTGAAACAGATAAGAAAATGAATTATTCATTGTTTTCCTTGGTTTGTAGCAGTGCAGGCTTCCTATAACACTTGCCAAAGATTAGACAGGAGTCTTCCTACACGATCATGTAGAAATATAGTAGGACTGGCTTTGTGCGTTCCCCTGTGAGCAGCATGCATAGAAATCAGGTCATTACTTATTCTAGTAAAGGAAACTGTTCTTCCCTATATGGAGCTATAATTAGAAAAAGAGATTTAGCTTTAAAGCTCCGAGCAAGAACTGGGTAGAGCAGCTTAGATCATAAAGAACTATAGAGAATGGCAGAGGATTTATCTGTGTGGCCATATTCTTAGACCTCTCAGAGCCTCTTAAGCTCTGTTGTATTGAAGAACTGTAAAACCATGTAACTAAAGGTGGTCTGTGCCCCAAAATGCTTACAGTGTGAAACAAGGGAAGTGAGCAAGACAGGGGAGCTTGGGGTTAACATCTACAGCTGGGAGCTCAGCAAAGCAGAGCTGGAGAATGGGACACGAGGAAGCTTGCTCTATATTTATGGCCTCTTTTTCCCAATTGCAAGGGCAACTAGAAAGGGACATGGAGATGACTGTGAAAAACAAGCAATGGACAACAGAGCCCACTCCTGTAATATGCTGGAATTGAGGACAGCCTGGCTGGGGAGGTCCTTGACAGAAAACGCAATCAGAAGTGTGTGTTGAAGGAGGGGTTCATATGGAGGCAGGTCTGATTAACATGGGGCTGGTCTGGTTGACACAGAGAGCTCTGCATAGGCTGCCTGCCAGCATCCTGAATGGGACTGAGCATGGCAACACTGCCGGTTCCAGGGCCTGAGAAGACAAGGACAACTTGGGGGCAAGTTTCACTTCTGGGGATAAATAGGAAAGGCTGTGCTTCTCTAGAGAAGCCAGTCAGAAAGCATTAACAAGATGTAGATAAAGCCCAGATGTAAAGAAAAGGGTTAAGAGGCAAAGTAGGAGCCCTTGGTCATGGTCTAAAGACAAGACGGGAATGTTCTCCACAGTGGGAAGGAGCTTTGTCATCACACCAAGCTTAAGAAGGGGAGGGGGGGGTAGGAAATTGTGAACAACTTGGAACTGCAATATGGACATCAGGATGAAAGTCTGGAGTAGAGAGGGCTCTGTGACTCATTGTCAGAGCAAACATGATTAACCAAGGAGGAAACATGGAAGCAGGAGGAAAAAATAAAAATAAAAAAATGGCAAAGCCCCATGAAGAGTCCCATGGAAAGAAAGGATCCTGCACTGGACTCAGGGCAGTATGCCCAGGAAAGTGGGAGGCAGGAGAGGACTGTCTCAGAAACTAAGGCCAGACTAACTTTGAGAAAACAGCTGTGGTGATTTGTGTCAAAGGCATTTGGCAGCTGAGTGCTCTGCTCTATCTTCCCTGGTGATGTGCTCTGTTCTGAGCAGATTCATTTCAGTCCAATCAGCAAAGTGCTTGTGCAGTTCCCATCTCACCACAGGCCAATCAGTAGTGAGTACATCCTATAAAATCAGTACAAAAGCCCTCAACAGCAGTAAATCAGCTCAGCTCCTTAACCTTTGTCACCTGCCCTTGTCCAACCAAGGCACCCTCTTGACAAGAACCAAGCCATCTGACCAAGTCATCATCTGCCCCTTTGCTTTCCCCCAGTTTTCTATTCACATGGGTTTACTAGTTTAAACTGAAGCCAAGGGACTTACACTTTGCTTCGGGTTTTAATGTCTCTACCCCCACTGCCCCTCCAGCCTCTCTTTTTTTCACCCTTTCTTGCACACTTTTGGCAGAAAGACGTTTTTGTGGTGGATGTGAGTGTCACTAACTGTGGCCAAAAAGCAGAAAAAGAACTACAGGATTAGAGGTCTGAGGAGACAGCAGCTGATCTGGCAAGCCCCCTCCTCACATCCTGCCCTGCCCCAGCCTGCAGGGTGCCACCGTGACACCAGAGGCAGGAGGGTTGCTCTTAGCTTGGCCATCTCAAGGCTGCTGCTTCCAACTGTCTTGCCCCTTTCATGAGGGCTGTGGGGAAGGGGTACAAGCATGTGGCTGCACTGGGAAAGCAGAGCTTCTCTAGCTGAGCTGCTAGTTTGGTTCATAGGATTGTTCTGCCCCTAAAGCACATTCAGACTCCCACCAAGTTCTCTCCGAGGAGAATCAGCTTCTTCTGGCTCACAGAATAGATTTTATTTTATTTTATTTTATTTTATTTTATTTTATTTTATTTTATTTTATTTTATTTTATTTTATTTTATTTTACACCTGAGACAGGCCTCAGTGTAAGTAATGTCTGCCTGCTGTGAAGTTGCACAGATTTAGGCTGGCTCCAAATCTGGCCAGAAGAGGTAAATCCAGCAAGCAAAGAGTAGGGGACCCTGAGCCCCAGCAAAGCTATACTCCCAACATGATGCTCTACCCTCATTTTCTGGATGAAGAGAAAGATCTAAGGGAGCTGTGAACATCAGCTATCTACTGAGTGGGTCAGAACATCTCCCTTGATCAGTGGTGTGAATGCCTTTGTGTTAAAAGCTAAACTAAGTATTCGTATCCTGGGAGACTATTTGAAAAACCAGGCAGTGACTCTGTTATCATGTAGAAATGTCAGTGCTGTTGGAGCACTAAACTCCTTTCTAATTCCAGTAGAGATCCAAAAGCTGTAGAGAGGCACTTGGGAACCTGCAGCAGTTCAAGTCATTTTAGAGCTGTCTGAACAGCAAGTAATAGAGAGAGATGCTGGCACTTCAATGTTTTATTCTATATTCTTAATTTGCACCCATAAATGCAAATTAAACATCACTGTCTATCAGCAGTATCTTTTGTGATTCTCTTAAATTTATTATGGATGTCTATAATCACTGCCTATGAGTCTCACACATAATGGTAATTAACTTCTATGCAGAGTTCTATTCCATTATTTTTCAGGTATAGCAATGACAGCTCTTAGACATTTGAATGATGGGAGTTAGAGGTTCCCTTCCTCCCAGAGAGAGATTTGCCTTTGGGGTAGAGCACTGTGGGAGGCAATGCAGCCTATGCCATCTTGGTTAGGTTATCTGTGATGCTATTGAAACTGTAATCAATAATTTAACACTAATATCAAATGCTTAAAATTCTGAGAGGTTGATAAGCACATAGCAGAAATTTTTACAAGACCATGTCCCTGCCTTAAAAAAAAAAAAAAAAAAAAAAAAAAAAAAAAAATTGGGGCGGGAGCCTGTAATACCCACAGGCAGCTGGAAACCAGGAGTGATGAATTACCTTCATAGGCAGTGGAACTTCTATTCTGCCAGGGGTTAATTCCAGCGTACCACAGCTCACTGCTCCTAGGATCAAAGCAGCTGTAATAAATTGATTTTCTTCATATTAAATGACATGTAGAAAACATTTCTGTGTTTTAGAGAGAGTAAATTTTTGTTAACAAGCCCACATAATATGAATGTATTTCAGCAAGATGGTGTTGTATGACTGATTACCAATAACCTTGTTCCCGCCAGGGCAAGCAATATTTTGCACATCAAAAGGCATTCAGTTTAACTGAATCCCAGTAGGTGGACAAACAACACCTACTTATCACTTTGGGGAAAAATGAGTTGCAACGGAAAATAAGCCAGGATTAAATTACATTAGAAGCTGGGAGAGAACTGAATTCCCAATTTCTCCTTCTTTGCTTTCGTGAGAAAGCCTTCTTAAAACAACAGCAACCAAGTAGGACTTTCTTTGAGAGACGAATGCAGTGATTTATGGTTGGTGAGTAAAACTTTTGGGTAGGATCTTTACTAGGACTAGAGGGAACAGCCTCAAGTTACACCAGGGAGGTTTAGGTTGGAAATTAGGAGATCTTTCTTCTCAGAAAGTGCATTCAGGATTGGAACACGAGGTGGTGGAGTCACCGTCCCTGGGAGTGTTTAAGGAAAGTTTGGACGTGGTGCTTAGGGATGTGGTTTAGTGGGTGACATTGGTGGTAGGGGGGTGGTTGGACCAGATGATCTTGAAGGTCTTTTCCAACCTTAATGATTCTATGATTCTATCTTGACACATCTACTCTAGCATCTAATTCTCTGCCACAGCTGAAGTTTATGTTGGACAATAGACAATATACACATCACGGAAGACATTGTCTTGTGTAAGGCTATTGCACCACCATTCTGCAACACTTGGGACCTGATCATTAAGCAGCGCCTCGGTGTAAAAGTTGGATCCCCAAGCAGAGGGGACATTTCTCCCACCTATGTCTCCAACCCACATCCCCAGTCTGCGCCCTTCAGGACCCTGGACAGCGCCTGGTATCAGCGCCCTGCGCTGCTGGGGCTGCGGGACCCTATGGGACCCTACGGAACCCTGACTGCCTGCCACCTCTCATCCCATCATCTACATCTTTGTTTTGGCCCCTTCCTGATGGTTGACTGCTGGAACAAAAGAATTTGGTGTGTTTCTTAACTCCCTCCAAGAAAACACCATTCATCAAATTATTTATACTTGATTTTTCTGGTGGAAATCAGACTCTGTCAATCATGCTAGGACTGTGCCCCTTAATGGGGTTGGAATGGTTTGGGGAGATTTGCATTCAATTTTCCATGTTGCCTTCACCGTGGAGAAAAACTCCCACACACTGAGGCCTGAGGAGGCTGCATCAGGCTGGAGGAAATAAAACTTCTGTAGCACTTGTCTTCCCTGGGGCAAGCATTTTCCATGCTGGGAAATGCTGTTCTAGTCACATAAACACTTTCCAAATTCCATTTTAAAAAGTTCAGATTGGTCTATTCACACACTCATTGTTAGTTCACATAGGTAAATTGCAGCAACACTTTACAAACATTCTTCCCCATTGTAAAATACCCTCCTGAGCCAGGCTGGGGGACTGTGACCTTCCAAGCACTTCAAGAAGAGTAGCTTTTGTTATGTGTTTTAGTGGAAGCTCTGTGAGAGATGGTGTCTCTTTCCAAGCTTGGACAGCTCTAACTATTTCAGGTGGATGTTTGGCCATCACATTCTTAAAAACTTCCGAGAGGCCTTTTGGTATTGGTAGCCCCACATCTCTCAACAGTGTAGCACAGTACTCAACTATACCCTCTGTCAGTTAATCTTCAAGAAAACTGCTTGGAAATCTCCTTTGCTAACATTCAAGCCCATCATTTTTTTGTGCATGGAAAAGAGTTTATCGGTTTCTTCTTTGCTGCTATGTTGTACATATTTGAAGGCTGTTGTACCTCTTAACAATTTCCTCTTTGTGGTGTGGCCCTGTCCCCAGTGAGGTTCCTGGTGCCCTGTGCTGGGGCTGCCCCCAGTCTGGCCTGTTCTGTGGCTGGGGTGGTGGGAAGGGCTCTGACTTCCAGTCCTCACCCTGCTGCAATGAGAAGCTCCCATCCTGCTCTGATGATGGGTAAACCACGAGAAATAACTCTTCAGCAACTCTTCAGCACACCTTCTCAATGTTAGCAATCTGTGGCTTAACCTTTTTGTGGAGCCAGTAAGTCTGTCCTTATATTTAATAGCTCTTTATAGTTGTGTGGGTTTTTTTCTTCCACAGATTTGTCTAAACATTTTAAAACGTATTTGTACTGTTTTCTTTCAGAACATCTTGTACTTACAAGTTTTACAGTTCAATTTTGCTCATAGAAATGCCTTTCTTCATTTTATATGTCCCTATTTCTTTTGCTGTTTATGTGATGGACTGAGAAACAGCCGGTCCATATGGCCTTACTTGTTACTGCTACCATCCTTTTTTTTCAGTCATTTTTCCCCCCCAGGTTAAGGAGACCTAGTCTACCTAATTTGTTCTCACTGAAGTTGTCACAGTGTTTTTTTATCATTATTATTGCCCCTCTCTGCAGTATTTCCAACACTGAGCATGGAGCTGATGTGTTCAGGGAGCTCTTTGCAATGATTCTTAGATCCTTCTTGTGTGCCAGTATCTGCCATGCTCATAAATCTGTGTGTTGAAGAGATTTTCTCCTTGGGTGGCCTACTTTACGTTTGTCAATCTGAAACATCATCTACCATTTTGTTACTCGTCATTTGGTATTGAGACAACACTACATGACATTTATGCCAACAGCAAATTTTTCAATCTTCCTGTTCATCTGCTTTACTTGTAAGCATGTTAAACAATGCAGTCCCTTATGGACCTCCTTCCATTATGCAATTTCACTCTTCATTGCTACCTTCTTTCTGTCTTCCAACCAGTTAAAGGGAGAACTTCCCTTTCTACTCCATGACAGTCTAGTTTTGTGTTTTTGTTTTTATTTTTAATGTATGTATTGATCATTTCTCTTTTTCTGACATATTCACTGACTCTTTCAGAGTTTAAGAGATACAGAAAGAATGATGTTCCCTTACAGAAGCCTTTCTGATTTTTTTTTTCACTTATATACCTACAAATGCTATACATTTTCTGTGTTTGTGGGTTCTATTTGTTTTGTTTGATTATTTTGTTTTGTTTTGTTTTGCTAGTTTCTTTGTTTTTCTGTGGTTTTGTTTGCTTTTTTTGTTTTATTTAGTTTTGTTTTCCAACAAGGAAATGAAACTTCCCATTCTGTAACTCCCCACCCATCCTCTGTAGTCCTCTTAAAAACTGATATCTCATCTGCCACCTTTTCTTCCTCTGCTACCAGTCTGACATGAGCAATAAATTACACTCCACAGTAACTAGGCAGGCAATTTCATATCTGAGTTTCTTGAAAATCACGGATGAACATCATCTGGTCCTTGTGATATATGACTGCTTATTCTATTGATTTCTGGCCCTTCGGATGAGACCACTTCTCCAACTCATCACCTGCAGATAAAAGTTATAGTGTGCAACCCCCCCAAGCCCTTCCACAGTGAGAACTACTGCAGATAATTAATATACCTTTCCTGTATTAAACCTATATTCTCTGAGCACTACCATTCTACATCTATCCTCTGCAGACCCTGCAGTCTCTGTGGCAGGTTTTCTCTTCCTGATATCTTTCAATATTAGCTTTTAATGCACCTGGCCTGTTATTTCTCAACATCTATTTCTTGCCCTCCTTATGATTTTGTAATTAATTTCCCTCTCTTCTTTTCAGTCTTTCCAATCTGGATGCAGTTTCTGTGTTTTGAACAGCAGTATTTCCTTTGTAATTCCTTCCTGTGCTTTGTTGATTCTTTTTTTTTTTGCCTTCCCATTCCCATAAGGATGTTTTACTCATGGACTTTGGTCACTCTCAAACCATCATTGTTCAAAAGTAACATTTTGATCCTGGTCCCATGTGCTGGCCATGACTGTGACGTCTGACTGCCCAAGAAACAACCATTTATGTTGTTTAAAAATGTAGCTTGACTCAGAGCCCAATATGATGCCTCCCCACCAAAGATCTCCATGACCTCTGCGCTTTCTGCATTACAGCCCTGCTGGTCTCCTTTAGCATGCCATGTTCTGGTTGAGAGCACAGGGCTAATTGCACTTTTTCTGTTTAGATTAGAAATGTCAGACTAGAGTGGAGTACTATATTATTTTGGGGAACAGTTAGTTTATTTACCAAAATCTTTCTTTAATGTATGCTGCCACTTCCTTACTGACATCATCTTTGTCCCTCTGTTATTTGTGTTAATACAGCATCTGACTGGTTGCCTTCTGGTTACCATGTCTCTTACAGGCTGGGTCCAATTTTAATCCAGATGTTCCAGTCTACCCAAGTTCATTTTGTAATTGGTAATATTTCCAGAAAAAAAAAAAAAAAAAAAGAAAAAAAAAAAGAAGCAAAAGCATGTTTACCTTTTGGCTTGATCTGATACTTGCTAAATAGTCCTTCATTTGTTGAAATGGCTGTTTGCTGTGTTTCCCACCAGAAATTCATTGATGTCCATCCTGTTCTTCATCAGAGGACACAGTGTGACATGACTTTGCTTCCAGAAGATGAGTAGTATAGCTTTGGGGCTGGCTTTTTATGCAGACAAGCTTTCCCCAAGCCAGTAGGGGATTCTTCAGTATTTTCTGTACTAAGGTGAGTACAGCCTCAACAAAGAAAGAGCCAAAATTCACAACCACAGCGGTAAAAGGGAGCATGTGTGACAGGTTCCTGCTTACTGTTTTCATGAGAGAATTTATTTAGCTTCATCATGATATAGAGCTGACTAACCCTCATTGCATAGTTTCAGTTTAATCTTTATGCTGGTCCATAACTGAAAGTACAGCTGACATACCCAGAGGTAAGGTTAAGTAGGGAAGAATCCTAAGATGAAGAGAAAAACCTAAGACTTCATGCTTCCAGTGCTTATTAGCTTCTGAGCTCACTTATTTTTATACCATAAAAAAAAGAAAAAAAAAAAAAAAAAAAACTGAGCTAGATTTAAAGTCCTACTAGGACTATAGAATTTAATTCATTACTGAAAAAAATAATAATATTTGTTATTACTTATTCTGTTCATAGGCTAATACTATTTAGAACCTATTAGCTCACATTTATATATAAGACACTCCCTTGGATTATTGTTTCCAATTTTTATGTTCATTACATTTGTTAATATAGTTTAATAAATTTAGGATATAAGATTTCATATAGCAAAATTCTTCTGTTCAAACATGCATTTGAGTGGACGAACTAAAACTAAGTCTGATATATCCCTTCTAGGTGATGCTAAAACAGACTTTTGCAGAGAATCACTGAATGGCTTGGGTTGGAAGGGACCTTGGATATAATTTAGTTCCAAGCCCCCTGCCATGGGCAGGGACACCTTCCACCAGACCACGTTGCTCAAAGTCCCATCCAACCTGGCCTTTGGCGCTTCAGGAATGGGGCATCCACAGCTTCTTTGGGCAAGAGAGCAGATCAGAACTGGAAAAACACAAATGGACTGGTCTCTGTCTGATGTAAACAGGTCCAGCTCCACCAAAATCCTCTGGGAAAATGGCCAGCAAAATGACCCTAGTGAAACCAGCAGTCACATGCGAAACTGTGCTGCAGGTATTTAAAAAATGATGTCATCTTCTTTCAGATATGCCAACAGATTTCAGTGGACAAGAAGCTGAAGAGCAGAATGGTCAAACACTGCAGGAAAAAGAGGTACATGCGAAATCCATTCCAGATTATTTATTGCTCAGCATGTTCCATAGTCCTAATTAAAGAATTAGGTCATTCCCACTAGATGCTTTGCTGCGTGCATCTAGGCCAGTCTGTCACAGCAATGTGCAGGAGCAGAGCTGTGCCAAGTGCATGTAGGAAAGCGTAGCTTTCAATAAGCACTAGGCAGGATCCTCTCCAGGAGCCCTTCTTCCAGTGCACACCTTTGAGAGAAATTAAGTCCCTTCTAAGAAAGTGAGAGCACCGTTAGATATCTGAGCCTGTGTGAACATCCTGAGCAACCAACTTGACCTTCATGTCATCTCAGCCACACATATTCGAGGACTTTGTAAGCCATGGACAGAGAAGTTGAGGGGTGTAATAGTGCTTTTGAGCATGTACCACTGCCATAAGGACAAAAGATAAAAGCCACTGCCTGGCTCCCAAGCAGGGAGAAGTGGAAGACAAGGAAAACAGCCATTTGAAAGAGAAATGCAGCTCTGGTTTCTCTTCTGGGGACACAAAAGGGGATGTATAAAAAGCCAATAGATGAATGGACTTAAGTAGCACCGGGGGAGGTTTAGATTGGGTCTTAGGAGAAAATTTCTTCACAGAAAGTGTGTTCAGACATTGGAACCGGCTGCCTGGGGAAGGTGGAGTCCCTATCCTGAGAGGTATTCAAGAGATGTGTGGATGTGGTGGTTAGGGACATGGTAATGGTTAGTGGTGGACTTGGTAATGTTGGGTGATGGCTGATCTTGGTGACCTTAAGGGTCTTTTCCAACCAAAAAGATTCTATGATTCCACAAAGTCTCATCTCTGCACTGAGTAAACATCCTTCAGGACCCTTCAGTGCAGGCTGTAGTAAAAGGAAGCGTATGTGTTCATTTAGCTAACAACGGCTGCCAAAGCTGAATTATTATTACTCATCACCCTCATCCACCCGTTGCAGTGAAGGGCTGGCAAGTGCTGGTGCAGTACAGAAAGCACACAGGCACAAACTGACCAGCACCACTCATTCTGCTTGAACTGATGCTTCCTTACCCTCCCTCACTGAACAGCCCAGCGAGCGCAAGCAGAGATGAGCATTAGCTGATAAGCATAATGGAGCCTGCTTGAAAATGCTGTCATCTCTCTTTAGAAGCTGACAGCTGAACTGTTAAGCTAAGAGGTCAGAGTTGATTGGCTTGAGCACCAGCTGTATACGGCAGGGAAGGATGCCAAAGGCATTTCCAGCCCTGACCTGTGAGAGGCTGATCTGTGGGCAAGCCCTAAGCCCAAGGGGCGAGCCAGCTCAGCTGTGGAGGTGAAGAATGATTTAGGAGCCCCCGCAATGGAATCCCAAAGTGTCAGCAGCTGTCAGTCTTCTTGATCCTTCCTAGCTTCTTGCACCAGTAAAATATAGATAATTACTGTGCAAAGTGCTTCTTGAATTGCAAGAGCCCCTATTGCCTCTGGGACACTGCCAAATGCAGTTGTATAAATAGAACAGTGCTGGACTTGCAATGTAGCAAGGAAGTTATACATGCTCAACTTTTTCTTGGTTTGGTCCAGAGGAAAATTATATGCATGCAGAGGAATGCTGTCTTGACACAGATGAGAATCTTGGTTTTGCTTTTCTTTCTCTTTCCCTTTTTTTTATGTCATCCACTGAACACACACATGCAGATTTTACACAGTGTGCATTTTTTTCCATGGGTAATTCACTTTTGAGTGAGTGTTTGCAAACTAAAACATGTCAGCAAGAAAACAATGGTTTGTAGTCAAGCAATTTAGAAGCAAGTATTGTTCCTCAGTGTCAATCATTTCTTTCCTTTCTCTTCAGTTTCCTGCCCTGTGACTCAGAGGTGGTGCACCGTGAGAGTTGCTGGTCAATTCACCCAGGACAGACATTGCCTGACCCGGAGCCTGGGCAACAGAGGAGAAAAGGGGCACAAGCTGCACAGCCTACAGCCAATGCGATATGGACACAGTTGTTTTTCAAGCACAGCATTGGTTGAAACTAGCAGTCCTTACAACTAGGATGGGGTAAGTCTTACAAGGAGGACTTTGAAATTCATAATTACAACTTGTAGGGCAGCAGAGGATAGACTGTGATGTACTCTGGAGTCATTACTGTCTTGGAACCACAAAATTTGAATGCATGTGGGCTAAATGTCTAACTGCTTTCACTAAGGATAGAGAACAACAGGCAATCTGGCTGAGAAGAATCTGGGGAGCATTTGCTGGATTTTTGATATGTTTTTGCTGGAATTTAATTTTCCTTGAGAAAAACACTCTTGTAAACAACACAGAGGAACCTGTTTTGGCTAAAATCACTTTTGACAGAAGCATTTTGGTAAACCCTATCGAACAATTTTTAAATACCTGGCCAAAGTTTAACATCTTGGTGCCCAACATTTGGTTCCCAAGTTGTTATCCAGGCACCAAAACTGGTGGTCTGATTTTTCCCAGGAGCACACTGAACATCCCGTGCCTCTAGTTGCTGTGGAGTGAAGTGCTGAGTGCTTAGCAGTTCTGAATTACCAGGCTCATAGCCAGACTTCTGAAGTCTGAACATCTAAAATTAGAGAGCTAAGGTCTGGTCCAAAGCCCAGTAAAGTGAATGGAAACGCCACTACTGAACTTCTGGTTCTGGGCGAGGCTAATTCGTGTGTACTTAAATACCACAATAAAAAAGTGCCGTGTTCAGGTCAGTTCAAGTTCATGAGCAGGCACAGTTTTGCCTGAATTTGGAAGTTTCTGAGGTGGCACAGAGAGTGCCCTCTTCCAAAGTAGGTGGGGTGGGAGAGGAAGCAGGGTGAGTATAGTGTTGCCTTCACAGTCCTCCCCAGGAGGAACTACTGTGCTGTGTTCATGTCCTATACACACTACATAAATCTAAGAGCACATCAAACATTTATATGTATTTATATATATAATATAGATACAAACTCCAAGAGCATGCATATTATGCAAGCATGCATACTTATTATGCTTGCATAATAAGTACTTTTCATGGTACATCATTCATAACGTGTGATTGACTGTAAAGAAGGGAAGGAAGTCTGCGGCTTAAAATAGTTATGGGTTCATTAAAATGATTTATAGTATGCAAATGTATGTATGTAAAGAATTTATGTACATAAAGATGTAAAGTAATGATACAGAAGGGGAGGAGTGGCTGGCACGCCAGACGGGTGTGCTGTCATTCAGAGAGGTCTGGGCTGGTTGGAGAAACTGGCGGGCAGGAACCTCACATAGTTCAACCCAGGGAAATACCAAGTCCTGAAGGGGAACAACCCCACACATGAGGACAAGCTGAGGCCACCCAGTCCTGCAGAGAAGGTCCTTACTGTTCTGGTGGGCACCAGGCTGACCATGAGGCAGCACTGAGCCCTTGCAGCAGAAGGCCTGCAGCCTCCTGGGCTGCATCAGGAAGGGCACTGCCAGCAGGTCCCAGAGAGGTGATCCTTCCCTCTGCTCAGATCTGGTGAGACTCATCTGGAGTGCTGTGCCCAGTGCTGGGCTCCCCAGTACAAGAGAGACCTGGATGTACTGGAGAGAGTCCAGCTAAGGGCCAAGAAGGTGATTCAGGCTCAGAGCATCTGTCATACAAGAAGAGGCTGAGAGAGCTGGGACTGTTCAACCTGTAAACAAGACGGGTCAGGGGGATCCTATCAACATCTATAAATACCTGAAGGGGTGCGTAAAGGGGACAGAGTCAGGCTCTCTTTGGTGGTGCCCAGTGGCAGGAAAAGAGGCAGTGGGCACAAACTGGAACACTGGAGATATTACATCTGGGCTTAAGAGAACACTTTTTTACAGTTGGGGTGGATGAGCACTGGAACAGGCTGCTCAGAGAGCAACTCCTAAGCATAATTTAAGTATCTGTTTTGCCTGAAATAATTATACCAACAAACTAAAGGCAAATCAGCATTAGTCCAGAAGTGCCCCAGTGTTCTCAATCTCCCTTAGGCTGCAAAGAGCTGGTAACAGAAACCAGGGGGACACAGAGCCACCTCTCTCCTCTCAGGCATCTTTGGCAAGCAGGAAGATAATGGAGGGAGTTTGAGACTCCATTGGCACAACAAGCACCCACGCTAGCGTCCCTCAAACTGGGGAATTTGCCCTGGTCTCATGTGCCTAGGGACCAGCACAGTGCCGTAACATCAGGGCATCCAGCTCTGTTACTGATGATCGAATTTACATTTTCTTCAGTTTTAGGCCAATGACAGAACTTAATGGAGGGAAATGACCTTTTCTCACTGAAAATTTGCTTAAAAACTAGAAATGCCTGAAAACAGAAATAGTTGGACTAGTATTTGCACTTCCAACATGTGGTTTGGAGTGTTTAACTTTACTCTTGTTAAAGGTAGAGACTGATGACTAAAAGTTGTGACTGCCCCAAACTCTCAAGGACTTTCTTCCTACCTGAAAATGGCCAGGTTCACCCTGAGTTGTGACTGTCCCAGCCAACGTTGTTTCAGCCAGGGACCCAAACACTTCAATTTCTTCATTGCTAGCCTGTGAAGAGCCCAAATGTGCTCACAACATCACTCTCCTTGGCAAATGGCCATGTACTGGCTAAAAAGCCTCAGCCCTCCAGGTGGGACAGGAGCGCAGTGGTGAGGCCCCTATTGAAAGCTGTGACGCATGGGAGAACCTGAAGATCCATTTTTAAACCTCAAGGGAGGTCTGATAATGCTGGCTGAAGATGTAGCATTCAGCTGAAGTAAGGAGTCACAGCCTGTGAAAGATGAGAGTCTTTGATATTGAATTATCAAGTATTCACCATATTTAAAAATAGATTTTTCCATGTCCTTCGCCAGCCACTGCTGCGTGCCACAACCAAGCCTATGCACACAAGCAGACCGTGTAAATTAGAGAAATTACAGCAGGATCTGGTGCAAGGTGGGTCACAGAGACAGGCTGTGAATTCATTTCAATGTCTCAATTTTCTCATAGAAAATTTGTCATCCCCAGAAATGTTGGGAGGAGGTTTGCTAAGCCATAGCTACAGCCAGGAGGAAACAAGGGTTGATTTTTCTCATTGCACCAGCAATGAGTAGAAAGAATAGAGTAGGGTAGAACAGAACAGAACAGAATAGAGTAGGGTAGAGTAGAGTAGAGTAGAGTAGAGTAGAGTAGAGTAGAGTAGAGTAGAGTAGAGTAGAGTAGAGTAGAGTAGAGTAGAGTAGAGTAGAGTAGAGTAGAAGAATAGAATAGAATAGAACAGAACAGAACAGAACAGAACAGAACAGAACAGAACAGAACAGAACAGAATAGAATAGAATAGAATAGAATAAATAGATTTTTTTTGTTGTGGGGCCCAGAACTGCACACAGTGTTCAAGGTGAGGCCACACAAACATTAAATACAGTGAAGAATCACCTCTTCTGACCAGCTGGTCAGATGGTGAAGAAGCATCTGCTTGTAGAAGAAGCTCAGTCTCTGAAGCCATTAAAACAACAAGGGGGAATGCATAAGGGGAGCTTAACCACTGATTTCAGTCAATGACTTTAGCTGTTTACAACTGATTTTAGCCACCGATTTTAACCACTGATTTCACAGGGACTGCAGGACATTGGGCTCTTCAAGCTGGCTGCAGATTTTTTAGCAGGCGACAACAGCACGGCAGGCAGGCAGCAGGCAGGCTGTGCCCCCATGCCTGGCATGGCATGGTGGCCCCCAGGGACCGCCACCCCCTTGCAGCAGCACCGCGGCGTCAGCTCCTCTCCACAGGCACGGCTCCAAGTATAGCTTGGCCAAAAATAGGACCCTGGGAATCCCCATCCAAAACCCAGCTTCAGAAAATGCAATTATCTGACAATGTCCCCACGAGACAGAGAGTCTCTTTGAAGTCGACATCCACAGCATAGGTTGCATAAGTCACTCTGGGCATAAAAGTTGCTGGAACAGCTGGAATCAGCTCATTCATGTGGCTAAACATCAGTTAACCTGCAGCACTGGCACTGTTACTCTACAGACATTTTTGATAAAGTGCAGATAAAAATCTGGGTGGGAGGAACAAGCGAACTGCCAGACCTCGTGATGTACCATGCTGCACCTATCAGGTTTTCCAGTGAACAGCTAGCTGTCAGACCAGGAAAGCTACAAAATAATGGGTTTACATGTTCTTTATTTAAGTGAAACAAGAGCAAGCAAAAACAGAAGTTTCACATTCCTGTCTGCTAAGCAAGCCTGTGCCTTTTATACCGGCTAACGCGGACGGATCCATTGCATGCTGCAGGTTTATACCCTACCCTGACGCCAAAGAAGCCAGCACCGTGGGCAGAGGGGTACAGCATTCACATGGCCACTGGGGGAGAGCCACATAGGACATTTCCTAAGGATCTTGCATTTTACAGTTGGATCACTGCAGAATAAAATAATTACACCATCATAGACCCATTACAAACATTAGCACAGGCAACAGAGATGAGAGAGTAAAAAAATATTCACGGCATCCTGAATTGACCAAAAGCTGATCACAGAGGTGTGCAGTGGGTGTCACTGGTGTCTGCAGACACAGGCTTAGACCAGCCCTGAGAGTTTCTGATTGTCTTTTACTCCTGATAAGACTTCACCAGGAGCCACATGAGCAACACAGTAATGAGGACAATCATGAAGTTGAGGAAAAGTTCTTGTGTGGATCTCTCCATTTTCGGGGATGTTCAGGGGCGGGCAGAGGTCGGCAGGCAGAGCAAAGGGAAGCCTTCGGGGACTTATCTGGGAGCGTCCTTGAGCTCAGCCTTCAGGTCACGGGCTCTTTTAAGGAAAAAAAATATATATATGTGAAGAACAGATGTATGAAGGCAGGAAGCTCAGCAGAGCTGTATATATTGGTATGAATAAATGTTCCTGCGCCTAGAAGTTAGTAAGCACTGTGAATGCTACAAAGTACGAGCTATCTCGAGAAGCTTATCACCTTCTTTGATTTCCAGCATTCGACAAGAAAGTCTCTCAGTGCTACCCCAAAACACATCTCACAGGGGTGAGCAGTCCCTGGAAAGTCACTCTGCTTTGTGCATTTTGTAATGAATAATGCCAAAACCCCATTTATTATTTGAACTGATATACACTATAAATATAGTACTGTTTAACATTCACTAAATTACTATATTTGTTTGCATATTTTATTTTTTTAAGAAAATAATTGAAACTGTTCTTCTATAAAGGAAGGCTAATAAATCTCTAGGATTTTTACCCCAGTCGCTTTTCCAACATCTTTCAAGTAATCTTTTCTGTAAATAAAATTTTGCACAGAAATACTACAGCTTGGGAAAAATGAATTTTAGCCTCTTCTGTAAAAGTCAGAAGAAAAAGCAATGAATTATTTACAGTATCACTAAAAGTACAAGGAGAACCTAAGGTTAAATGTTCTCATTTCTGAAGAACTTCCTAAATTTTATAAGTAAATCCTATGGATAAAATAGGATTTTTGCAAGCATCTTCTGAATTTCCTGCACTTTCAAGCTGTTATAGGTATTTTACTTCCAGAAATCCTGTCTCTTACTTCCAGAAATCCTACTTCCAGAAATCCCAGTCAAAGTCATATTCAAAAACTCTTTTGTTGGTTATTCTTTTCAATTACTTCATCACAGCAAGTTTTGATTTTTGTATGTTCTTAAAGTTCATGCAGAGAAATTAGAATACTTTATCAGGAATGACATACACTAATCCCATCTGTACGCCAGGTAAATAAAACAAAAACCTTTAAACAAATGAGACATAATCTCTAGACAAACCAAGAATTTCAGCCACACAACCAAAATCTTAGAAGAGAAGCTAGACTGGGCTGTAACATCTACAGAGCAAACAAGAGAAGCCTTGGGACCATACCAGAGTGAAGACAGAAGGTTTAAATAGAAACTGCTTCAGTTTGCAGATTAAATATTAAAAGCCTAGTGCATGCAGTTAACAAAATTCCTCCATTCCCAGGCTGTTTTGCCAGCCTCCCGTGTCCTTGGGAAAGAGAAAAATCTGACCTAATAAGTAAGCCAAGGTTGTTGATGTTGTTTTTTTACCTTAAGAAGGTAAATGGAGCCCAGCGGTGCTGCCTCTGGGGCTTTGGGTCACTGCAGATATAATTTTCCTCTCAGCTTCTGCCTATCTCCCACTCGGTCTGGATGCCCCGTCCCTCTCTGGGAACTAAAGTAGTCTGAGGGAGGAGAGCAACAAGTGCATTGGCAACCAAGGTGCTGACATCACCCCCAAAATATTTTAAAAGGGCTAAGCTGGGCTGCAGGACTTGGTTAAGGCTTTTTCTGCTCTGGGGTCCACGGGCTGATTTACTCACATTAGTTCTCCTGGAGAGAGCAGGGCTATGGGCAACCCTTCGGAGGCAATGGGATTTTACAGGGTGATTCTTGGGGCCCGCTGGTGTCTTCACACCCAACGTGGGGAAAGGAGAAGGAAAGAAGGATCCACTTGCAGAAACCTGTGTGTTGATTTCAGCTTCTCTGAAGATCATTTCCAATTGCCCACACAGTTAACTTCTTACGTACAGTATGGCTGCTGCTCTCCTGCTTACAACTGCATACTATCCTTATCGTCCAACAGCTTCTCATGTGCATACACTTTTAAAATAAGCTGAAGAAGAGCAAAACATGCTTTGCATTTAAATGCAGTGTAAGGAAATCCATGAGCATTTGCTGAATAGAAAAGTTTGGTACAAGGAAGTTTGAATAACAATGTCCTTCGCTTTAGAATCCGCACTCACCTGCATGTTCCTCCCTCATCCATTTTCCATGCTGGTATTAATGCTCCAGACTCTGGAGCAGACAGAGAAGTATTTCTGGTGCCCTGCAGCATTTCTTCCCAGAAGGCACACTGCTTTGCAGCCCAGATAGCTGGAATCCCCACATAACCTTATCTTTGCCCACGGCACCGCTAGAGCTTGTAGTAGATGCAAACAAAAGGAAATGGCAATTTGTTCCCTTTAAACCAATACAGATGACAGTGTATCTCACCAGGGTGGGCTAGACTGAGTCAGGAGCAGAGTGCAGCCTTGTGCTGCCACAGGTCTCCCTGGGCCGAGTGCTCAGAGCCTTTGCCTCAGATAAATAACACGAGTACCTCCAGAGAGGGGTCAGCTTCTGCTGCTGGCTGGGCAGGAGGATCCCAGTCAAGTCAAAGTGTGTAAAGCTAGCCTCAAAGTTGGCCCTCATCCTCGCTGCCAACCCCCCCGGTGTACAGTATGGAGATTATCTCCTGATTCTGATGCCTTTTGTGTATTTACGCATGGGAGTATCAAGGCTGGCTGGGAGGGTTCCATTGCCTGGGTTCACCCATCCCCTTGCACCTTGCACGTCACCGTGATGCCCCAGTGAGGGAGCCTGGCTGGCTGGAAACCAATCCCAGGAAAAATAAACCAAAACAAATAGTTGTGGGTGGCCGGGGGGAGTGTAGGGGAGGGTGGCTTGGTGTTTGCTGGGTGAGCTCCCTAAATAGCATCTCCACATGATCACTGGAGGCAGGAGGTGGACAAGTACCATGGAAACCTTCCCTCTTGTTGGCTTGGCTGCCTTTCTACTGCCCTCTTAGACATCCAAGCAGCAGGGCTGCAAAAGCCAACATGCTGAGTGGGAGTCCTATGCTAAAATATGCAGAGGAAGGAGCTTAACCCATTCTTTGTTCAGGTCTTAGATTTCTATGTAGGTTTGCAAGGCCCTATAGTGATGTGTGCTGGGCTGGGCTGAGCCACCACATCCTGATTTCTTAGGGAAGGCTTGAGCAAATTTGATTTCCTCTTTTGCTGGTGTCCTGTGGGGGGGGATTTGGGAAATCCAGGTTCAAAATGCTCCTCTCAGCCCAAAGTAAGCAGGAACATCTGGTGTCCACATGTTCTCCCAGCACTCTCTCCATCTCAGACTTCATCCACAATAGCTAGATATGAAATGTAGCAAAACAAATATAAAACGGTCTTTGCCTGAATATCTTCAGATAATGTCTTTGACTGAATATCTTCAAATGTTTAGGATTTGGCTTATTAGGACTTCCAGACTGGCTCTACAGACAGGGTTGGGTTTATAGCTCCCTCACTGCTCATACTGTGTGAAGGGTGTCCCTTCAATATCAGGGCCTGTTTCTGCTGCTGTGATAGTTCATTGGGTGAATAGACCTAGACCAGAGAACTTGTTCATAGTCAAATTTCTCTACACAACATCCTCAATATTTCTAACATTGCAAAAATGAAATGGCAAGCTCAAATATTCCATATAGCTGAGAAATTAACTTTCTTCAACCTATCAGCAACTTGGAGGCAGCTCATTTGCTAAAACTGAGACCCTACTAGCTAGGAAATACTTTCTGATGGACAAAGCTAGTCCCTAGCAGCTTTAGAAGAGCCAGACTAGTATGTTACACATACTTTTGAAGCCATCAGAGAGAATGCTCCTATATACATACAGATATAGATGCATACACATTTATTTCGCAAAGACTTGTGAGCAAAAAGCATGACACTGAATAGGGGTTACCAATAAACACACCTGAGCTGTGGGGCCTGCCTGGATGTTGCCTGTAAACCCAGCCAGTGCCTGGAACATCTAACTCCAATACGCTGTGGATTAGACTCTGCAGTTGCCAGAGGCTGACTCTTCTGAACCATCCCCAAATCCATAACCTTGCTATTTACAAACAAAGAGCCCAAAAGCTTTAATGGTCATATCTTTAAAAGGATGTTTTATTTAGTAAAGTTATGTAATACTGATTAGGAAAGCAGAAAGCAGAAAAAAAAAAAAAAAAAAAAAAAAAAAGGAGAACGAATTAAATGGCTTTACTTTAAATGCTACCCTAGAGGTTTAGATACCATGCTAAATATTTTTCTTGTTGTCACTTTTATTTTCCTTCTTTTTCTGACAGATCTGGTTCTCAACTTTCACATGCCCTGTGCCAAAGCTCCCTCTTCATGCCTCACATACTCAAACTTAAGGCTCTGGTCTATATTTAAAGTTGCTGTGACTATCTCAAGTTCTTCCTAGCCCACTAATCAAGTAGCACATAATCTTTCAAAACCATTCTTATATAATCAGAGCAGATTGTGCTCATTTTGGCTCTCATCATTACCTTTTTCACTACATGCAACATGTGTATATATTAAATCTACTAATAATCAGTTCATTTTTAAATTGGCACCTACTCTTTCTTGTAATCATGAGTATGTTCGTAGAAGACCCACTCAAAACACTGATATCTGAGTATGTATGAAACTGAGTTTGCAGCAGAATACTGTACTTGTAATCACAGCATGTGATTTCATACATAACTATCATGTCTCACCATGGGACCTGAGAACACACATCACTTAAGTCTGGTCAGCAGATAGCCCACATACATATCTTAAATCTGCTGATTTACACTACCTCTAACTGGGCACCACCAATGCAAAAAGCTACTGGGCAGAAGACATACGAAGGAGTCTGGATATTGCCACATCTCACTTTTAGGGTCCTGGCTGAATTCACAACACCCACCACAGCGTCCTGCCACAGTACTGGGCAGGTGCAGGACCCACAGCAGAGACTCCTGCAGAAGTGGTCACCAGAGGCTCCCTTAACAGAGTCAGTGAAGGAAAAACACACACTATGTAGGTGCAGGCTGTCTGCGTTCTGTAGAAGTCTGCCATAGGGTGAGCATCCCTGAATCCCACAGATAGCACTGACTACCTCTGAAGGGAGCTTTGGGAGAACAGGAAGCATGAACCTAGCTAAAAGGCAGAGGTCTAAAAATTGAATGCATTGACATTGTTGAACTCCTTCCTCAATGCAAGGAGTAAGACTTTACATCCTCCAAAACCAATGGCACACCATGTCCCTATCCTGAGATCCCACATATTATTCATATATAGAGTTGCCTATCCAGCAGATGAGGAGAGTCTGACAGACATTACTGTGTCTGTATGACATGTACATTATCAACAGTGTGCTTTTTTCAGATTGCTGAAGCATAAAACAGATCCTAAAGTGGGCAGGAACATCAGATCAGCAGAAAGAAAGGGGAAATCATTAGATGTTTGGAGTACCCAGTCACAAAAGGATTACCAACTACCTTTGCATCCATCTCAGTCACAGGCACATATGGGAGGTAGAAATCTGGATGCATTTATTTTCTCCCTCTAGGCCGCACAGCCCTGTGAGCAGGATGCAGAGAGCTAACTGCCACTGCAGGTCATTCAGCTCCTAGGGAACTTCACTGATGAAAAATATAAGTCCATCCGGACAGTGTCTCCAGGATGAGATGGCAGCCCTGTGAGACCTTCAGAATTTATGTTTTGGGCATGGTGAGCGTAAGTGCTCCATATTGTTGATGTTTGCAGCTCACCAATCTTGTCCTTCTGGAAATCACTGAAAATGTCCATAAAGCTTTCACATTTTAATGATCACAACACTCTCTCTCACAGTCATTCATTCACGTTGAGCTTTGCTTCATGCAGGCTTGTTAGCAAGGCCGAACCTCAATGGGAACACAACAGGGAATCATCACAATTTTTTGGTGTCTGGTGAGTGGGATTAACCGCTTCTAAGTTGAAATATCACACTGCAGTCAGCGGGGAGAAACAGTACTCCAATTGGCAATTCATTTCACACAATATAGATATTTACAGTGGCGTGCAAGGTATTTAGCTGTTATATCTCCACAGTTACGTGGGAGGAATATGAACTGAGAAGTCCAGGATAACAAGGCAAAATGTTTTAGAGAAGATTGAAATAGCCAAAGTGTGGGTCACTTCATGTACACATTTATAATCGCTGCCAGATCACAGTCTCTCGTTCTCTGTCAGATTTTATTTATTTTTAGACTTGTTATTATATTTCATTAAGTTTATTGTTTTCATTTTGAGCTTTATTATTTCTAGACTTCTTTTCACAATAAGCCATGAGACAGAAAACATTCCTTTGTTATTTCAATCCAACATTTCCAACTGGATAGAAGCTGCAGTACTACAAGCCAAGTTACAAACCCACACGGTAACACAGTGAGACCAGGTCGGTGGTTTGGACCCACAGAAGGTCACAGGCAGCCCTGAACACAATGGGGAAAGAGGACAACTTAAAATTGCTTCTAAGGCAACACAAAAGAAAGGTAAGGCAAGAAGGATGAAAGAGTGGGAGGCTTCAGTTTTAGTCTGTTATAGCTTGCTGTCTTCAAGCTGCTTTAAATGTCAGGCCAAGAGTGATGAAAACTCCAGTTCACCTGCAATAGCAATGACCTAGTCACCTCTAGGACAATCAGGACAGTGAATAACATTTAGGAGACTGAATATCAGAGGTGAAATAATGTAGAAATGCTGTAGAAAGCTTAGCCAAAATGGTTGTATTTTACCTCTCAGCTTGAATACACTCACACTTGCTCAGAATAGAGCCATGTTCTAGGACACAGCCTTTGTTTTTCACTAGGCTTTAAAGAAAAATGTTGAAAGGCAACTTCTCCTGTGATGCTAAGCATCAGACCTTGAAGATAATGAATTTCTCCTGGAAGGTAACTGAAAGCTTTCAGGGGATTCAGGACTGTGCTCTGGGACATGCTCTCACTGCACTCCCTTGCCCAGCCAGCATTGGCTGAAGCTATGGGGAGGCTTTTGAGCTTAACTTTCTGCAAAGCTAATTTCAGCAACCAGGGTCAAGGTCACAGCGAAGTAGGTTACCGTGGCCACTCTCCTCCACAGTGTTAGAGCTTCAAACACGCTGCTGGCTGGAGCTGAAGCCCCAGCAGGCAGATGCAGGATCAATCCCTGTGGCTGCAGGCCCCACACCAGCAACATCTTCAGGGGCAGAATGGTTCTGATAACTGCCAGTTCAGTAAAAGTTTCTTACTGCAATGGATGCAATCTCCAGGTTGTATGTTTGAACTGGCAGACTTCCACCCACAAATACAGAGCACTAGGGGAGCAGAAAAATAATCTAGTTGGCATTTGTTCTGAGGAAAAACAACCTGCAATGTAGCAGACAAATGCAGGAGAGGCATTGATATCAGAATCTGTACTGGAAGGAGAATGTGTAAAAATACGATCAGCTTTGTTTTCTGAACTGATTTCTGCTCACAGGTGGTGAAGGAAAATCTTCGGTGCAGCAGGGTCAGAGGCACAGGCAGAGAAGAGCAGCTTTCCGTACACAGACTTTGAGGCTCGAACAAACTTCACATGCCTGGCAGAGAGAAGACCGGAGTGGTTACTGCAGTCTCAGGCTAAGAAAATCAGCAGGTCTTCCCAGCTGCACAGCGTATAGCGTACAGTCTGGGAGGTCTATAGTATTGCTAGTGGCAAGCAGTGTGAAGACACCCTTAATGTCAGCCTTTCCTGACCTGCTAACCTAACACATCGTAGGGTTTCACAAACATCTTTTGGAGCTGGTAGCCAAAAGATTTTTCTGGTAACCAAAAGATCTTCACAAAAAGCTCTTTGAGGTTAATGGACATCTGTCTACTCTTGTCAGCGGGCCTTGCTTGAGAACTTTATACCAGGATGCTTCCTTGGGACGAATATGAGAGTTTGCTGTGCTTGATACACTGATAAAGTAAAGAAGTACTTCCCTATAACTCATGTTTGCTTATGGTATCACATTAAGGGAATACTTTGAGTGAAACTTTACAGTGCTCTTATATCAAGACTGACTGATGCCTCTGTTGCTATTAAAGTAGTGAAAGTCTCCAGCAACAGGTCCAGCCACCCTGGCACAAGAATGGACACAAGGCAGCAAGGGAGGCTGTGCTGTATAAGCACAGGCAGGGTGCTTATCTCAGTGACAGCAGGGCAGGTTACTGTGAGCTTATTTCTGAGTAGGACATGAGGTGCTGCCGATGTCCAGCAGGTTCTCCCTTCACCCTACCCCAGAGTGAGGTGTCTGTGTGCCCACAGCCTGATTTAGTTCTCTTACATGAAAAGAAGTGAGTCTTTAATAAACTATGTCCTGGCACTGCATAGAAATATATTTTTTATCTCTGTGAACAACCATATCAGCACTACTGCTATGTGAAAAGCTCTCAGCTCTAGCTGATACAGCTGTCGTGTGAGTTCTTAAATCTCCGGAGTCATTTATAAGGCAGCCTGTAAACAGTCCCTGTGAGGAAGGTTTGCCTTTAGTTACTAGGTAGCCATCAGCCCTTGTTCCAACACACCCTGGTGCCTTCGGCCTGCAGTGTTTGTGCAGCTCTGTGGGGCTGTGGGTGGATGAACCTGCTGCTGAAGGCTCATGGCCTAGCTCTGCCCCAGCGTGCAAGCCTGCATGGATGTCCTTAACCCAAAGCGGTGCTTCTTCCTTCTCTGTGGGAGAAGATGCTTCGTATTTGCCACAGAACAAAACAGATGCTATAGAGAAGGTGCTGCATTTCAGGAAGGCAGAATTATTTCTCCTCAGATGGATGATATCTTGCCCAAATCCACATAGCTAAGCTGCAGCAGCCACAGAGAAGTGGGAACCATTTCTTGGTGGCTATAAAGGCGTGTATGCCTAGGTGGGGTGCTGGGGGCTGTCCTGAAGGACAGGGGCTGCTGGAGAGTAGCACAGCATTGAATACACTATCTGAAAGGAGTGGAGTCTGGGGGTCTTCCCTCCGTGTACTCCTGGGAAACCTCAGGCAGCCCCACCTGAGTCCAACAAAGCAAAACCTCTGAAATTCCAGCTAAACCCTAGCAAAACTGTGCCCTTAAATAACTTTGGGGAGCCAAATAAGGAACAAGTTCTGGGTGATACTCTGCCTGTTAGCATGAGCTTTCATTTCCTCCCGTTCTCACCGCTTCACAAACACCAACAGGGAACTCTTGGACTGAACTATGTGGTTTAGTTAGATGAGAAAAAGAAAAAAGAAACAGCACCACGGTGGGATGTCATTCCCTCACCTAGAAGATCATCAGGAAGATCATCTAGCCAGCAGTGGGCAGTTTATATAATACAACATCCACGATGAGAAGATAGAGCCCAAACCTAAGTACATGGGAAGGAAACCATGATCTTCCCTAGGGGCACTCAGAGCAGTGTGCAAACAGAGCCAGCAAGCTGAAACCCTAACCTGCATTCCACCGGGGGGAATAAAATACCAGATAGAAAGCGCCTGCCCTGCTTCTGCATTTGTAAATCTCAGAGGTGGAAGCAGCATATTTCCAGCCAGGAAGTACTGCAAGAAAACATGAGGGGCTGCAAAGAGGATACGTAGGGATGAGCTCCAGGGCCAGCCCTCAAACCATAGAGACTAGGCTGGATATCTGTATTAGAATCAAGAATATTGTTGAATTTAAGCAAAAAAATGAAATTTATCTCTGTAAACGTTTCATAACATGAGCCACAATGTGACTGTAGTTCAGCAGTTATTGATTAGAAACTGTTTTTTACAGTAGTTTGAGTTTCTGGGTGCTGTAGACAAGACTCTTGAGTTAGTCAGGAAATGCCTGAGACAGGGGCAATACAACAAATCTTTTGCAAGGTGTAGTACGCTCTAAGAATGTAAATGGAAGTAATGAGTAGATAAAGTGGTGGCTAAAATATGTTTTTTCTGGCTCACCACATTCATAAAGACCCTCTGCAGAAAGATGCTGATATTTACATTTCTATTTTATTTATTAAGCCAAACACAAGGCCAATGTAAACTAGCCTCGCTCCAGTGAGAGAAGTCATGATCCTCATCTTAAAATATTTTATTCTGTGAACTAAAACCAAGTGAGAGACAACCCTCAGTACAAACAGTATTGTTTTCATGATTTCAAGGCAGTCAGAGGAGTGCTGGAGTGATTAATGCAGTGTTTGTGGTATTTAGTTTTCAAATTGCACACATCCACCATTCCAGCTATAGGATGAATTTGGTTTGCATAACAGCATCAAGTAACCATAGCAACCCAAATAAGTGGTTGATTCCTGAGAAAAGTATGAAATAAGATAGCAAACGTGACCTTAATTTAAGCAGTCATGGCCTAATCAGCTTTCCTTCCTACCTAGGGGTGTTTGGTGTTAACGAGCCCATGAAGGATCTCATTCTTCTCTCTTGAATTCAAGTGGAATCTTGCTACAGGTTTTAGCCAGGCCACGAATGAGCCCTAAGTGCATGGCGGCCCTATTTCATGCCTTTTTTTTTTAGGACAAGAAAAGCTAATATGTCTGCAGTGACACCACAGGGAAGGCAGGAGCAGATCCCCTCTCAGCACTGACTCACCCTTCCATCTTTGAAGTACTACTACACAGCCAAAGAGAGTCAAGAGGTCTCTGATGACTTTCTAATCACATCAGTCATTTACCCTGAGCGAATGGAAGCAAATCTGAAATGAAACTTGGCACAAGACTATGCAGACCGGAATTTTGTACATAACTATTCAAAAGAAATTGTGTGTTTTCTGTGTGTGTGTGTGTGTTTGTTGTTGTTATTTTGTTTTATTTTGCTTTGTTTTGTTTCAGTACAATTATGGAATAAAAGAGAAGCCAGACACAGATACCCTAATCCAGCAACCCCCTCTCACTCCAGGACCCAGACTCTTGCTCCATGCTATCACTAATACAGCCAAGCTTTAGGGACTGTCAGGCTCCAGCCCAGACACAAAGCTTTGAACATCCAGATCCTGGAGCAGCCCAAGTAAGCACCCTCAGTCTGGGCTCCCCCAGTGCTTCTTTCCTATTGCTTGGTCAAAACCCACATCTGATATAAACTGATACAAGCCATTTAGATGTTGTCCTCCCCATCTGTTTTACTAGATGTGTTTGGGCTTTTTGCAATACAATTGTTAAGAATGGACAGTGATTTTTAACAGGACTGCTGGCCAGGAACATACAGGGAGCAAAGTCTTTTTAACACTCAATAGCTACAATACTAAGGTTAACCTTCCTCTTTTGTTTCTGATGAATATCCCTTGCCCTCTTCCTGTCTTAGCGACCATACCTCGTGCGTCACTGGTGAACAGTTAAATCCACTTTTTGCTTTCTACAAAATCAATTAACACATCTCAGCATGAGCAGATGGCGGCTTCATTACCTGAGGGTATACAACTGCAGACAGAGAGCAGCGAGTGAGCAGTGCACAGACACCTACATTTGTGCCTACAGACTTCAGTGTGATACAAATAAGGGAAAAACAAGGCCATCCGCTCCCTGCTCAGCCAACATACCTTTCCTCGGCAGCACCATACCCTCTGTTAACACATTACCATTCATTCCCTTCTCTGGAGTGCTTTACGCTCCCAACGCTTGATTAGGCAACCAGTAAAATCAAATCTGCGAGCAACCAAACCAGCTGTCAGCGTACCTTTCCCTGGATTCAACCACAGACAGCCCTGCAGCTGTGAATCCAACCACAGACAGCCCTGCAGCTGTGAACAGACAGCACACAACCGGTGTTTATGGCAGGTGGTGCCAGGCCGCCACCCTCCACCCTGGCTTGTAGCTGGCCTTCTGGAGGGGCTGCCAGCTTCCAGGAAGGGTGAGTCTGGAAACCCAGGGACTCTGAGATGTTCCCAGAGCACCTCCCTTGTTTTCCTCTCCATGTGCAAGGTGCTCTCAGCAGACCATGCCGAGTAGCAGCAGGATCTGCCCTTGGCAGGGTGCTACAAGTGGCCTGGTCCCATCAGGAACTGCCTACTGGCGTAGGCAGTTACCTATACTGGCAGCCCACTTCCCACTGTTGGAGCAGACACTAGAAGGAAAAATTGGCCATACATCTATTTTTCCTTGCATGCTGGCCAAACTGAGTGAAAAGGGGACCGAGGGCTGTTGTGTCCTTCAGCTGGTGCAGTGTGTGCAAATATCTCCTCAGGTGTGTAAGGAGAAGTGTGGCGGGTGGCAGGTCAGGCTGCCTGTGTGGACACATCACCAGCGGTGTGGTAATTTCAGACTGGGAGGGGTGGAGGCCCATGATGAACCCACAGAAGAACTGAGAGAGCTGCTGAAGATGAACAGATGGCCGCACTGGGCCTTCAGGGCTGGCCATTATGTTCTCCCATTATTTCACTGTAAAGCAGTCTGAGCTTTGACACCTAGCAACAGACACCTAAATGGTGACACCTAAATGGTGACCTGGACCAGCAGGAAAGTGATTGACCTGTATTGTCTGGGAGGGGTGAAAGCACAGGTGGTTCCAACATGCTCTGCTTGAAAGCGCTGTGTTGACAACGCTGGCTGAATGCACCTCTGGCATCCGCCCCTCTCTGAAGCCCATTTCAGCTCTTCTTCACTACAAGAGGTGTCATCTGTCATCTTCCAGGTCTGTGTGGATCACAGGAGACACTTTCCAGATTGGAGGTCAGGCTGAACTGGCAGCAAGACCAGATTCCTACTCCTTCGTAACTTCTCTGACAGAGAGGCTCAGGCACACAGGTCGGTACACTCCTTGCCTTGGCCTGGTCATATGAACAAAATCAGTTCTTCGCCCTGTAACCACCTGCCCCTAACAGTCTGCTGACGCTGGATGACATGACATTGACCTGTGCCAGCCCTAGCTAATGAAAGCTTCTCTGCCGCCAGCAGGAACAGGCGGTGAACCATGCCCTGATCCTCCGCAGAGCTCCTGCGGGGCCCACTGCACTCTTGGGGACAAGTGGCAATCTGTGCTGGGTCAGACAAGAAACTCATTATCCCAGGAAACATTAGCAGGATGTCGCTTCATTATCTTGAGATAAAGTTCAGTTTTTCTACCCCGACACGCTGGCAGGGGTTGATGCTTGTTTGATGATTACATGGGCAGCAAGGGCACACGCCCCGTGCTAGCTCGTGTTGTTTTCTCTGCACAGTTCTCCTTGTAATAAGAAATGATTGGTTTGGTGCCAATTGTTTTCTGAGGTTTGCCAGCTCATGGCTTGGGTATGACCACCCTGGGAGAAGGGGAGGTGCTTGGGAAATGTCAGCCAAGTTGCAATGCAGAAGTGTGCATGTGTACATGTGTGTGTGTGTACAAGGGGGGGCAGGATGCAAGGGATACTCTAAGCAAACAAGCTTGTCCCGTCCCGTCGTCCCCCCTCCCACAAAGGCACAGCTACGTGTGCCTGTGCATCCCCAAAGCATCTGACTTGGAAGAAGAAGAATGTCTTGCCCTGTCAGCACCCTAACGAAGAGGGTGCATGAAACATGGCTGCAAGGAAAAGTGGCAGGCAACAGAGCTTTCTGCATCCAGCCACAAGTATTTTTGGACAGGACTGAACCAACAGCCAGTTTGCGCTTGGTCAGCAGCGGTACCTACAGTGGGATTTACCATTATGCCTTCTCACTGTACTGCACTAGGCAGGGAAAGCAGAGCTGGTTTGGAGTGGTCAGGGAAATGCATGCGATTTGGGGCATCACCAGAATACTGCAAATAACACCATGATTGTATAAATTACCGTATTTTACCAAGCATCATCAAAATCATCTCTTCAGCAGAAACTCAGACTCTTACCTATTTAAAAGCATGGTAGCAGAGAGATCAAAAAGACAAACAGAGTTTCAGTCTTCAGAGACTGTTTCTAAAATCAGGGTTATTTGGGCAGCTTTCCTTCCTCACATCACTCCTCTGTTCTTTACTCCATATCTGTCCAAATCCAGGTTATCTTGTTTGTTCAAGCCATGAATTTCATAAATGCCTTTGGCACTTTAGCTGGCCTATGCCTGTAAAATAACTGTAATCTGAGCAAGAAATATTTCTGGTCCCACCTACAAATCTTGCCTTGAATTGGGGTTGCATCTCAGCACTGCCTTTGTTGCCCAGTCACACACACCACAGATGCTGCGGGGGGGTGAGGAGCTTTCTGACCAGCCTTCTGAGTGCACAATGGGGATGAAAATCGCAGCCATCCATCTGCAGCATCACTGGTGCCCACTCTGAGAGCCTCCCTGGAGTACCTGCTGTCCACTGGGTCCTGTCTCTGTGAGGGAAGGAAATTTAGCCTTCTGACATCAAAAGAACCCTTTTCAGGACTCGGTGTTCGTCAGCTCTGAACTTCTTCTAGATTCACTGCTCGGTGTTTTTTTTATACCCTGTTTATTTTATTTTATCCAGATATTCCGGATTCCCATCCCAGGTTACTGATTACACAGAAAGTGAGGGAAAAGAGGTGCTGTATTACTTGATCTCAGTCCCAGCAGGCTTAGCATAAAAGCAGAAGTATCTCCTTCAGGAGGCAAGCTCCTTGTGTCATGAGCTAAGCCTTTTGGACAGATGTGACAGCCCAGCCTTTACACTAATTTCTTTGGCAGGAGGTCCTCATCACATAGCATAGGTTGGTAACATCAGCTCATGTTTAACATCATTTTTGGGACAAAGCACAGCTTGCCACACCTGACATTTATCTTTCACTATGGTTAGGTGCAAATCCCAGTTTATGGGCTTGATGAAACTTTAGCTAAGCACCGGTTTAAAAAAAAAAAAAAAAGCAATGGGACAGGATTCACCTACCCATAAATTTGTCAGGCCTGTGTCTCTGCTGCTCATCCTTTCTAGACAAAGCCCTCAGGCACACAGGGAGGGGGGTCTTTGCTCCCCCCAGACCCTGGGATTTCCCCCCTGCCAAAAGAATGCCCCTGCCTCTGTGCTCCCCACTAGTCCCAAAGGCCCCATCTGCTCTGTGATCCAAGCACACCTAGAATAAACACTTGGCCAAGATCCACGGGCCTTGCCTCCTGCCCACAGGCCCCAAAACTGCCCTTGGACTATTTTATTCAGTAGGTGCAGCACACAGGACTAACGTCACACCAGGCTGGTCAGCCTCCGCCTTGCAGGACCTGCCTGCCCTCTTGGCTTTGCTCAGCCATGGCAGAAGAGCTGTGCAGTGAGGATATGTCCTCCTTTCCCTTCTGCCCTGCGAGCTACTTGCTGAGCTCTCACACAGTCCCCAGAGCTGAGATGGAAACGACTGCTCAGCACAGGTCGCATTGCCACCTCCTTACAGATAATCACATTCCCTGCTTAGGTCTCCTCTCACGGCAGACCTGCCTGGACCTTTATTTGGCTGCTTTGGGACTGAGATACAAAGCAAAGTGTAAAATTGTGCTTGGGGCAGCAGCAGCACCTCTGCTCATCGATCACGCAGGGGACGAGCGGGCCGGAGGCAGCCCTGCGGCAGGGCAGGAACAGGGCTCGCGGCGGAGAGGGTCTGTGCTATTAATGGTGCCGCAAGGGAACAGCTGCTCCACTTACAGCCCATGAAATATTTGCAAAATAAACTTCTGGAACGTGATAAGGACATTTAATAGGATGTCATCTCCTGGGATTAATGGGGCACTAGAAGAACCGTAAGGTCATCCTGCTGCAGAGAGTGACTCTGAGGGAAAGTACGCTGCTCTCTTCTGCTGGTTTGCAGTGCTAAGGCAAGTAGTCAAGAAACCCTTTGTGCCAAGCACTGGTCAGACACAGAATGGGCAACAGGCACAGGTGCAGACCTGGGGAGCAGGTGCTGAACCCAGCCAGGCCTCCACTCACTCAGAACAGGCAGAGGTTTGTCTGTGATCCTGGCTTTCATGCATCCATGCAGGCTGCAAGAACATTCCCTCTTCCCAAGTTGGACTGAAGATTTATCCAGCCTCCCATGTTGGTGTTTAATCTTCCTGGGACAGGCAGAGAGGAGACTGATGGCCCAGCCCCAGGGCAGCCAGAGCAGCAGAAGACAGAGCCATGGCACAGCCTCAGCATCCTTATGGCCTGCAATGTCAGCACCACTGGGCTGAGAACAGACTTGTGCTACTGAATTATAGACTCATTAAGGTTGGAAAAGTCCTCCAAGATCACCTGGTCCAACCATCTCCCTACCACCAATGTCACCACCAAACCATGTCCCCAAGCACCACGTCCAACCTCTCCTTGAACACCCCCAGGGACGGTGACTCCACCACCTCCCTGGGCAACCCGTCCCAGTGCCTGACTGCTCTTTCTGAGCAGAAATGTCTCCTCATTGCCAACCTGAACCTCCCCTGGTGCAACTTGAGGCCATTCCCTCTGGTCCTATCACTGGTTACCTGAGAGAAGAGGCTGACCTCCAGCTCCCTACAGCTTCCTCTCAGGGAGTTGTAGAGAGCAATGAGGTCTCCCCTGAGCCTCCTCTTCTCCAGACTAAACAACTCCGTGCCAGTGCTCGAAGGAGTTCAGTTACCCAAACGTTGTTGTTGTGCCTGTTGGAAACAACGTGCCAATGGGACCCTTCAAGGTGTCAGCCTCTCAACACTTTGATGACCATTTTTAAAATAGTGCTCACCGGCTTGGTGCACACGGCAGTGAACGACCTGCTTCACCCAAATCTGCAGGAGATAAACATGGCTTCCGTGCATGTGCTGGTGACACCACTAAGCCAGGTCTCTCAAACACTGCTGTATGGCCTATCTGTTCCCCATGAGCCGTTAGCAAGCATGAGTAGCTCCAGGTATAAAGCAGCTGCCCTCTTGCCAGCGAGGCTTGCTGTGTCATTTTTCCTGCTTTCTCCATACATCTCCATGAAGGCTGTTGCAGCACTTGGTGCTCCAGACCTCTGAGGGACTGAGGTCAGTGAGGGCTGGTCAGATGGGCACAGAGCATGAGGCACAGTGGGTGAAGGCTGCTAAAGGGGAAGGGGAACTGCCCAGTGCCTGAGGAGTCTACCTGATGGTTTCCTGGAGGTGTAGAAAGCTAAATCTACTTAGGCAAGTTCAGGCAGCCAGGCTATGGCATCTTATGGCATTTTTCCTGCCTGCAGTGCAGTGAGGCTAATAAATGCTTAACTGAGGAGGCAAATCATTCATAGCTCCACTTCTATTTTCAAGCACTTATAAAAGGGTGCAGTGTTATACAGATGGAAATTTGTACTGGGACGCAGACACTGCACCTCAGAACCATCCTGGCTACAGAAAGCTAATGCAGGCAGAGGGAGGACCCCCTCCTCTGCGAGCTAAAAAGCCAACTCCCACCCAGCATTCAGCCTAGTTTATACATCAGAACCTAAAATGAGCCTGGTGGGAGGGAGGCAGTACCAGGAGGCAGGTCCAGAGTTGTGCTTGCATGGATTTTGCTTGGCATGGTACATCCCAGTTTGCCTCATCCTGTACAACCCCAGCTGCCAGAGAATGTCAGGGGTATTAAATTGTCTGCACTGGGGTTCAGATGAAACAATTCCCATCAAGAACATTTTCTCTAAACTGTTAGTAAAGACTATATTTTTAACGATGCTTTGGGGTTTGGTTTTGTTTTGTTTCGTGTGTGCACGTGTTATTTTTGGCTAAAAGCTAGAGCTAAGAAAGCCCTGGAGAAAATCTCCAGCACCTTGGGAGAGATTTTAAGATGCCTTTTCTCCCATCTCCTTTCTTGGTAGGATGGAGAGGAATTATTCACAGTTTATTTCTCACTATCTTTCATGAGAACTGTTCAAGATGATGAACATGTACATAAATTCAGCTGTTCTGTAAGTACTGTACCATTTCTTAGTTTTCCCATTGTATAATCGTGGGCAAATGTGAAAATTTCAGCAAAGAAGCAGTTAATGTTTACTGCGAGTTGTAGCTGCAAGTGTGCTCAGGGAGAAACAGCTGGCAAAATAACCTCCCTCAAGGGCCTGCTTTAAACCCCAGGAAAGCCAGAGATGCTTTTCCATGGTTTTTGGTTCAAGCAACACTTATTCTGCTTATCTCTTGGACCACTTATACTGTTGTAAAATTTGGATGGACCTGCAAGCCAAAAAACAAACAAACAACAACAACAAAAAAAAGACATAAATTCAGATCTACTTATTTCATTTGGACAAAAATCTTTGAAATAGAATGTGGACTTTTTATTACATTGAAAGAAAGAAGAAAGGTTGTAACAATTACCCCAATAAAGAAGAATTAGTTTTTCCATTCAAAAGCATGTTATTTATTTACTTTATATACAACAAGTTCCTTTGTCTGAATTTCAAAGCTTCTGAGTATCACTACAGACCAAGCTATAAATTATCTATTTGATAAACTGCATACTGGAAAGCTGTTTTGGTATAAAGGGTTCAGACAATAAAACGGTTGCACTGGCTGTTCTTTATTCATAGATAATTCCAGAGGAGAGAGGGGGAAAAAAAGGAGAAAGACCTATACAGAAAACGAGTGTGATATTTTCTTTGCCTGCATGATTAAGACTTAGGGGTGTACAGATAAAGCTCATCTCCAGCCTAAGGAGATCGATCTTTCTGAAATGTCCAAAGTCTTTTTGGAGCTCCAGGTCTCAGCTAGTTCTGACCACCATGGACAGGGAGGTGGTGGGCAGACGTGGGAAGGTGTCTGCCTTGCTCCCAACCACAGGTTGTTGGGAGGGTCTCACCTGCAGCCCCTTGAGAACAGGGAGAGGGTTTCCTGAGTGCTCCTCTCCCCTCTGGTGCCTGCTCAAGCCCATCACTGGGGCAGGAGGTTCCCTGCCTGCTCTGCATTTTCAAGAAAGGAAGAGTCTTGCTGCAATTCATAAGGTTGGGAAAGCTTTTGAGAAATTTGCAGAGGCCAGAAAAGCCAAAAAGAAATCCATCCATAAATTCTCTGCCTTTGCACTAGGTGGCAACTTTGATTTCCCTATTATATTGGTACTGTGGATATTTTACATTTATGGATTAGGGCATTTTACTTGAGCTCCAGAATTTGTCACAGGCTGTGGGTAGATAATCTGAAGCTCTTGGTGTTTTCAGACAGGTAAGGGACAGACTGCAGTAATTTATTGAGGAATGAAAGCTGGTCTTTACAGATGCAAAATTCCAGAGAGAGACTGGCTTTTCAACCACTAGTCCTTGCTGAAGCAGCATTTAAAGTTTTCCTTACTGCCTGTGGTTATATATATTCACACCAGCCCTGTACAGATACGGGCTTGAGGTTTGGCAGGGTTCCCAGATCATTGTTGTGCTCCACAAGTCTCAGACAACAGAGGTACGATGCACAGCCAGAGCCTGCTGTGAGCCGAGCGGACGGGGTCACATCGTGTCACCACTGCCATGGGGTTTTGAGCTCCGGCACTGCTACCACGGCCATCCTCAGCTCTCACTTCCTTCCCTTCCTCAGGACAGCTCTCAGCCTGTGCTTCAAAATCTCTTTGAGAAGGGGCTGGGCATTCTCTGATCCCAGAAAGACTCATTTGGGTGAATTCTTTCTGCAGTATAATGTTTCAGCTGCCCTTACTCTTCCAGGCATGGAAAGCAAGAGAACATGTCGAGAAGGATGAGGTGAGTCTTCACTTGGAGGACTGGTTAAATCATCTACTGTCATGTTCAGGTGAAGAAAGACGTGGCCTGGCTACAGAGGCAACCCCAAAATGGACACCGCAGATGAAATCAATCAAAACAACACCAAAAATGACTCTGTAAGTGGTCTGGGCCTGAAAAAAAATGTCTCTCCACATAACAGCAAAAGTGTCTGAAGCCAGTTAAAAGATGCCTTCATTATTCAGCGGAGGGAAGGTGGATCTGTGGTACAGCTTGCTGGGTGCTTGCAGCCAGGCGGACACTGAGGGTTTAAATCCACAGAAAGACGCTTTCATCTGAGAACTGCAGAGTTGGAGAACCTGGGAAAAAGAAGGAAAGCTCAACAGTGTCAGTGGCTTTTAGATGCCAACGTATTTTCTGCCTAGTGGCAAAAAAATAATACTAATACTAAATGCACAAGTCTGACAGGTGGCCGATCCACGCACCCACAGCCTGGCTGCGCGCCGAGCTACCCAGAGGCGAGGAGCCACGCGACAGCATCCCATCAAGTGCTCAAGTGCACACTTAACTCTACGTGAGTCAGCTGCTGATTTCAGAAGAGCTCTTCTCACACAGAAAGAGGAATGCACTTGAGGGGTTTTGCTGAATCAGGCCCCAGGGAAACTGTGATAGGGTGTGTTAAATTCTAAGAGTGATCCCCTTACTGAAAGATGGTCCAGTCTTATTTTAGCCGTTTGAGGTACTGCCACTGACCATTAGAGGAGCTCTCTGTGATCCAAAAAGTGACAGGGAAATGCAAATGCAGCTAAAGTGTAGCCAGTTTCAATATTTTAAAAGCTCTTTCAATTTTATTAGCTAGAAGCTGCGTGTATGTGCACTGTGACAACTGGTAAGGAAGAGGAGTAGATAATTCTGCCCTGACTGCACATCTCTGTTAATCCAAAAGCTGCATCGTTTGTTGAAGGGAAACACAGATGGTCTGATGTAGAGTCAGTATATTTCATTTCAAAAAGGGGCTGCAGACTCCTAAGATGCACCAAGATGCTTAATATTAGAAACCAGACAGCAGGGAAAGTGGACAAGGGATGGAGTAATGCAGCTGTCTGTGTGGGGTGTATTTCCCAGCACATTCACTGGGTTTTGTGCCTACTTGGTGGAAAAGCTGAAACCAATGGGATTTGTGTCTCAAATACTTTCATCTGTCCTTTGCTGCTAACATCACCCTCTCTATCATCATCTCCTTAGAGACAAATCCTGTGATGTTGGCTCCATGCTCTGCAATGCTGAAGAAGCAGGTCCTGCTGAGGGGCTGTGAAGGATGCTGTACTTGCATTAGGATCAGGTTGGGGTATTAATGCTTCCCCTGTTGAGGAGCTGCTGCTCTGAACTGGCTGAAATTCATTGCTGCCACCCTGTCTTCAGCTTCCAGCCCTGATACCAAGAGGAAACGCTGCAGATCTCAGTAACTGACTGTTCTATGAATAACCACTGCAGATGTGTTTACAGCTTCCTACTTCCCAAAAGGGATGGTCAGGGAATCTATCTGGAAAAGGTATCAGGTCAAATGGAAAATAATATGTGGTGATATCCCTGCTGCAGTCAGCACATCCCAGCACTTCTGGTGGGGTGACACGTGTCTCCGCTCTGCATTTCTGGGCAAAGATAAGCATCAAAGCCTACCCTAATCTTTGACCAGCTTACAGTCTGAAAAAGGATCCCTCTGTAGATCTGAGTGGATCTTGCTCTGCATTTAGGCTGTGGTACCACGCACCGTGGTACCATGTAGCATGGTCCCCAGAGCCAAGGTGAGTACAGATATCTAGCCAAGCCAGGTGAAGGACACTTCATTCATGTATTATTGTCCTGACATCCTCTAAATCCCTGTCATCCCATGAGCCTTGTTTCACAGTGCTGGGTGAAGCATGTCCCCCACAGCCAGTGCAGGGAGAGGTAAACCTGGTCTTCTTAGGCTGAGGGAATTAAATCCAGGTCCTTCATTTCCCGGGCAAGTGCTGTGGTCATTTCTTGATACACTCCAGGTGGGTGGCTGCACAGCAGCCACTGGTGCCAGCAATGCATTTTGTGAGGACCCTGCTCCCAGAGGGTGAGATGCAGGCACAGAGGCCAAAGTATGGACCCCCAGGGGAACTGGGTAGGACAGGTGGAAATTCTCAGAAGTAGGGATCTCTCCAGATCCCTACAGTCATCACCACATGTAGTTTGCAGGGTTTAACTTCGGGATTACCAACCATTTTTCCACAAGGCTTCAAAGTCATTCTTTGTTTTGGGAGTCCTGTTCTGGTGGTAGGTCAGGAAAGAGAGCTGTAGGTATTTGGACCAGAGCTTTACCTGTTGTAGTGTTGGTACCCACTGGAAACCCCCAGGAGGATGTATGAGGTCACCCCAAGCCTCTTTCCAAGGTCTCCAGAGAGGCACACAGAGAAAAGGCTTCCAGGAGTCCTCATTAAGCCTCAGAAGGAGTCAGTCCTGTACCCAGGCTAGCCTTGCCAGAGGGCAGGACATCAAACACACTACCAAAAATCTGTTTGTTGTTTTTTTTTTTTTTTTTCTAATTAATTCAGCCCCAGCTTTTTTTTTTTTTTTTAATTGGTTCTTTGAATTCTGTTTCTGTTAATTGCTGTGATAGCTACCTCAATGTCATCTTTTTCAATACTTCAGTTAAAGAATTGCATGCTTCAAAGTTCAGTATCAGTATAGCACAGCCAAGACAGGGGCCTGCAACGACTATGGAAGTGAACCAATCAGGATATAATTAATATTATCTTGCCTTCATCCTCAACACTAAAAGGGAGTAGTTAATAAAAGCACACAAGTATTTTGTAACCTTGTTATGGCATAGGCACACCTGGAGGAAGGCAGCATCATAAAAACTTTAGGCATAAACTAGGGAAAGCAGAGAAGAAAGAACCATTTGGACCTCAGATTCTTTTACTAATGGGCTCTCAGGCCTGATGACCTGCACTTCAGTGACTGCAAGTGACCAGGTAACACAGCCAGTAGTGCAAACTCTTAGCTCCACAGTATTGTGTCGTCACAGCTAACTTAGACTATGGCTGCAAAGGACTAAGATTTCCCGTACTAGTGATGCTTAATATTGTGTAAGAATTGCCCATTAGCAAGCGTGTTGCTGGTGAATTAATTTAGCAGGCTATTTAGTTTTAAAGCTGGCTTGATTTGCAACTCTTCTAAACATTCCCATCACAGAGATCTCTACCAGCCAAGTTGATATGAAGATACACTCAAACAAAATGGCAAGACCTACCTAAGCTGCAGCTGTATCTCCTGTCAGCTCTGTTTAAGTACAGTTTCATCTGTACATTAAAAGCTGCAGCATAGCCAATGGCTACCTGTGAACTTCGCAGTAATATTCCTGCTGCCCTTTGATTTAGGACTTGAAAAGCGAAACATTAGCTTGAAAGGTGAAACACAAATTGCTGGGGCAGGAGGTCATTTGCTTGATGTTTTTATACCTTGGGAGTCCTATTTGCAAGCTCTTCTGACTACAGTAGCTTCACGTTTGCGTTTCAGTTAAAGTGGAGTGCTCTTGTTTGTTAAGATGATTCCAGGTGCTGAAGCTGCAGGGAGGAATTCAAACATACCATGGTGATCATTATAACCCACATGACCTGGCAACTCTATCCTAATTAAGAATGCAACTTCTTAAAGATTTAACCTGGCCCTTGCCTGACAATGGGATCCCAACCATGTTAGATTTGTTTAATCTGTTTTAATAAGGGCAAGGAATTAGAGCGGCCCACTGACTCAGCCACAGTTTCAAGGAACAGTCTCAGAATTAAGACAACCCTCCTCCATTTCAGACTCAGCTAAGCCTCAGTCTTTTACATGGGGAGCTTGTAGATCAGTCTCCTCATGTTGCCCTGCCTACCAGTTTATTTGGAAACCTCCTTCTGCTCTACTGCAACTAAGCACAGAATTTTGTCTCATGGTCAGAATGAGCTCAATGTTGTTAAAGACATTTTGGTCTCAGTTCCTCCACCAAGGTGACTGTAAACAACTGTAGCACATCTACATTTACAAGGGAAAATTGTTGGAGAAGAATGTTATTTGAAAAAGATGTTATGCCTGTTTAAAAGGCCAGCTTGAGCTATAATTAGGCAGCACTCAGCTGGATGCAGAGGAGGTCCCTTAGCTGTAATGTAATACTTGTGTGGAATAAGACTAGAAACAAATTTATAATGCCAGACCACAAAGCAACTAGAGTTAAGAATAAAATTGGGCAATAGAACAAAATAAGGCAGGAATGAAATCTACATCATGCTTACTACCCACTTTTTAGCTCAAACCTACCTTTTAGCCTACAAATGAACTCCCTCCACATTCAAATATTTCCACTGTAGGAAGGGAAAGAGGTGAAAGTAGAGTGGGGTGGCTCTGGGGAAGCTGGGACCATGCCAAGGTGTCCTGCAGCACTGGAGATGCTGGCAGGGGCACAGCCACCCTTAGAAGGAGGCAGGAGTCACGGCAAGGCAGAATCCTGCAGGTCCACCCCAGCTGCCCAGCACCGTCCTTCCTTGCCAGGAAATTTGCTTCCAGCCAGTAGCACCTCAAAAACAGACCACTGCTGCTTGGTGTGGTTTTGACCAGATATGAGTAGCTCCAAAACTCAAAATGGGTCTCAGAGGAGACCAGGCAATATGTAGGGCTCTGGGAGGAAGCCCTATTTCAGGCACCTCCATCTCCTGGTGGACCCCTGGCCATTGTTGGTTGCCCTGGGGCATCAATTCTGATGCAGACAGGTAAGAACGGGACCTGAAATTCATGCTCAGCCTGCGTGTCCTGGAGGTGGTCACTCTGACCTGCTTCCAGGGCCTGTGGGCAGCCAGCGCTGGCCGGGGACAGGAGTGAGCCAAAGAGCTCCAATTCCAGGAGTCAGGCACATGGCTGGACCTACACAACCTACACATCCATCTCGGGTCCACAAAACAAGACCGCGGTACTGTGGCTGGAGCTACCCTGCTGATGCACACCCTGTGTTTGATTAGCAAGTGTGAAGGACTTATCAAGTTGCAACTTCCTTTTTTGTCTCATTAACTATTTCGCTTTACCATGGGATGTGTAAATAAAAAGGCATCCCTGAGCTGTACTGCTGTCTTATTTCTGCCTGGCCTTGGGAGTGTTCGTGGCACTGCCCCACTGCAGAGAGGTCTCAGACCATGGGCAGCACAAAGGCACAACATGGAGATAAACCAAAACGTGGAGATGAACCAAAAGAACAGGTATTTGGAGACTAAATCCACCCCGTTTATCTCTCTGATTCAGCATATTACAAATTTTTGACCTTGTATCGATTTCTGGTTTTAGCAGGGATGGTGTTTACAAGAACCAATTGTAACTTGACCTACTTACGCTTTCTTGGTCTAAGAATAGCTCGTCCTGGGCTTCCATTGCCTGCCAGGACTGACAGCTGCTCGTGAGATCACTATCAGACATATTTTAAAGGGTGTTTTCCACTTAAGGAGATCTACAAGATGCCTTTTGCCTTTTTTAGGTTTCACTTATTGCTATAAAAAAATAATAATATTCATTTAGAAGAGATTGTGGCCTAAAAATGACCTTGCAGAACACATCCAAAGGAACTGGTAAAGCAAAGTGAGAAAGAGAAATAGCAAAGCAGGACAGATCTATGTCTGTTTCTTCTTTATTTTTGGTTTCTAGGGTCTCAGCAGCAGCTTGGACATCTCTGCAGACTGTTCCCTTTTTTGGGTTCTTTCACCCAATGCAGAGGTGTCTTTGTGAATGTTGGTCCATGCCTGGCCACACTTACATCCTGTCTTTCTCACCCTCCTGCTCCAAACCCCTGATACCCACACAACACTGGCAAAATAAGCGGCACTTCACTGACCAGCCCTGGATCTGCCCCACTGCCCACCCCCCTGTCCTGCCAACACAGCCAGTGCAGAGTGCGACAGGGCCCACAGCCAGCCCAGCGCTGCTGTGGGTGCCGGCACTGGTGGCTCTGCTCCCACCAGTTCTCTGTGGGTTTCTGGGTTTGGGGCTTTTCAACCGGGTTTGGGACTTTTCAACTTCAACCTAATGTGTTTTTCCAGAGATAAATCCGTTCACTGCCACAGCTTGCCTACAGAGGTTATGGGACCTCCCTCCCTCCATGGAAATCTCCAAAAGCTGCCTGGACATGGTCCTGGGCAGCCTGCTGTAGGTGTCCCTGATTTGAATTCATATTTGAGAGCAATCAGAGGAGGAGCCTCAGTTCCTCCCCTCTCACAGGGTGAAGTCCATGCATCTCCCCTGGGGCATTTCCCAGGGGTGCACTCCAGCTGCATGGGCCTGGATCTGCAGGCAGAGCCAGGCTGGTTGTGCAGCAGGTAACTCCACCAGGGAATTTATCACCAGGGCTGGCAAGGTGCAGACAGCCCATGTGCCAGTGCTAAGCTGCAGCAGTTTGTGGCAAGGCCACGAGCCCCATCAAGGGCAAGGCCAGGCTCACAGTATCCCACCCCTGCAGCTGCACACCAGGCCCTTTCCCTCCCTCCAGGCCACCCAGACCACTACCCCACTATGCAACACTGCACCACTGCATACAGGGAAGTTAGAGTAAATCTCTAATTCTCCAAACCTTCCCAGACCAAGGATACAAATTATCTGACACTGTTCTAAAGGCAGGAGATGGAGAATGGAGCACCCCTGCTTTTTTCTTCTTGCTTCCACTGCTGCTGTGGGGACTCTACATGGCCAAGTACACACCCTGATAGGCCATGGACAAAAACTCATCCTGATGTCTATCTGAGACAACAGCAAGAAAGGAAGATTTTATTTGAAATATGAAGACCTCATCAGCTGAATGTGATGCCTATTAATCTGACATTTATTTGCATTAAGCTAGTGATATTTATTAATGCTCATCATTCACAATGGACATGTTTTGCAGAAACACGTTTTGATCCGTCATTTGTTGTCACCTGATTGCTGTTATTAACTGCTATGGCCTCATGATTTGCTGCTTTTGTGTATCATAGATCACTTGAATCGCACGTGATTGTCATCTTCCTGACTGAGCACTGTAGATTTTATGAACAGGAATCTCTTTATGTCCTCAAGAAGTGCATGCAGATAAATTAAAATTCTTAATTACTATCTCTAATTTATAAACTCCCTTAACTATTTGTTAAGTAAAAGTTGTTCACAACACCCAAAAAGAAATTTCATTATGTACCCTTTCAAAGACATTATTTTCATCACTATGTTTTGTTACTACAATGGTAGTCTCAGAGTATCAGAGCTGCTTGAGAAAGCACTGAGCAGTTAAGTAACAAGAATATCCCTAACCTGAAGAACTTGAACCTATGCACAAGAATATAAAAAGATGTAAAACATATAGATCTTATTTGGATCAGATAAATAAAAAAAATAGATGAGGAAACACAAGAAAACTAATGGCACTACTGGTTGGGAGACTGGGAAAAAAAATCTACTGGCACAATCCAATATATTGTGCTTTATTCAAATTATCCATCAGAGAAAACTTGTGCATTCAGATACCTGGAAAATTTGTGACTCATCTGATGTGTACCGATAATAATATCTTACATACCTTTTTTTTTTTATCCCACCGCAGCACCTGAGCACTCACCAGTCTTCTGGAGTGATGCCCATGGAATCCATGGCTGTCATGATGAAAGAGGGAAATTATCCCATCAGAGCCTGGTCTGAACTGGCTAGTTAGCTGTTTCTTTTGACACAAGAGCTTAAGCAAAATTGCAAACTGTTCATAGAATCATAGAAACATGGACTATCCTGAGTTGGAAGGGACCCACAAAGATCATCAAGGTCCTGACTCCATGCAGGACCACCCAAAAATCTGACCAGATGCCTGAGAGTGTTGTCCAAGCACTTCTTGAACTCTGGCAGGCTCGGTGTTGTGACCACTGCCCTGGGGAGCCTGTCTCAGTGCCCCACCACCCTCTGGGTGCAGACCCTTTCCCTAACCCCCAGCCTGACCCTCCCCTGTCCCAGCTCCATGCCGTTCCCTCAGGTCCTGTCGCTGTCCCCAGAGAGCAGAGCTCAGCGCCTGCCCCTCCGCTCCCCTCGTGAGGGAGCTGCAGGCCGCCATGAGGCCTCCCCTCAGCCTGCTCTGCTCGGGGCTGAGCAAACCAAGGGACCTCAACTGCTCCTCAAACATCGTGCTCTCTGGACCCTTCACATCCCTCTTAGCCTTCTTTTGGATGCTTTCTGATAGTTTTATGTCCTTCTTATACTGTGGTGCCCAAAACTGCACACAGTGCTCAAGGTGAGGCTGTACCAGCGCAAATAGCAAAGTCTAGTGGGAGCACAGACTACACTGCTTCTACAAGGAAGAAAAATTGAGGGATATCATATTTTCCAAGTATGTAAAGTGTTTTTTCCCTGAGTGTATAAAGAGTCAGCTTAGCAACACACACAGTCTATGGCCATGACCTTCACCCAAAGTTTCATGCCTTGTTTTTTCGCCTGGTTTCACAGAAAGCACCCCTCTGGTTGTCTTCACATCTGGCCCTTGGTTGTTTCCCTCCTCTCACAAAAAAGCAGCAGCTACCACACCTTTTCTCCCTCCTGAGATTTTCACTCAGAGCATTAGGAAACACCTTGGACACCAGGGTCCAAACACATCCCTTTGCCCACGTGCATTAGTTTTCTGCTGTCCCTAACCAAGGAGACATTCAGTCTTCCCTTGTTCTTCAGAATGGAAGGCAGCTGTCATGACTTCATCAAAATGTGAGCTACCAAATTGTAGTCTGATGTGAGCTTCTTACATCAAAAAGACCAAGAGAAAGCCCTCAAAATGAAAAGTCTTATTCTGACTTTTATTTACAATTAATATGGAACTTGGTGAATGAAAACAAGCTTGAAAAATGAAGAAAATGCTTCACAGAATTACATTATGCAAATTGCTCTAATGGAAAAGCCTGCTTGCTTTATTAGAGCCCATACTGTTTGCTCAACAGTCATGTTCCTAATCAGATTAATTGCTCTTGCTTCTGCAGTTTAGAGGAAAGCCAGGGATGCACACAATTGTTAATGTAGATTAAAACCAATTTACAACCTGAAAATCTGCACCATGGTCTGCGGCATCTCAGCTGAGCCACATACACCTCCCCTCCTCTGCTCAAGCTTGATGAGATTGAGAGAGGCAACAGTCTCTTGTAGAAATGCTGAAGTGTGGTTGTGCTAATGCTCTTGCTCCCTTTTTTAATTTAATCAGGCTCTCTCTCACAACAAGATGACACAAGTGCCCCAGGAATTGTGTTGGATATGCATGGACAACTACTGCGTACATAGTAGCAGGACTAAAAACTTGTCCCCTAGATTTTGAGGACCTCTGTAGCAAATTCACACATGCAGAAAAATTGCTGTGTACATGCACAAGGTATAAACTGAATAAAAAGGCAGTTGCCCATCCCTGTATTTGCCTGTCTAGGAAACGTGATTTTTATTTAGGAACAGAGTGTTGACGCAGAGTGCTGTTCTGGTTAGTCAATTTGCCATGTACGGTAAAAGCATCCAAGAGCTCACGCGCTCAGGTTACCTATAACAAAGATTTCCATTGCAAACCCAGTCTTCATATGGGCTTTCCGTGTGAGAAACAAAAGCCTACTCAACAAGATTGGATCTTACCATGCTTCAATATGGTACTATAGTGCCTTTTTATACAGTAATAATCCTAATAGCACACATTTCTGGTAGTTCCAAAATAAAGTATCTGCAAAATGACAAATAATTGTCTTTCCTTGTACTCTCTCATACAGAAAATAACATGAGAAACATACAATTTCCTACTTATAAAGTAGACTTGTTTCTAGAAGAGCTGGATCTCAGTTTGAAACATGAAGTAAACCTTCAGATCATCAGGTCCAGCCCCCTGCTCTTGCAGGAATTTATGCCCCCAGATCACCAGGAGGGCTCCAAGCCAGTTAAATCAGCATACAACTGGATTTGGAGCTTGGCTTTGTTTTCCATCTTGTTTCACTTTTAAAACAGCAAAGGTCAAGGGTGTGCCATTACTGTGAATTCACGCACTAATAGGGAAGACTCAGCTCCCTGCATGCCATCAGTACCGTGATTACTTTGTGGAGAGCCTATGGAATTTTTAAGAAGAGAAGCCAGGCTTACTTGGATTAGTACTGCCAGTTTCAAATAGTTAAATATAATGAGTCATATCCTGAAAAAAAATAAATAAATTATTTGAATAGCAGCAAATATAGAAGTCTTTTGATTTAAGGCATTATTGTTCCCTTGGATCACATTTCTTCTGCAAGCACAAAGGCAAGAAAAAATATATTTTTTGTAAAAGGCCAGACCCTCACCTCATCTCAGGTTGCCAGGACCCACAGGTCTAAAAGCACCCTGAGGTGCCTAAAAAAAAAAAATCACAAGAATTAGTAGCTTAGTGCTAAATAAACTTGTCTCCAAATGGAGTTTTGATTCCCAAGTACATTGACTTGGCTGCTATTCTCTTTAAAACTGGAACCTGAGTAAGTGTTGGATTTCTCTTCTCTTCAGTGCTCATTTGTTTCATGTACGGGGGAACAGTCATTATTCAGAAGGTAGTGTGATAACTTCCTTGCAAGTAAGTCAAGAATCTCTTCTTCCCCTTTGAAATGCCTTAGATTATGAGATAGTTTCAAGTTAAAAAAAAATGCCAAGGAATGAAATTTCTTCAGAAGTGTCCTTTGAGTCAAAGATGAAAGTGATGCCCAGCAGGTACGGGCTAGCTGTAGTCAAAGAGAAGATGAACTCCCAGCAGAAGCTGTGAAATTCACTCCCTCTGGTTTAGCTACTGTGTAAGACTACACTGTTCTCTATTAATAATCTTTTTTTTTTTTTTTTTTCCTGTGCACTGGTTATACCAATAAATAAGCAGTAAATCTGCCTGTGAATCTGCCCTTTTATCCTAATTATCCTGGTGCTTATGGTGCTTTCCCTGAGAACAGGACTTAGACCACCAAAGACTTCATATGGTGACCGAGTGCCATTAAGGGATTACACATCTGCACACCTCTGCAGCAGGTGAAGGACACCAGGGCAGTGAGAGGGGGCACCGTCTTGTACCTTGGAAAGATGATCTTCCAGGTTTAGCAATGATCTGCTGATGTATCTGTGAGCATTTAGCATCTTCTGCCTCAGTAAATATTATAGTCTGGGAAAGTTCATTGATATTCTATGGAATTATATGTTTGAATTCAATGCTACGAATGCAGAAAATCTAAGATCCTCTTTCAGGAGGTGGAAAATTAACATGGAGAGGCTGGGTAAGCATCCAGACCAGAGATGCTGGCGGTAAAAGGAGTGGTTTTGAGAAAACCTCTTTCATCTCCTGCAAATCTGTACTACCCTTAAGCCTCTATTCCTTCATTGCCTTCATGCCAACCTCAGGGAAGGGAAGCTCAAGCTCAGTTTTGTGATGCTGACTCTATTGCCAGCTCCAGCTTCCCCAAGAAAGCTGTGCATGCAGAATAAAGACATGTCACAGCCTTTTCTGGTCAGGCAAGTTATAACACTCGATTTTTTTGGTGCTACAACATAATATAAATGTTGCACATTCAAGGGTCCTTTAATGGATATCAGGAAGGAAATGCCATTGTTGTCTGACTTGAAAAATTAACTCTTAAAAATTAACAGCGTTCCCAGTAGATCTCTAACTCACAGTCCTCTAAGATTGTTGAGGATCAGAGCATTCCCAGGCTACTTCTTGTCTCTAACTTCACAAGTATTTGCAGACGAATCTGGTATCTTCTTATCCCCCTCTAATACCTGGGAAATATGAGTTTGGAAGATCAAATGACTTTCCCCAAGCACCTAGCAGTCCCGTGACACAGTCTCCTGGCTCAGCTCCTGGGGTCCTGGCTATCATCACAGCTCCTCAGACCACAGCAGTTCCGTTGTGTTATGTGAGAAGCTGTAATAAAATAGCTTATTTCCATGCTTTCTGAGTATCCTGTACTTCGTGTACCTCCATCATGCCAGTATGGCTGGCAGTAACCCAATAAGCCCGTGCTAACTGCTGCATACCCAACCAGCAACCAGACAACACCGTAACCCCGCCATGCAAAGTGCTTTAATGCACTCCTTCTAAGTTAACTAAATGTTGCTGCTGTTCTCTGATAAATAAAAGCCCTCTAAACTGTTCCCAGTGGTACAGTACTGATCAGGGAGAAGTGTATCTCAAGGCAACTCCTTTACGTTGAAGTTTTATATAAAGAATATGCTGAAGCTTCACCATAAATAATTAACTCTCTTTTTAAATTATTAATGCCGTTTGTTGATAGCTTCTGTTTTGCTTATGGTGTTTCAAAGATGTTGTCTGAAGGCAAGTATAGATCTTATCTCTGATGAAAAAAAGCTTTGAAAATAGTCTAACACCTTTGCAGTTGAAAGTCTTCCTCCAGACAGGGACTTTCAACTGAAGTGTGCTGTCTGCGAGGCAGCGCTCCTGAGGAGGAAGATCTAAAGATCAAAACAGAGCACAGCAAAGTCACTGCAAACAAATCTGTTCTGTGTTTGACCAGCTAATGTCAACCACTTACAAATCCCAGAATTTTTGTTCTAAGGCCACAGTCAGAAGTATGCAATTATTGATAGAGATGGTCTGAGGCAATAATTGGCATTATTTCCACACTAACTAATACTGAAAGTGTTAATTCAAGGCAGCTCAGTGCTGAGCAATGAGAGAGCAGTCTGTAATACTTCATTTTCTTTACTGAAGAAAGAGCATATGGGCATCAAGGCTGATGGCATCTAACAAATGAGTACTATCCCCGTTTCTGGAGCCAATCATGAGGCTGCAGATAATTAGAACTGCATTCTTAAGCTCGTAGAAATGTGACAAAGCTTTTCCAATTATTCTTCTGTTTGGAAAGACTCAAGGTTTCCAACCAGCTGATGACGGGGCACCGAGAAGAATCTGGAGCATTCCAGTCTCGACCCTCCACAAAACAGAGGGCACAAATGCCACAGCTCTGGTGCCAGCTTTATGAGTCAAATACCTCCCAAAGCTCACTCTTCTAAGAATGGTCCTGCGTGGCCAAGAGCAACTTTTGTTGTCAGCCTCGCATCCTCTGCTCCTGATAGCTCCAAGCTGATCCTTCACAATATTTCTGTGCTGTTCCTTGATGCAGCTTGGTAACAGCATCTATCTGCCCTGCACTGAACACTAGGGATTTCATTTTAAAATAAATATATAAATAAATAAAGGGTTTATGTTAAAGGAAACTGAGAAAAATGAAGTATAGAATAATAATAATAATAATAAAATCTCTTCCTTACAGTTGGAAAGTTGACAATTGACAGCTTATAAGCAGAGTTCCAGATGTGGAAAAGCACCCCTCCACATCCTTGCCTTTATGCCGATAGTAAAATAACCACTTTCAAAATGCAGAATTAAATTGCCTCCTGTTACTGCAGTAAACCTGCAGATGAGCATGGGTAATCTGTTGTACTGAACACAGGCGTCTATTGTTTGTGTCATTATCTGCTGAGCACAGATTCCAGCACTGAACACAAATGCAGGGCATTGGTATGCCAGAGCTCCTGCACTCCACGGCTTGTGTTAAATGGGTTCACATAAGTGCTAGTGTAAATGGTCAAGCTCATTATTCCCTCCCAGGAATATGCTCGCTGGGTTTCAAATGAGAAGGAAGTGCTTCTGTTGACTCCTGCGGCTTCTTCAGACACCCAGAGCAGCACTTGCCTGCAGCCCTGTCACTGCAACGCGGCCTCCAGTCAATTAGGCCATTTCAAAATGCAAAAAGAATATTTGGTGTCACCAGCAGATGGTGAAGCTCTGGAAGGAGGTAGTCTGGATACATTTTCAGGGGAGAAGAATGAAAGAATAAGCACATAGAACTGAAATGTTGCTATACCTTAGAACAGAAATGTGGTTTTCTGGGTATGTTTTGCCTCGGCTGAGCAGTGGTGTACGAGGGGGCATTTTCCTGCACTGGATCACGGTCCTGTCTGCTGCAGTGAAATTTCCAGAAGACTCTACTCCTGGCACAGCCTAAACAGAAAAATCAAAGTCCTGAGAGCTCCACACCCGTATAAAGATGCGTACATCTTCTCCCCTCCTCCTGGTGGTATAGCACCTACCTCACATTGTGTTGGGGCACTGGTCTTTTTTGGGTGACTGGTCCATATTCTAAATGGGGCACTTTCAAAACTACAATATTACCTTCGGCTTGCTTTTGTATCACACTATTAGTTCAGATCCTTATCTTAGCAAGTTAGCATCAAAACGTCACCACATGATCAAAGCACTGGAATTTACACTACTTTCCCTCTTTGCTTGAAGAAGTGAAATTATTAACTAGGTTATTAAAATAAAATTTTAACACTGTATGCATTTAGAACATTTTGCTTCCACTAATTAATTTCCAACTGAATGCCCTGCCAGAGGATCAGCTTACTACTGAAACAGAGGTCACAGCATGCAGAAGCTTAATTGGAAGAGAAGAAGTCCCAGAGGGACACAGCCCCACTGCATCCCCACACCGGGCTGGACCAACAGCTGCCACAGGCCAGGCAGAGCTGGAACTGCATGAGATTGTGCAAATGCAGCTGCAGGGCTTTGCTGCTGTGGGGCTCTGTCCTCACTGCAAGCACCAGAGCATGCACAGGAATGTGTTATCTTCATAACGAAGAGCCTGTCCATGTGGCCTTCAGCCAGAGAGGGGGAAGGTTATGGGAACAGAGGTTGTGCTCATCCAAGGGGCCACATCCCACCTGCCTGACCACAGTGTTGGGAGCCACCATAGATGTCCCTGCTTCCTCAGCCAGGATGTCCACAGTCAGGCAGGGCTAACCTGGCTATCATGGAAAGGGGATACCAGCACGCACAAGTTCATTTTAGCGATCATTAATCAATATGACCGGGCATGTGACAAAACTCATCTGGAAAAAGCATCCATAGTTCAGTCACTTGCTGGGAGAAATTAGATTGGCATCCATCTTCTGCTGTCTCTTCCCTTTTTTAAGGGAAGCATGTGAAGGACTTGGTTTCAGGGACATCAGTCCATCAGCTTTGTCTGCAGGATATGGGACACAAACCTCTGAGTTCTTCCTTGAGGCTACAGGCTGATCCAGTAATAAGTAACTCAATGTGCAACATCCCCAATTTATAATCAAAATTGAATATTGGATTATTTTAATGAAATTTCTCAGATCTGCCACTTCTGCTAATTTGGCAGTCAAAGGACTAGGGAAATTTCCCTGTGGAAAACTTTGTAGTAGTATCACCAAATTAAAAAGCAAAATTCAGGTCTTCTTTAAAGCAATTTTAATTCAGTTTGCTAAAAAAAAAAAAAAAAAAAAAAAAAAAAAGCCTCTAAATTCTACCAGCCATCTTACAATACTACCAAAAGACTATTGTACTATTTTTGCAGAAAGAAAAGGTAGCAGTTCTTCAAATTCTCTTCTTTTAGTACAGAGATGAAAGGTCTTTTTCTTTACAAAAAGTTGCCAGCTCTTAGTAGACCATAATCCTTGTAATGGAGTCTTAAGGTTAACTGTCTGGGATGGGATATTTGTCTTTTGAAATGTCTTTCATGTTTGGATAAATCATTCCCTTCCCTCGATGCAGTACCTTCTTTTTTCCCAGCCATCGTTCAAACACCATCAGAAAACCTGTGAAGGAACTGTAGAGGAGAGACAACAGACGAAATTACAAGGACTTTTGCAAACACCTAAAGAAAATGCAGATGGGTGTTTGACGCAACATTTTACTGCAAAAATGTTTTATTAGCAATAGTCAAAGTAGGTCACTAGAGTCTTTGAAGTGGCTCTCTCAATCCACTGGGTGACACCACAGAATTTGCAGAATTTGCAGAGCAGAATTAAGGGGTGAGGAGTGTGCTCTCCAAACTCAGCGCCTGTCCTCTACTAAAAATAGACTTCAGTGAAAGAAAGCAGGACCCAGGTATGCGCATGGGCTTGACATTTAAGAGGCTGTCGCCACACTGGCATTAATGAAGTTTGCACTAACACTCGTCACTGCTTGTTCCTGGATGAAGTACATACGGATTCCTGGCACCCAAAAGATTCACTGCAGAAACAACACAGCAGAGGGGAGAAAAGGACATTAAGAAGGCATCTGTTTTGGGGGTGGGGTGGGACTCAGTCTCCTGAAATGGTGTCACAACAGGATTGTTCTGCACATCCAGACCCTGGACAATGGAAGAACTGCTGGGTCCTCCCTGTTCTACTTCACCTGAGCTATCTGGTGGTGCAGCTCACCTCTACCACAGCTTTCACCTGATAAAACACAGAAAATAAAACCAAAGGCCATCAGATCCTGTCCTGTGCTGACTGGTCTTCCCCGGACAAATTTGGGGAGGATGAGCAGAGACCAGAAGCTCTTCATGGAAGGCAGATGCACAAGGCTCAGTTTTAAGGCAGGGATTTGACCCACAGGGACAGGAGCTGTGTCACACCACCTGTAGGCAGGGGCTTCTTCAAGCACCACTCCACATGGGCAGCAAGGGCAAGGCTGCACCAGCCTGGGCTCCCATCGCCCTTGGCAGAGTCCAGCAGTCTCCTAGAAGACCTTGCCCATCAGACAGCCCCCCAAACCATGTGTCAGGGCCTGAAAGATGCATCCTGAGTTTGAGGACATAAAACCATTCTTCTGGTGGACTACAACTCAGCCTTCACACCTTTTCAGACTCTGTGAACAAAAGGAAATCTCAAAATAATAACTAACATCCTAAAACCACTGAGGATTTCCATAGAGACCAGGGAAGACCAGGACCAAGTACTGTGCAATGGACTTGGAAGCAAACATCATATGGACACCACACGGGCAGGATCCGGTGTCACTCCCCACTGGATGCAGTTTGCTCCACTTCAGCAGAGCTCCCTTCCAGGAAACCAGAACCTGAGCACCAGCCACAGTATGTGACATTTTTTAGTTCCCCAGAAAAATACTTACTGCAAGTCTGAGTGTGAAGAGACACCTAGTTGGAGAATTCCTTTTCTTTTTCCTTCCTGGTAGACCAACCTCCCCAAGAAGAAGTTGTTTTTTTACAGCATGTGGCAAGAATTATATTCATACCAAGCATATCAGGGAAAAGAAAAAAAAAAAAAAAAAAAAAAAGGAAATACAAGGCAAAGACTTAATGTGGTGATCTTTTGGTGTTTCCCAGAGCCTGCTACGTACCAACTTCTATGAAACCATCAATGCCTTTCTCTGTGCAGAAGCAAATCCTCTGGTAGAAGCTGCAGCTCTTCCACTTGTGCTAGAAAATTGAACAGACCAAGTGTGGTGGTTTTACCCTGCTGGGCAGCTGAGCTCCACCACAACCACTCTCTCACTCACCCTCCTCAAAGGAAAAGGGAGAGAAAATACAATTGAAAGAGCTCAAGGGTTGAGATTAGGACAGGGAGACTGCTTAATAATTACTGTCACGGGCAAAACAGGCTCACCTGTTTTAATAACATTTAATTTAAGATTAATAACATTTATTAATTATATTTATTAGAAATAATTATATTAACTATTAATTATAATTTATTGTCTATGACTAGCAGACTAGACTAGCAAGAACTAAAAACAAGCTAAAAACACCTTCTCCACATCCACCCTCACCTACCTCCTCCCCCTGAACAGCGCAGGGGAATGGGCAATGGGTCCCCAGCAGGCCAGAAGGCTGATGTGGCTCCAAATCCTATTGCATGGGCCTCATCTCTGCCTTTCCTGCTGCTGCAAATCCCTTTCAGTAGAATTCATCACCTGTGTATTTCAAAGGGGGTTTCAAAAAGTGAGGCTGGGCCCATGTTCAACTGGCATGTGAAGATGATTTTCAGCCTCGTACCTTCACCCTGTCCTCATGAGCACAGACCAGGTGGTGCTGCATGACACCCCAACTGCTGCAGTGGCTGCCCTCTGCAGAGCCCGAGGGACACCTCCCTTTGGCAGATGACCCTCAGCTGGAACCTGAGACCCGAAGCCAGTCATCCCAGCCATTGCACGTCTCAGCTGGGTTGGGCCTGTGGCTCCTGCCAGGCCTGGCGGTGGGCACAGCAGCATCCTAGTGCTTCTGTGCAAGCCAAGCAGGCAGATCCTTCCTGCCCAATGACTTAGACTAAGGAAAGCAACCAGAATAAAAGCCATATCTCTTCAGTGGAGCAAAGTGTATGTCACCGTTCACAAGCTGGTGCAGCTCAGAGATAAAATGGCATCTTGAGTCTGCACATATGAAAGTCATAGGTAGCCCTCTGATTGTTTTTCAGTAATACAGACGTTTCTCATGTCTGCACAACTAGACAAATACTATAGGGAGGAAGGCACCATATCTTTGTGAATGCTCATTCCTGTTTGACTAAATTCATAACCTTAATATCGCATTAACACGGCATGTACATTTATGCTGTAATTGCATTCCAACTGCCTGAATGCTCCTCTTAATTTGCTCATGCTCATGCTCTGTTTTGTTGTGAGTTATAAATCATTCTTGCTCTCAAGAAACAAATTAATTTATGGATGCTACAAGAGATAGGATTACCAAGCAGGATTTTTATTTATTTATTTATTTATTTATGAGCACATGCAGTGTATAAACTTTATTAAATGAAAGTAATTTCTTCAGGGAAGTCCAACAGGCACTTGCACTATGGCAGAGGGAGACGAATTACACAGATTTTTTAGCTTCAAAGAGCGTGGAAGTCTCCTTGTGACTGATTGGAAGGAGCTCTGCTGCAGATAATTCAGCAAAGCAAAAATACCAGTGATATCATGTACTGGTCCAGCTTTTCAATATTCACTGATTTTTCCAGGGCACAAACATTATGCACACATACATATTATCATCAGAAGCAATGGCTTGTTTAAGGTCGGTTGACGCTTTCTACTCCAAGCAAGCTTGGAGTAATAATTAAAAATCACAGAATCACAGAATCACAGAATTTCTAGGTTGGAAGAGACCTCAAGATCATCGAGTCCAACCTCTAACCTAACACTAACAGTCCCCACTAAACCATATCCCTAAGCTCTACATCTAAACGTCTTTTGAAGACTTCCAGGGATGGTAACTCCACCACCTCCCTGGGCAGCCCGTTCCAGTGCCTAACAACCCTTTCAGTAAAGAAATTCTTCCTAACATCTAACCTAAAACTCCCCTGGCGTAACTTTAGCCCATTCCCCCTCGTCCTGTCACCAGGCACATGGGAGAACAGGCCAACCCCCACCTCTCTACAGCCTCCTTTAATGTACTTATACAGAGCAATAAGGTCACCCCTGAGCCTCCTCTTCTCTAGGCTGAACAAGCCCAGCTCCTTCAGCCGCTCCTCATAGGACTTGCTCTCCAGGCCCCTCACCAGCTTCGTCGCCCTTCTTTGGACCCGCTCAAGCACCTCGATGTCCTTCTTGTAGCGAGGGGCCCAAAACTGAACACAGTACTCGAGGTGCGGCCTCACCAGAGCCGAGTACAGGGCTCTGTACTCATTTATAATTTTTTGTCATGTTAGTTAATTTTTCAAGGATGGGGTGTTTTAGTGGCTCAATAGTTTGAGACTAAAATGTAAAACATTCCTCACTTCATTACAAAGATCTATGTGTGGATGAGATATCTGGTTTCTTAAAAAACAGGAATAATCCATTAAAGCAAAACCCGTCTTTTGTGGAGGACTGACTGGCATCCATGCTCGTGTGCAGTCCTCTGTCTGCCACGTTTAACCTGTTTGCTACCATCCTCTCAGCCACGCACTGTTGAGTTACACCGTTGACTTCTGGAAGGCGCACTCTCAGAGTGCACTGTGCAGAATCAAAATAACTAGGTGTGGTGTCAGTAGATGGTGCTGAAGAGCAGCAACATCGACCTGGACTGCTGTAGCATCAAAAATATACCTGGAGAGTTGCAATGGCTTTTGCTAGCTGCTATTTACATAAATTTTCTGTGACCTGCATTTCTGGGGATATTGCACTATTTCCAGCCTTTGATACAAAATCACCCTTAGTATTTCTATAAAATCAATTTAACATTCTTAAATAAACATGGCAACTTTTTTTTGTACAAAAATAATATGCCTTTATTATTTTTTTTTGTTCGTCTTCTCTAATGCCTTCTTGGGATGTCATTTGTACTGTAATTCCAGTATTCATTATCTGCTGTCTTGGAATACTCTGGGTGTTCTGACACAGTGATTTATTAGAACAAAATACACCTTTATTACATCATTTTTACCTACTTATTCCCAGACTTTTTATGCCTTTGGAAACAGAGAAGCTAAATACATTTTCTGCTTTAAAAACTTGGTCTGAGACAGTGAAGCAACACACACACACATGCACACAACTCCCAATCAGCCGGCACTACCTGATGCAAATAAATATTTAAGCCTATTTTAAAAAAGGATCTAGAGATGATCTCACAACTCTTTGCTGGTATATAAAGAGATGCTCTCACATCCAAGCCAAGGTTCATTTCAGCTGCATGGGGAAGGTGCAGCATGTGATGGGAGAGCAGGCAGGAATGTGCAGAATGCATTTTTCCTCCCACATCTCCCACTGGTGGGGACATGGGCCAGCTTCCTTCCAGCTGAAAAGGTTTTCCCTCTTGATTTTCTCTCAGTTCAGATGCAAAACATTGCAGTCACTAGTGGTGTAAGTACTGGCCACCCAATGCAGTGGGTATGTGGTAGGTATTCTCTTTGCTGTAGCCGCAGTGATTTTCCTGCAGTGCTGCACGAGCTCTGCTGCTGGTATCAACAGCCGAGGAGATCAGCTGGAGATCAGCTGGAGAAATAAAGTTTATTTTGAATACGGTGATGTCATAAGCTTGAGTTTGGTGATGCTGACCCCAGGTCCTACATTTAAGATGAAAATATCACAACTGTTCCCAGCTGGTGGCTTAACAAAAATACACCAGGCTTGAAGGGCATGGGAACCTGCTCCTGGAGGCTGCTAACTCTCAGAGAGCTCTGAGTTGTAACTTTCTCTATTCACTCTTTAAATGACCAAAAGGCAGCTCATGAAAAATAAAATAAAATAAAATAAAAATAAAAATCAATTCTCCTACTTCCAGAAAGGGTGAATTCAACATTACTTTGGGAATTTAATGTCATAAAGAGATGCTACAGCTTAACTAAAAATTACAAATTTGGTTCTGAACAATCGGCTGCAGTGCCTTGACCTGTGTTTTACAAGAAAGTAGATTTTCCCTTCTGGCTCTTTTCCGTAAAATGTATAGCTTGCAGTCTTGAACAGTCTTTTATAAGAGAAAAAATAAATTGCATCTGGAGAGGCATGCAAGATGCACATTTTGGACACCACTGCACACAAATCTTGCTGAACCTCCCATGGGCTTCCATAGCTTCTAAGCAAATCTCTCTTTCATCCCTCCCATAAATCGTTAATCTTCCAGCTTGGGTAGTCCCTTACTACAGACACTAATGCATGTAAGAATGGGGCATTGAGCTTGGTTGGGATCTCCAGACCTGGGCTGATCCCACCCAAAACTAAGCACCCAAAATAATAAATCCTGATAAGGAAATATTTGCACCTCTAAGGGAGAGCTGAATAGATCCCCCCAGGGGATCTCTAAAGAGAGAGCTCAGGATGGTGAGGCTCCAACACCTCAAATGCTGCTCATTTGATACTATAGGTTTAGGTGTAGCCCCAAGTTAAAAATTAAATTCTATAACATCACAGCTCACCAGCTTCGCATCAGCTCTAACAAGTAAGTTGCCAAGAACTTAAATCAGCTGTATTTTGGTGAAAGACCAAGACAGTCCCAGGAGACTTCACTTTGCATTTTTAGGAATCTTGTGTCTGCTTGCTCAAAATTGTTCATGACTGATCATGTAGCCTGTGCTGCGTCTCTCTGTCAAACTTCCTAAATTGATTGAAATAGATATTTACAAGACAGATATTTATAACTCGATGAAATAGCCCACAATACGTAATGTGTGAGTGAACGCTGCTGACAAGGACCAGTATGCTTGTCCCAGACATCACATCATATAGAACCAAGCGTGTGCAACATAGCAAAGGTCAAAAACCTTAAAATAGCTGATGTCAAAAAGCTCGTCTTCTCCCTCAGACTGTAGTGCAGATAATGTCACCACTCAATTACTGCCACACTAATTTTTCCTTTTCCAACACATCATGACATTCTGATGCCAGATACTTCTTGACGTCCTTGTAACCAAACCTTGGAGGGAGGCTGGATGTCACACGTTTTTACTTGGATACTTGGGTTTAACGCAAGTGACAGCTGGACTGTTTCTCCACCTTACTCCAATATTAAAAAGATATTTGTGAAGGAAACTTCTACACACCTTCTCTCAGAGGTGCCCGATGATCTGGCATCTGTGATTCATTACCTGAACATTTGTCCCACCCATGGGACAGCCATCCCACGGAGAGCAGGCTCCAGGGAACCAGCACCCTGTGCTTTGGGGATTGCAAGGCCAGGCTTCAGGTACCTGTTCTGTCATGGACACACACAGGCAATGCAGCAGGTGCAGTCACTTCCTTTCTCTTGGGAAAACTTATTTTCTTGGCTGTGGTCAGCAAGGAAGGGTAGGACACCTGGCGTGAACAACCACTGAATTGTGGCTGGCCACTGTCCTGGGCTGCCTGAGGAGGCCCCGACCCCAACAGGGTCACACAGGGACAAATGAGAGCCTTATAGCAAGGGCATGGGGTCAGTGACAAAAGGACTGACAGAAAATATCAGCTTCTTCCTTATGGAAAGCTTGAAAGGCCTTCCAGACACTCTTGGTGACATTGATGCACACCCTGTTAGCTACCACTGGCGTGGCACAAAAACTTCTTGGCACCGAGCTGTATGAAGTTAGGTCACACCCTCTATCTGTGAAACATTTGGGAAGTTTTCAGTTCTGACTATAAACCAGCCAAGAGATGAACCTGTCCCAGTGTAAGCGATGAGGAATTGCCACAGGGACGGGTGGGCTGGCACGCTGCAGCCCTGCTGCCTGCTCCAGGCAGCTCAGCAGAAGTCCCGCTAGGCCCCATCTTTGTTTGGGGCCTGTTTTTTTGTTTGAAACAGATTACAATCTGCTATTACAGTCCTATTTCAAAAACCCTAGAACAAATCCATAGTTGATAGGCTGTGCTTGTAATCCCACACGTGTTTTACCCAATTCTTTTTCCAGTGGTCTGTATGTCGAGAGGATTAATTACTGCTTATCACCACACCACACCGCACCACGGCTCTGTGTTTGAAGGCTGAGCCAGTACATGCTTCTGTGTACTTTCAGACAAAATTGGCATTATGTTATCACTGATTGTACCAGTAATTATAGAGAATAAAATACATCCCCCTCAAAGGGAGCATTATACATGGTAGGGGGCTGAGTAGCCACACTAAAGTTAATCCAAATAAAAAATAATACCACATTTAGAAATATGACAGACTGCACCCCCATAAGCATGATCCTACAGCAGTGACTGTATGAGATAACCACTTAATTAAAACTTTTGGGTGGTTGCAGTACAAATGTCATGCCATCCAAACTTCAGTAATGGGTCTTTCCCCCTGGATTCTGCTGCAACGGAGAGTTCACACTCTTCAGATGCAGCCTGATCCCACTGATGGATTTACATTTTGATGACGTTGTATTTGTACTGCGAACACCAAACTGTATGAGTTAGATGGTTATCCCATCCCACCACTACGACAGGACAAAGAGCATCCTTGTGGGAGTGTAGTATGTTACATTGCTGAGTGTGGTGTTATTTCCAGGTCTGTATTCATCTTGACCATAATTTGGGAGCATGGCAGCCACCAGCTGAGCAGCAGGAAGCAAAGGTTGCACCCAGCTTTCAGGAGAACAGGGCTCAGTGCCTTCCTCATCAATAAAGAGCATTTCCCCTGGGGAAGCTGCCACGTTCCCTCCTGCTTGACTCTGCCACTTGGCCACTCTGGGACACTGCCTGAGCCTCCTCCTTTAGTGGAGCTGCTGTGACGTGAGCTGGTGGCCCAGAGTTCCCTTTGGTTATTTTATTTTATTTTTAATTATTTATTTATTGCACAAAGGGGAAAACCTCCACCTACGTTCCCTCTAATGGGAAATATTAGAGGGGATGCCGCCAACTTAAGAGCTAACTGACTTACCTGCCAAGGTTAGCACGCTGTTGCCAGCCTCTGACTGGGAGCACTTTCAATCACACCCCCCTTATAACTGCAGCTGCTGCCTCGGGCTTTCTCCTGTCTGCTCCACGATTCAGAGCCTCTGCAAAGGGCTCTGCTGTTTTTCTTGCGGTGCCTACAATAAGACTATATTTTCATGCCACACTGCAAACGGGATGTGCAGGCACACCAAAGCCCAGATACACGCAGCTGCTTTAGCAAAGCCCACGGAGATGCTGAAATGCCACCCAGCGACCACAGAAAGAAACTGCTGCAGGTCAGGCCACGGGCTTTACCTGGTATTCATGGAACCCAGCTTTAGCTGTGCAAATGTTAAATATCTAAAATAATCACCTATGACCCAACACAGTCATCAGGGAAGCATGCAGTGGCCCAACCACAGGCTTCAATGCTGTTTTAGAGATCTTTGGGCATCTCACCTGGCCTCCACCTGCTGCTCCAGGCTGGAGGTCTCCTCTAGAGCCTAGGTCCTATTTTGCCAGCCCCAACAAATGCCACAGACTCCACAGGGTGTCTCTGTTGACACATTTATGGAACTGAATCATGCCCCACAGAGATGCAGATTAGACAGTACCCCAGCAACTCTATTACACAAACTACACAGCTTGCTACGTATGGGAGCTAAATCCCACTCTGCGTCAAAAACTGCAGAGTTCTGGAGCACTCACCTACAGATCTATAGATTTACTTGTCATTTGTTTTATAACTACACATAGTTAATTAACAACAGGCAACAGTGGGTGGGATTTAGCTCCAGATTGTAGGCATCTGAAATTAGGTATGGAGAACTACAGCTTCATCCAGATGGCCTCTGCTAGCTATCTGCTGCCATCAGACTTCCCTGCCCCAAATGGTCTCCAGCTCCCTGTTCAGCTTTTGATGTACAGATGTCTACCCAATCTAACCCAAACTGTAAAGCATAAGGGGCCCAAATGCTTTTCATAAAACATCAGTACCTCTTTACCCTTCTGTGCGTGAACTACGCAGTGAAAAGATGATGTCTGTTGCTTTAGTACACGCTGAAAGTTTGCTTGCTATTGCTAAAGAAATTGGGTAAAATTTTTGCTGAATCATTTTGCTTGAATAAACTATACCAGAAATACACAAACAAGTCTTTGTCATTTGATCACCAGTACCTCCAAGAAATGTCACGTTTACGTGTTATGGTATGAAGTTCAGTCATTAAAAGAATCATTTGGTCAGTAAAATCAACTAATACTAATTTTGAGCAATAAAAAAATCTGAGCTTATAAAAATAAACAAACCAAGAGCCAACTCTTCAGCTGCTGAAAACTTTATTCATTGTTACTTTATATGCCTGAACTGTGAAGACTCGTACAAAAAAGATCCCCATATGGTTTTACCGATGTGAAAACTGCAGCTTCATGAATTTTAATCATTTTATTGTAAATATGAAGACGGGGAGTAAAACTGCAAATGAATCTACTGAAGGCATTTAACCTTTTGGAGATTATGTCATTATCGTTGCAATGAGGATTGCCTAAGACCTCAAAAAAATTTAAAAATGCAAATTTTATTCAAATCTTTCTGCAGAAATGTGTCCCATTTCAAGAACTTCACTGAGAAGTGAACTTCAGTTCAAACACTTGCTGTTTCATCCAGAAAAAAAAAATGAAATCAGTTCTTACGGGATAGAGGACTGTCTGTCTCCTCCACCTAGTGGGAATGCACCAAAGAGCAGGCTACTGAGAGAGAAAGAAGGGACTATAAAAACACATACTCAAACTGCCTTTATAAGTAAAATTAAAAAATAAAATACTTCTTCTCTGTAGCAACCCCAGCTGCGACAAAGAATGCAGGAATATGATGAGACAAACATTTAAGCTGGAATGTCAGAAGCAAAAGCCTTCAGCAGATAAATAAAGCCCACGTGGAAGGTGTGTGCACATAACACGGCTCGCAGCGCTAGAACCCATGAAAAGCTGAGTGGCTTTTGCAAGATGCTATGTGAGGGTACCCACGTGAGGAGTGGGAAACATGAAGCCCTCCGGTAACATCTTGCAGATTTAGGTCCCTAATGCAATATAAAGTGTATTTGCTCTAGTTAGCAACCTGAGAACATTCTTTGGCTTTTTCCCCCAAGCATTTGCTGTTAAGTTAATTAAGCATTTAAAAATAACAGTCTCTCGCCTCCCAGAGACTCCACATAAATATTACTCTGTCTTCTTCAAAAGGGCCAGGTTTTCTGCAAGGGTAAATCAATACAGTTTCACTGATTGAAGATCTGGCCTTAAAAAGTCTATCCAGTGCATTAAAACCAGCGCAGCATGACATACGCCTTGGCAGTAGAACAGTTCTCCAGATTAATATTTGAAGGAAACTTTGGCAGTAAAATAAAAGCTCTGTTTTGAAACGCTGCCATTTTTTTAATCAGTGCTGACCACCACAGATTCCTCTCTTGTGAACTGCACGGTTACAGCCGGCGTTTGGCTGTCGTTTTCCTCAAGCTTCAGCCCAGCGTTGTCCAAGCCGGTGCTGCGCAGCTGCGGCACGGCAGTGGGCTCTGCAGTCCGAGTCGGAGTGGAGCAGTATAAGACGAAGCCCACCATGATGATGACGAAGGACAGGATATAAAGACCTGAAAACTAGCAGAGGAAAAAAGTGCATTAAGTCTTGTCTGATGCAGAACCGTGCAAATGCAGCCTTGGTTTAGGATGGCAAAAGCCACCCTCCCTGTTAAAAGTATTTTAATAAGGATTACCACCACTCTCTGCGTTCAGGTCTGGAAGACAAAGATGAGCAGCTCTATTCACTGATAGATTCAAGCCACTGTTTCTCTCTGCAACTCCTCCTTACAACTGTTGGGCAAATAATACATATAGGAATCCTAATATTTAGAACAAATGTGGTGACACCTAGGGATAGTTGTTCACACATGTGAATGCTGCAACACTGTTCCCCTCAGAGAATATTTTTTCAACACAAACATTTCACATCCCGGCAAGAGATGGATCTCTCCCTCCTTCTGCAAGTCACCAGAGCAGTTGGTCCTCTGCACAGCTCTTAACCAACTGCAGGGCCAAATAACTGTTATCACTGGTCCAAAATTGGCTTGTTCCCTACACCCAGCAAGTTCTTGAAGTGATGGAGATTGCGGCACCCTTTACAAGGTGGGCATCTCTGCTCCATACTGGAAATGAGCAGTCAGTGGTGTGAGGTGAGGATATGCACTGCTGAGGAACATCAGGCATTTGGATCACTATCAACTTGACTGTTGAAAGTCTAACAATTGCCAAGATCCATCCACCTTGAAAGAAAAATAAACGCTTACTTCATAACATCAAATTCAATAGAGCAAAGTGCTCAAGTTATGCACAGCCAAGAACACTTTCTCAGCAAGTTTGGTAAAATCTTCTCTATTGTCTTTGCCAAACCACAGATTAAGGAGTAGGATGATGGACGCAGTGCATCTTACATCTTACTGTCATGCCAGTGGAAGCAGTATCTCTACCCAGACTGTGGGGTGACAGTCTGAATTTTCAACACAGCCCGAGAAATTCCAAAATATACCCAAATCTCCTTAGCTTCTTTGGATTTCTTTGAAAAATATGTTCTGGTTTGTCAAGCAGCAGAGCTGGATGAAGTGAATGGAGCTGGAATGGCACTGGACTCTGATCCAAAACCACCTGAGGCATCCACAGTTAAGGCACTGCAATTCCTAGCTGGTAGTCACTTGGCCTGGAAACCTTTGGAAGGCACTGTGCAAAAGGAAAAGCAGCCTGAAGCAGCCAGGCCTTCTCGTATCTGATGCTGAACCTCGAGGCTGCTCAGAATTAACTCATCTCTGAGAGGATTCTGATTTTACTCTGTGCAGCTTATATCCCTTTATTCAATACCAAGCCTGAAGAGTACTTGAGGTGTTACTGGAGGAGTGCAACTCCATCTAGTGTCTGTATTTGCAGTATACTCTTCCCAAAGGAGTTTACACAACAGAAACACTTGGAGACCTTCTTTAATATTTCTTGAGGGACTGCAGATATCTGTATATAATGAGCTCATTAGGAACAGGCACAGAAAAGATTAGCTGTGGAGTAAAAGGAAAAAAAAAAAAGAGCTTATCTCTTAAAAAGAGAGATGCAAAATTCACATTCCACATGAAATGGATTTAGTTGGGATGAAAAGTTGACAGTGTCACCAAAACACTGTGCTCAAGTCAAAAACTCAAATTCCTAGGCTCAGTCTCTGCTGTAGCCACTATACTCTTCTGCAGCTTCTGTTTCACAGCAGGCTCAGACACCAGGAGCTCAGAACTCTCCATGCCTCATTCAGGCCCGCAGCCCAGTCAAGGCTTGAGTGGTTCACTGCAAAATATCATCTGGTAATGGGCAAAATCTTTCTGTATTGAATAGAGTTTGATTCATTGCATTTTTATTTGATCTGCTCCCAGGAAAACCTCTTCCTCAAATAAGCTAAAAATCCTACAGTTTATTGTGTCCCTTCCAAACCTCTTGCTTACTTCTTCCTCTTTTCTATTATGAACATAGATTTATAATGTATAAGGTGCAGTCTAGTTAGAGATGTCCCCCAGGGGTCAGTACTGGGTCCAGTCTTGTTCAGCTTCCTCATGAGGGGCATGGATGAAGGGTCAGAGTGATGGCACAAAACTGGGAAGAGTGGCTGATAGCCCAGAGGAACGTGCTGGCATTCAGAGACCTGGACAGGCTGGAGGGTTGGGTGAAGAAGAACCTCTTGAAATTCAACAAAGAGAAGGGCCCTTCACCTAGGGAAGAATAACCCCAGTACAGGCACCAGTACAGGCTGGGGGCTGACCTGCTGGAGAGCAGCTCTGTGGAGAAAGACCTGGGAGTCCTGGTGGACAGCAGGTTAACCATGGCCCCTTGTGGCCAAGTAGGCCAATGGGATCGTGGTTGCATTCGGAAGAGTGTTGCCAACAGGCCAAGGGAGGTGATCCTACCCCTCTGCTCAGCCCTGGGTACGCAACACCTGAGCATTGTGTCCTGTTCTAGGCTCCCCAGTACAAGAGGGACATGGACATGTTGAAGAGTCCAGTACAAGTCTACAAAGATGCTTAGGGGACTGAAGCATCTCTCATATGAGGAAAGTCTGAGAGAGCCCTGAGGGTGACAGAGCACTGGGACAGGCTGCCCAGAGAGGCTGTGGAGTCTCCTTCTCTGAAGATATTGAAAACCCTCCTGGATGCCGTCCTGGCTACATGCTTTAGGTGACCCTGGTTGAGCAGGGGTTTGAGCTAGATGGTCTCCAGCGGTCCCTTCCAACCTCAGCCACTCCATGACTGTGATAATCACTTCTTCAGTTAAGCTATCTGGTGCTGAAATGTTTGAAAGTGACTTAGAAAGGGTATTTTTAACATGTAAGTACAGTTCATTTCCTACATTTATTTTTGATGGATGGTTTGTAGTTCTTAGCAATTTGGAGCAAATTTTGGAACCCCAAACAAGGAGAAAAGCTGAGCGAGGAGTCTCCTGAACACGAAAATCTAGCTGTCATTGGGTCCTATCATTACCAGACCTCTCTGCAATAAAACAAATTGGCCTTCGTCATCAGAAACAAGTCTGACAATAAAAGCTTCTGGCTCTCCATAATGCTGAAGAGAAAGTAACCACGTGGAATAACACAAATTAAGTGTCTTAGGAAAAGCTCACAGGCTTCTCACTGAGCCCCTCCAATCACTGAGCAACTGACTTGATTTCTCCAGTTGCTGTGACAAGCTATGTTTCCACAAGTGATTCCGGAAAGTATAAGGTGGGTTGAAACATTTTTAGCACTGTCATTTAGCTCAAAAAGGCACTTCAAAAAGTATTTTAGGGAGCAGTAGAAGTAATTGGTTTTTGGAAAGCATAAGGAATAACAGATTTATCTACACTTTAGTTCATTTAGTCACTACTAAGCAGCAGTACTGAGAGAGCTCAAGTCTTCTGAGATGTTTGTAGTACTGAACAGATGAAATTTCTAACAGAAAACTGTGATTTCTCTAAATCACACTAAACTGCTACTCTTTCAGACAGATTCAAATCCTCCCTTTGGACGCTCAGAGAGATGAACCAAATCTAAAGTACAGCTCCACACAGGGAGTACAGCAAGAACTCCGCCATTTACCTCAGGAAATTATTTACTGTCTCTCAACTAATGTATTCCATGAAGTGTAAAATTGTTTTTAAAAAATCATTAACTGCCTAATGGTGCAACATGAGTCCTGACTGACATCTGTCAGTGACAACTCATACAAGCTGTAGAAATACACAAGTGCAAACTATTGTTCAGGGGCTCTTAAAGTGCTCTCTCTAATTCTGGAGTAAAAACTTGAGGTAAACTATAGGGAGAGAAAGACGTGACTTACTTTGTAGTAAAACAGGAAAAGTCCAAAGAACAGGCTGTAGAGGTCCGCAGTCAGAATGCCCAAGTTGACCGAGGTTGCACTCGTTACTTTAATCACTACTGGCATGAAGCTGTACAGCCCAAACATACACAGGGCAAACACTGCGAACAGCAACGCTGAAAAATAAGATGACAATTGACTCCTCAGGGATGGAATAACGATTTTAAAGAACACTGATATTCCTCAGATGTGTCAAAACTACGTATGTTCATCTTTCAGGATAAGGTGTCCTAAAAGATATGGAAATGTAAATTTAAGAAAAACGCAGCAAAAATATTTATCTTTCAAAACTACCCTGTACTACAGAAATGACTATACAAGGTTATTCCTTCCCAGCTAACATGACAGCTGACTAAAGAAATTTCGATCCATATTTCTTAATAATGTACAGTTCTGTATGTACAGTTCTGAGACCTAAATGTGCCACAGATCCCATTTTCCCAGTATTTCATCTAGGAAGAACCAGAGAAAAATATTCTTGCAATGTTCCAACACCAAGCACGTTTGTGATTAAAGGGGGTTGATTTTTGCAATTTATTTTGAAAAATGATTTCATGCTGTATGTAAAATGCAAAATCTGAGCTCAAAGTTCTAATGTTCGACCCTGCACTCTGTATGTCTTTGTTGAACTGCAAAGTTTGCAGAAAATAAATGTGCAACAATATGAATGTTACTTAATAACTAGAGAAAGGAAATGAAAACCCCAGCATTTCAAGTCTAAATCATCATCATTTTTCTAGTGTTCTGTAAAAATGCACATCATTTTGCCAAACACATACCAATTTTCCAGTTCCATTGAATTCTCATTATATCCCTATGTTCCACGATGGCTCTAGAGTTAGAGAAAAGATATAATATAGTAAAAAAGGAAAAAAAAAAAAAAAAACACACATTATATTGTATTCAAGGAGTGAATTTAATTAGCACAATATACAAGAAACATTTTGATTTGTAAGCCCTTCATTTTTGTTTGAAATGTTATTGAATAGCAGTAACTCCAACCTCTAACAAGCATAAGGAAAGACTTGAAAATTAAAGTGCCTGAAAGTCAAGAGCACTTTTATTGAATTCTCATGCCTTCTTCCCAGGCCTTTTCATCCTTCAGATTCATTCTTATTTGAAATATAATTTGAGGAAATTATTAACTATAATGATGAGAAATGAGGAACACAAAATTCATTAGATAGGCTTAAGTGTATGTGGTCTGTTCCTCTAACGAGGTTATTTGTAAAAGTATACATGGCTTCATTTGAAACTGAAGTTTAATACGGACGACCTCCTGCTAATGATTATCTCCTAAAACTATCCACTGAGAAAAGCCATTAGGAAACACATTCCCGCAAGCAGTCCTCAGCGAGCTGCATGTCCTCATCAAGGTCAACAGATCGAAAATAAAGCCAAGTATCACTTGTACTCAATTGTAGGATCTGAGCTTTACAATTGCTGTAATAAGAGCAGTGCAAACCAAAAGGATATAAAACGGATGCTGATCAGCAACAAAAATAAAATTCAAATAGAAGGACTCCAACATAGCCCAAATGCAGAGGTAACAAAGAATTAACAACAACATTTCATTGAAGACAAGCAATCATCTGCAGAATATTCTTAATTAGTTTTAAAATAAATATTAGATCCTTACAGCTGTAGACCGCTGATAATAGTCCCAAACAAGCCCACCATTCCTAGAAACTCCACTCTGCTCAGATTTTTCACAATGTATTCCTCACTCACATTAGATATGGCATACAAAGAAGCACCCAGAAGAACTAAGACATCTCCAATCACCACGTCACTTCCTGTACAGAAATATTAATCCACAATAAGGGTAATGCTGCAAACACTTTTGTTTTAAAAACTAGACAAGCAAATTTATCTCTAGCATCTCTATTTTCCTTGCACTTTTCAGGGTAGGGGGGAGGGAAACATCTGTGTGCAGGCAAGTTGCTGGCTGACTCTGCTAACTGCTCACGTCCCCCTGTACAGTCTGGAAGGAGCTGAACTTGGCATTTAAATCACATCCTGACCAAGCTGCTGTGTAGGTCCAGGTCTGCTTCTGCTGACATTAGGTGCTGTTGGAGCTGCAAAGCCCAGGTTAGAGATGCTCTCTGCCTTGCTGAACATCATCCCGCCTTTTGCCATAAGGCAAAAATCCATCTATTGATTTCAGCGGGACCTGGACTGCGCTTCAGGCTTCTGACAGATGGTAAGTGGGCGCTACAGACAGGTGGTATCAGGTGTCACGCTGAGCTATGTGCACACGGGGCAAGTGCGACTCCCTGTTACCCAACCGGTCATCGAGCAAATGCCATTGTGCATCAGCTGAACAGCAAGGCAATTGCTGTTGTTTAAAGCCTTGAATTGATTTCAAATTTCCTACCCTGAGCCAGCTGGCAATCACTGCAGAGATATGTCTGGAATCTGAGGGTAAGCAATAGTAAGGACATGCAAGTTGTGCACAACGGGCCTAAAGTCTAAGGGAGAGAGGATTTTTCTCCCTTACGGCCAAGAGGTTTGTAGCACACAGCATTATAGCTAAACCTGTTTGTCCTTCTACCTTACCAACAGCAGTGACCCCAAAATAAGGCCAAAAGGCTTAGTTTTATGCTGCCTGATGAAGGCAATGCTACTTTCCTGCCCCTCTGAAATTTGCCTTGCCTCATACCCTCTGGCTCTAGAAATTCTCAATTCTTATTCAAAGTAAGATCACTGGGGTTCTGGGTATCCTTCCTCCCTGCTCCTCTTGCTCTCATGCCATAGGGCAGCACTTTCCAGGTTGGGGACCTTGGGGACACAGGGACTATTTCTGCTGGGTCTGCCAAAGACAACCAGAGAAGCGAGCCTATTGCTAAGTAGCTTCTGATTTCCTATTTGTGCTCAGAGAAAACGCCCCACCAGCAAAGTCTGAAGCATCTTTTATCAGACCCCATCATATGTAAAATGAACAAGCTTTTAAGAATAAGGCCTGTCATCAGGTTTCATAAACAGCAGCAAAATTTAAGCTTATCGTGAGGGTTTCCCTTTTAAGGTGGAAGAAATAATCCAAAACCACAAGCAAACAAAATTTCACAGCTCTCTATAAAACCAACATCTCCTCAGCCTCTATCTTGTTGAAGAAGAAATACAAATAGCAGTGTCTCTTCTCCTTTTCTTAAAATCAAACTACATCTTTTCCCCCTGCATTTGCCTCTCTTTCTCCTTTGCAAGTTGGACAATCACGGAAACTGTGACCCCTCTTTTCCCCCACGTGATAAGTAATTCCTTACCTTCACTGTCTTGCCTCCCTGCCAAAATGTCAGCACCCACCATTGTTCCCACACCCAGCAAGCAGACGGCAACTGCGATAAAATGGATCAGTCGGTATCTTGCGCGGAGGATGAACCAGGACAAAGCCATCAGCACGGGGATCCCAAAACAATCCAGCAGCTGTGAGCACAGAGAAATGAGTTTCACTAGAAGCCCATCCCACATCTGCATTTCACTGTCCTGAAAGTGAACATTCAGGATCTTATCTTCCATCATCACGAGATGTCACTGAAAACCACAAAACAACCCCCATGTGTTTGTTTAAATGCAGGAGGGGTCAGACCCATGTCTTACCATGAAAAGCACATTGAGAGCAAAGGGTCTTGGGGTGGAGAGGAGGCACTGTCCCCTCTCTCACTGACCTAGAAACTCTTCCTGTGATGGATCTCATCAATCCTAGCAGCTTCCCAAATGAATGCTAGGACATTGCAGTGAAACCACACTGCTCCCCGTGACACCAATGCGAGGAAGTGGCTCACCCACCCAAATCTGGACCTGCTAACAGACACAGCTGATCTGATTTTACAGCAAAGTGAGGAAGGCAAAAATCTGACTCTGCAGTTTTGTTAATTCTTTTTTTCTTCAAGTGGATCATACCAAAAAAGCACTGGTACGTGTGCTGGAAGCCATGTGCTAAATTGCTGGAAGGAAAATAGGATGGGAGGAAGAGGTTTCCTAAGCCACCTTCACAATCTTCCAGCTTCTCAAAGTCATGTACAATCCACCAGTGTTTTTTCAGCCCACCTCACCCAGAAGCAGGTAACTGGAATTTATCCATGCCACAGCAGCAAAGACACACAAGGCAGCTGGAGTTCAGAAGCACTTCAGATGTGTTTGCAGACGTTGCTCTGAGCAGATTTAACAGCCAAAGTTCAAGGATGCCTGCACTCCATGACAAACACTGGCTTCTCTTTCCTTTCTTCATTACCCCCTCCCTGTGTGTTCCCCAAACCTTCTGTATCTTTGCCTTGCTGTTAGCCTCACCCACATTATGGGTAAGAAAATAAAAATCAAAAATTAGCTAACCACTTAATGTAAAAAAATAGGTAGCAGCATACAACAGACTTAATGTTCTGTAATAACCAAATAATACCAAGAACACTGAGCTAATCATAATTGGTTCAATATTTAATTCGACATAATAGATTCTGTTTCCAAATTTGTCTAGGGAAAAGAGAGGTGGATTTTCTGAGTACCGTATAGAAGGGACCAGGCTATAGCAGACCAGATAAGTCGGCCTTCCAAAGACTGCTCACAAATTACTCTTAAATGTCAACCTTTAAATCCTGGCCTCCTGAAGTCAATACCAAGTGTTAGGTTCAGGTCACTATGACTGTGGCATTCCAAACCAAGGCAAGAGTCCCCTGTCCTTCTGTAATGTTCCTGTCCAACTTCTGCCAGCTTCTACCCACCACCACGGTCTTCTGCTTCTGTTAGTTCAGCCATCACCCACAAGGGTTACAAGCAAACTTTCTTAAGTCTGTTTTTACATTTGTAACTACAAACATTAAAGCCTTACCAGCACAGCATTAAGGGGGTTGATACAGATTAAATCCTAATGGTTCTCTCTAATCCTTCCATTTATTTGTCTTTGTTTCTTGGATTGTCTCCAGCTTGTTCAGCTTCAGAAGTCTGTGTAAAAGCACAGGTACTTCCCAGGCTGTATTATCAGACATTAGAAGCACACAAGTCATAATACATGTATTATGTATTTTTGTATTGCAATACAACTTTGTTCTATTGAAAAAGTATCATGCTGTGAGTTTCTATCTATTCATCATTCTCTACCTCACCTTTTGTCTGGGTTCAAAAAAAAAAAACAAACAAAAACACCAAAATGACAAAAACTTGTAAGACTTCCTCCGAATCTGGCTGTTTTGACAAGTATCAAGAAGCGTCTGTTTCAGCACCATGTATGATTTAGCTTTCCTAACTCTGTTTTTTCACCTCTGGTCTGAAGCACTTCTGTCCTGAATACAGAACTGTATTTGAAAGCACTAAGTTCTAACCAAAGATCTCTGGTGTGAAGTTGTAATAATGGAAATGAAGAAATATTACAAAAATAAAGGAGCAAAATGTGTAACCCTCTCATAGTAGACATCTATTAACAAGTAAGCTTTCATCCCCCATTTATCGAGTTGTTATTTTGCAGCTTTCTAACCTCCAAGCAGTTTTTCAACCCAAACAGAAAGAGCGGAAGAAAAAACCCTTCAGTAAAAAAAAAAAAAATAATACTTAATTAGGATGTAAGGAAGTAGTAGATAATGTCCTCTTTCAGTAACACCAGATGGGGAACTGCTGCATCCAGACCAATAACATGCCGTAGAGCTACCGCATCCTGGTTAGTGGACTAGCAGCCAGGACATGCAGGCACCAAATGATGAAGAACACACACTGGTAATCTGTTGCAGGGGACAATTACCCTCAATTACAGCCAAAAAAATCTGATTTCCAACTACTGGATCGTGACTTCCCTTCATCTACTACGTTACTAAGCTCTTTGGTGGAAAATGCTCTCTTCTGTACAGGATCAAGATCAAAGAAGTGCAAAGCAGATGCAACATGGCAATGAATTCTGTCAATGGAACCATTTAAAAGAATGAAGTTTATTTATTCCAGATTCGTGACACTTCCACCAGTACCATGGCTCTGATTACTATTGCCAAACTCTCATCTTCCTCTATCCTAGCATGCATCTTTACACAGGGGAAAGAAAAAAAAAAGATAACCTGTTGATTTGATTTACGAGTGTTTTGCCTCAAGACAGGCTTTGGCCACACTGTTTATAGGAAGGTTTTAAAGGTAGGGCGAGTAAATTATTAAAAGACGTTTTAATACGTGGTTAATCAATTATCACAGATTGCTGGAGGTTGCTGGTTTGCTGTAACTGCCAGCCCCAGACAGCTTTGAGAGCACTGAAGCTCACCAGCTCCTGCTGCTCGCTTCCCCACATGCCTTCCAAAGGGCAGCCTGCAGCTGAGCCCCAGGGGTTCACCCCGCAGTTCCTCCTGTTGAGGTTCAGACTCTTGCACAAGCTGCTCTGCCTATAAAACGTCCCCATCTGAATTATCAATGGAGAGAATGCTAATTGTGCCTCCTAATGTGCTGACAACACGAAGCCACAGCTGCACTGCTTACTTTTTGCTGTGAAATGTGTGGTCAAACAACATCACAGTCGGGTCCTGCCTCCAGCCTGGAGCACACCAACGCTGAGGAAGTCTCACCCAAAGCAGAGACCAAAGTCATTCTCTGTTTTTACAGAGCAGAAAGCTGCCATCCTGATGTTATCTCTGTAAAAACCTCCCAAACCCCTCCTTGCAACACTAGCCTTTGATAACTAAAGAAAAACTTTTTTTTTCCTGTGTTTGTGTGAAAATACATGGAAGTTCCTTGCTGAGCGGAAACTTCTCTTTGAAGAAAACCACTGGGCTGAGCTAAGCTCCAGCCCGCCAGCATTTTCACAACAATTTCACTGTACTCAGGAAGGTCTCATATACCCCTGCTTTGCTCTTTCACTCCCTGGGCATCCATTTACAGCCACTACTAAGGCCAGAAGCTCTGAACGACAATTCTCACATAACTGCTGAACTGCTTGCTGCTGACAGAGAGCAAAAGCCTTGTGCTGGAGCAAATCATGGGCTTTTCTTATCCTGAATCTCCTTTCTGACAGTGCTGAGAACCTGGTAACTCCAGAAAATGTGCAAGAAACCTGGCTGCAACAGGCAGTTGCAGCAAATTCACAGTTGCTGAACTGGCACTTGAAGCATCAGTCTGAAGGTTATCACAAGCGAAAAAGGTTCAGCAAATGCTTGAATTTGGCAACTGAACTCAATGACCCCCTGTACCTATTCTTTCTTAATTTCCATGAAAGAAGTCATGGGAACAGCTTTATTACTGCTGAGAATTTGGATCAAAGTCCTGTCTTTTCCAGCAGTAAAGTACATGATCAAACAGTGTCTCAATTATCAGCTTAGCTTGGTCTTGAGACCGAAACATGTCATTCTTTAGACCAATTTCTGAAGCATTATTTGTAAGTAAATTAAAGGCTCAATGAGCCATAACACTTAATTTCAAAGTGGAAATGTGACAAGAAGAACCCATAAGGAATATTACCATTCTTTTAACAGTGCAACGAAAAGTTACTGCACCTCCCTAAAAGGAGCCCAGACCGCAGGAGTTTATTGCTTTACGGGTAACTCTCTTAAATATTAACCCTTGTTACTTTGACTCTGTAAAAACACTGACACCTAAATACTCTTTTTCACCTAACAGCTAATTCTGCATCACCCAGTATGCCTTTATTCAGGTAAACGGGGCCATGATCCAAGCCACAGATCCACCACCAGTAACAGCAGGCAAAGGCTCGCACAGCTCCATCGCCCTCTGCTCTTGCTGCCGCGCTGTCCCCACCTTGTCCCAGCAGAAGCAGCTGATGTCCATGAAGGGTTAAAAAAAAAAAAAAATGCACCCTTGGTTCTTCTGCTGATTCAGGACAGGAGATGAGTCCTGGTGCAGCGATGCAGCACTGGCACTGTAGGGGGCATCGCTGTTAACTGGCACTTTGGGTGCCCAGCACACCTCCCTCCCTCCCATCTCTTACAGAGAGGGGTCTGAAGTGCCACATCTGAAAGCCTCGCTGCATGGTCAGAAACACCAGCTAACTTCCAGCGTGTCCTCATGTGTGGGATTGCATCTCACAAAGCCTCCCACTGCTTCTAGGACTAGGCAGGAGATCTACTTCGCTCCCATCAGCAAGAGCCCGAGCTGAGTCAGTGTTATCCAGTCCTAAATCTTTATTCTGTCTCATGAAAACAAAAGCAAAACAAAACAAAAAACCACCTGAGTGGCTGTCAGCAAACTCTTAGAAGTGCTTCTATCAAAATAATTAGAGTTCAACTCAAGAGCTGGCACTGGTTAATACCAGCCAATTTTCCCTGCTTCCTGGAAATGTTATTCATGAGGCAGGATGCTCTTCTTTGTACTGCAGAGAAAATAGATATTGAAAAGCTTTTTCAGGTTTAAATAGCTTCCCTATCTGTCCCATGAATCCCATTTCAGAAACAAAACTTTAATCAACGCAACAGTCCAGAAACTGGTCCTTACCTGCACGCTCGTGAGGGTCGTGTACTGGTAGGCTTTTACAATCGTGTAATTGGCTTCAACATCAGCCAGTCCCAAAAATAGGTACTTCCACCACCTCTGCTTCAAAATTTGAAGAAGACTGTCACCGTCTGTATAGAAGAAGGCAGCAATCAACATACTTCCTTGCATGGAAAGGAAAGAAACTTGCTTTTTAGAAGCCTAAGTAATACTGAGGTGATCAGTTTGGATTGTCCCTGCTTAAGAAAGGTATAACAACAGCAAAAGGTAGCCTGGGAAAAAACAGTACAAAGAGTGAAAAGCGCAGAAATCCTTCCATGTGAAAAGAAAAAAAAATTAGGAATGCTTAAAGAGTAAATTAATAATATAGGAACAATATTAAGTAGCCTCTGGTTAAAAAAAAAATATTACAACAATTCCTACTTCCTCCTAATATAACACAGAACTTAAACCCAAATATAAGAATTTTAAATAGATATGAAGCAAAATCTAATTAATTGCATATTTAACCTATGAAATTCATTCCCGTATATTATTATAAGGCAGGAATTTCAGCAGGATCTTTAAAAAAAGAGGACAAATATTCAGTAAGTTCTATGGTTTCAAAATCTGAAAGGAAAAAGTTGAAGAGAAAGAAGAAAAAAACAGCATAATCTACCATCCCGTATTTCACATACCAGTCCTAAATGCCAGTATTGTTGTATAAACTAGAAGAAGCAGAAAATAGTTGATAAAACTTTGCAACATCGGAGTATTCACTTGGTATTGTTCCGCTAGGTACTGGCTTGTAACAGCAGTCCCACAGATAAACAAGGAGAGCATCTGGCCCAGGAGGATGGTTTTCAGAATGTGCCTGTAAATATAAAGGACAACACAGCAAGCTTAGAACCAAACGCTCAAGCTGGTTTTGAGAATGTTTGGTTCTTGTAAAGGGAAAAAGACGTTTTTTAGTTGGCAATTCTTTTTTGACTGCCTACCAGTGTTCCTCCATTCCAGCTCTGTGCTCTGTCTGCACAGATCTCATCCAACCCCGTGACAGCCAGTAACAATAGGTGAGGCTCAGCCCGAACCAGCAGTAACTGAGGCTGCAAAACATTTGCAAAGATCTTCACGCAGCTCAGCCCAATGAGAGGATCTGTTCTCATCACGAGAGATTTCGATAAGCGCAGCCTGAGTTACACCCTCCATCCTTTTTGCTCTGTTCTGTTACATTCTGGTATAGCTGAGGACGGAGTTAAGAGCATATTTTGGCCACAGACCACATCAGCTTGTATGATGACTTCTAAGTCCAACCCACAGCTGGGAAAACAACACCAACAAACCACCTCATGCTCTTCTAGCAGCAATTCTTCACTTAATATAAAGTGGCCTTGAACTATTCTGGTTTTTCTCAGATGAGTAAGAGCACGCAGAGATGGCTGTGTATCCTGTGGTGAGGCTGGCTTTCCTGCCATGGGAGCTACGTGGTCGTGCCACCCTGGTCCCTGCCTGCCTTCCCACAGACGCTGTCCAGAAAGGTCAGCTCGATGCTGCGCTGCCTGCGTGGGTCTGCACAAGTTCACATTTAATTTGTTTACTCTGAAGACTACTGATGACAACTTAACTGCCTGCACAACTGATTTGGTTGTTGCTACAGAGTAATTGAGCAAGGAAAGAGCATCCCCACTAGGAATTTGCACCTCTCCACTTATAATTTCCAAGCCACTCCCGCGTGCCAGACACACCACAGGACAGACACTGGTTGTTTTTCCAGCGCGGGGGACTCCGACACAGTAATTACCAGGTAACCCAGCCATGATGTGCAATCCGGCTGCCAATATCATCCATAGGAAGGGTGTGTTCTGGGGTGCTGAAGCCAACTCAGACGATGCAATCGATCCCTTCTTTTGGAGCCGACACATCATCTTTGCATGGACTCAAATTCAGCTGCCTGCATTTTGTTTTCAAGTCAGCCTGACCCCAAGGCCCATCCAGCTTTAGAAATGCTGCTAAAAACACTTCTGTCTCCAAATCCATTCTGATGAGAGAGCAAATCGCTGAATTCCAGCACTGCTGCACCTCCAAGAGACACAAGGCCCATGTTTTGCTACAGCTTGCCTTGAACATCCTAGCAGCTGTGCACATCCACGCTGCAAGTATTCATGTATCTCGTGGCAGCCTTTAAGATCCTATCCAGCCTGGTGTGAATGCTTCTTTCTGGCCCATGAAAGAACAAATGTTCTCGTTGCCAGCATTTGGAAGGCTGAAGTAAGCAAGAGAAACCATGTTTCAGATGGAAATTTATCATGGCTACTTTGTGGCACAGTGTTAACTGTAAATACTGCTGTAAAATGCACATAAAGCAGAAGCTGTGGTTTCTGGAAAAAAAGAAAGAAAGCTTTGGAGCTATCCCAAAAGCTATCCCATTTTTGTCATACTGGATTTTTTTTCACTCTAGCAAGTACCATCTGGTGAACAAATTAGCAAAGACTTCTTATATTCCAGCTAATCCTTCAGACTGATGCAGAAATGTCTCTTTATGGACACCCAAAGAACTCAGGCCATCAGGTGCCATTAAGAAGAATTCTTAATTAAAAATTTCAGAGCTGAGACTACCTCTTCTCTCCAGCAGACACAATCACAGCTCCCGGCTCTCCCTTTGCCAGCCCTGCGAACTCTGGCTCCTCTCATAGGTGGTAGGAGGACAGAAGAGCCACTGAAATATCAAGGAAGAACTAAGGTGGTGAACGAGAGTAAGGGAAAATGGGGTTTCAGTAACACAGGCAACGCCACCCCGCAGGCAGCTGGTATGTTTAATATGGGTTTCTGTGGAGCAGGTTTTTAAACATCCCCCCAGGCTAGGCAAGAGGCAGCTCTGCTTCACCTGAACTACTGCACCCTCTTTATCACCCTCTTTATAGAAGAGGCCTGGACTCTACCCGCTCGGTGTTTTGGCTGGGTACTGACCAGGCTCCGGTGAGAGGCTGAAAGGACAGAGAATTTGCTGTCATTCAAATTTGCTAAGCATTAATCAGCTTCAAAATCAGCTTCATTTATCAAAATCAAGGATGACCTGGTTGTCTCAGTGGAGCTGACCATCAGCTTTCATAATAACTAAGTTCCTCCAGTTTCAAGGACCTAAGGAATTCTCTCTTTGTATTTTTGCGGGTGGGAAGAGAAGCAGGTCCAGAAGCCGCAGGATTGTTTGCTTGGTGGTTACTGCACCAGCAAGCATTGCTATTTAGTTAATGTGTGCCCAGGCAATTCTACAGCGCTTGCTTCTGCTGAGATCAAATGATGCAAATACAAACACTGCTCACCAACGGTGGAAGTCCATCCTCAAAAAACATCCTGAGAACCCCAAAACACTGTATTTCTGGCAGCTTTCTCAGCCACGCATACAATGTGGGCCTCTTGCATGGATGCTCTGTGCCACAACGAGGTGCACACCTGCCAGGAAGCAGCAGCACGTCTTCCTCACTCTGTTTATCCAGGTATCAAAGTGAACTTCTTCCAAGCAGGATGCCTACAGGTACCTGTGGTGTGACGTGGCAGCGAGGCAGAGATTTGACACAGTAAGGTTGCTCATGTTAAACGTGTGCTCAGGTGCTTTACTTGAGCTTTAGGAATTCAGTGCTCACCAAATTCCAGCAACAAATGAGCAAACCTTTCCACAAAGTGTTCCTCTGCAAAAAATTTCAGAGTAAACTAAATCCTATTGGTTTCCTTTTGCAAGACAATTTCTCATGGGAAAAACGCTTCAGAGACATGCTTCCCTTCATTCTCGTATTGACATGACTATTGATTACTGTGATTCTTATTAATAATTCACCTTTTCTTAAAATATATTAACTTTGCCATGCCAGAAATTGGTCCTCTCTGCCTTTTTTTTTGTTTGTTTGTTTTTAAATGCATTGGTAAGGACTAAAACACTTGGGACTCTGGTGACGCAAGGTAAGTGGTCTGAAATGGCCTTTTAGTTTTATAGCTTATTTTTTTGGTAGTATTTTTGTTCTGTTGTTGTATTATTTTTTTTATGAGGGTACTTTGTTTTTTTTACTGCTTGATAATTAGCTACTCAGTAATTATTTCTCCTCTCCATTTAAACAGCGTATCTTATCTGACTATACCTGTAAGCAGCTGAGTCCTTGAATTTGCAGAACATATGATGATTTCCCACAGAGGCCAGTGCTGACCAAGCCTATTCAGGGTGCAGCTCTCAACACCATGAGAAAGGTAGAGTGGCTTTCTGTGGCTCTATGTGAAATGCAGAGGAAAAATACCCCAGGATACTAAAATATACTGAGAGTCTGTATCTGAGGAAGTCAAAGAAAATCTGTTAGGCCCACTGTTAACAGTTTTAGTGGCTATTTTAATAAACCCTATGATTTCAATCTAATTTTTTTCCCCAGTTAAAACAAATACTGCTTTCCTTTCAGTAATTAAAATTTATTTATGCCAGAAGTTAAACAGTAATAGGTAACACTTGGCAACACTCCACGTAGACAGCTTACTCACATTTCAACTTTAACTACTACTACTACTACTGACCCCTTCCTGAACAAGAAAAACAAAAAGGAGACAGACTTTCATTTGAACAATCCCACATTGCCATGTGAATTGATATACAAAAATACAGGTTCAGACTGAAGCCATATTCCAATATGATGAGTAGATAATTCAGGAGAGAAAAAGGTTTTTTCCAGAGTTACACTTTTCAGTGTTTTAATACTCTACTTTGAAATCGAGGTCAATTTAATTTGTAAAAGGTAAGGAACTGGAAGAAAAAAAAAAAAACAAAAAACAAAAAACTTTTGCTTCAAGAACCAGAAAGTATACTACCTATGTTTTTTCCCCATGTATTAAAAAAAAAAAAAAAAAAAAAAGTCCAGCTCATTTATTACATACAAGCATCAAACCTCCGTATACTCAGGCTTCTAAGAAATCTCAGGTGGCTGAGCCTCCAACCACCTGGAAAAAAAAATAAAATTAAATTCAGTAACTCAGAGAGGACCTTGCAGAAGTCAGCGAGAGCTACTTATTTTCTTTCAAGTACCAGCAACAGGCTCAGTACAGCCCTTTGGCAACATTTTGGCAAAACCACTAGTACAGGTGAGGTTCCTGAGCTCCTAATTCCAGTCCTATCCTGCCTTTTGAGGAATTCCTGGCATGCAGGAGGAACTGGAAGAGGAAAAGCTTGTAACCAAGAACAGAAAGGCGGGTTTTACCCTCGGGAATGGGTCTGTACCTGACCACACACAGCCCTGTGAGGTTCAGGTGTTAAGTGTGATGCTGGCAGGACAGCAAACGTCCTGCTTGTCAGCTGAGGGTACCTGAGGACTTCACAGAGACTCACCTGCAGCCCTAAAAAGGTTTTTAAACAGAGATCCCCTCCAAATGAAGGCAAAACGTGTGGGCATGGGGTAGTTCTCACAAGCGGTTTATGCTCGCTGAAGGCAGCCCTTGCCCTGCACACGGAGGCATGCGGCACCTGCACAGCCCGGTGGGCTTCTCCCCCCAAATTTTCTGTGCTTTACCAGTGCTGCCAGCGGAGGTGATACACATCTCAGGGGCTCTGTCCCAAGCTGATTCAAGGGATAAGGGGATGGGAGACCTTGGTCTCTGTGGGCTCCACACTCTCAGGTATTTTCTGTTACCTCTCTCCCCCCACCCCCCTTTGCCACAACGCCGCTAAAAAGAGAAAAGCACGGCTAAAGAGCAAAACATCACACTAAAACAGACCTACCAAACCCAACCCAACGACCCCGGAGCAGCCCGGCCCCTCTCCACGCCGGGAGCTGCAGCCCAGCGCTCCCCTCAGCGGGGCTCCGCTCCCCCCCACGATCCCCCCCGAAGCCCCGCAGCCTCCTCCCCGTTCCCGATGGGGCTGAGCAGCTCGGCGAGCAGCTCGGCGAGCAGCCCGGCTCCACGTGGAGGCCGGCAGCTGCCGACTCACCATGTGCACAGCTTGGCCCTGAGCTGCGCCAGCAGCCGGCGCCGAGGAGGAGAAGCAGCAGCGGCGGCCCCTTGGGGCGCCTCAGCCCCGGCCTCGGCTCCGGCCCCCGCAGGCTCCATGGCGCGGCGCTGCCCCGCAGCCCCCTGCCCGCCGTGAGGGAAGGAGCTCGGCAGCGTTGCCTGCCGGCCCTGGCCCAGCTTTCCCTTCGCTAGAGGCCGGGCCCAGCTTTGTGCCCGCCGAGGAGCCGCCCGCCCCCAGGCGGGGCATGGCTCGTCGTGAGGCGGGAGGGTTGTGGGGATTCGTGTGTGTGTGGCAGGAGTGCCCGAGCTCTGCCTTCCTTGGGACCAAGTTACCCCAGAGTCGTAGGTTTGAAGTGATCTCTGCCGCAGCTCCTCCAAGTCTCCAGTTCGCACTGATGAGCTGCATCCAGAAAGATTTAACCCTGCCCTCGTCCTCTTCACCCACAGCTCTCACAGAATCACAGAATTGTCTAGGTTGGAAGAGACCTCAAGATCATCGAGTCCAACCTCTGACCTAACACTAACAAGTCCTCCACTAAACCATATCCCTAAGCTCTACATCTAAACGTCTTTTAAAGACTTCCAGGGATGGTGACTCCACCACTTACCTGGGCAGCCCATTCCAATGCCTCACAACCCTCTCAGTAAAGAAATTCTTCCTAATATCCAACCCAAAACACCCCTGGCACAACTTAAGCCCATTCCCCCTCATCCTGTCACCAGGCACGTGGGAGAACAGACCAACTCCCACCTCGCTACAGCCTCCTTTAAGGTATCTGTAGAGAGCAATAAGGTCGCCCCTGAGCCTCCTCTTCTCCAGGCTGAACAAGCCCAGCTCCCTCAGCCGGTCCTCGTAGGACTTGTTCTCCAGGCCCCTCACCAGTTTCATCGCCCTTCTCTGGACCCTTTCGAGCACCTCGATGTCCTTGTAGCGAGGGGCCCAAAACTGAACACAGTACTCTCAAGTACTCTCAAAGTAAGATTAAAAAATAGAAGAATTATCATCCACTACACATGTTGTCATATCTGATCCCTACAACTGAGGTACTATTATCTTTGCCTTTCATTTTATTTGTCATATATTTGCAATCTGCTGCAGATTCACCAGCGATGGGGAATCATGGGTTTGGTGCTTTTGGTCTCCACCTAAGCTCCACACTAGGAGTTCAACAATCCAGGTAGGCTGCAGCTGCCCCACACCTGGGGGCTGCTCTGGTGTAACAAACTCACTGTCTTTGGAAAATTGTATGGTTTGTGGGTAAGCATGGCCATGAACACAGAGATACTGGGATATCTAGGAGCCAGGAGCTGGACTCAGTGATCTTTGTGGGTCCCTTCCAACTCGGGATATTCTGTGATTCTGCGATGACTTCGTGCTGAGGCACTCCTGCTTCAGGCTCCTGCTCTTTACCACAGTTCTGTGTTCACCTCAGGTGTGACCAGAGCTGCATGGTGCTGGTGAGGCCAGTGACAGAGACATGTCCCATTCAGCCCAGGACTGGCATTATCGCTCCCTTGCGCTGCCTCACAAGCAGAAACTTGTGTGTGAACACAAAGGCTGTGCATCCTCCTTCAGCTGTGACAGCTCCGCTCCTGGAGATCTACCAAAGCAACTGGGCTCACTACAATGTGGTTTACTCTGTCTTTACCAGGGCGAGTGGTTAAGTTTAACCACACTCAGGATGCATTTTGATTTTCAATGGTCCTCTAAAATAGGATACATCTCTTTTGACTTTGAAAATCATGGGTAAAGAACTATTAGCAATGTATTTGCAGAGTTCTTTAAAAAATGAGGTATATTCAAGATTTATGTCAAACTATTTCAAAGTCTCATTGAAAGAACTGAGAATCTAAGTATTTCTCACAGCTGGTTATCTTCTAGAATGGTTAGGGGATACTCCAAAAGTAATGGCGTAGCTACTTTTCAAAAGATAAAAATACAGATGAGAGGATATAAAAGTATTAGCACAGCCATTACAAATGAGACTCAGATGTACCTCGCATATCATTATCTGTTTTCTTGTCCTTTTTGTTAAAGTTTGACTTCAGTGTGTTGGATCAAGCTGTTAATGCTGCTAAGACAAACTTAAGTTTCAGCAGGTGATAAAAGTAGGTGGGGGGAGGAGTCTCTCCTGGCTTCTTCCTAACAAAATCTGCTCCACGGCTGGAGTCAATCTGTTCTCTCTCACTGTGCTATTTGTGTATTATTTTCAATAATAGCAGGTAAAAACAAATAACATAATTTTTAAGTTGACAGGATCTGATTTAAATTCCAAGGAACTTAAAGCAAAGTGCCATTGTACACCCTGACACTTTACCATATATTGCTATTTTCTGGTTTTACTTTATCTACGGCAAGAAACACAAAATATACAAAATATTGTAGATGAACTTAAAATCTGAAACTGCTGCTGTGGTTCCTAATAAAATTATGAACAAGCAAAATTGTGAGTTTTTTTATCAAAAGCATTTATACCACTAGAGGTCCTTCATGGTCAGATTATGATTTCTTACACATTTTTTTCTCCACTTCTTTATGCATACTACATATGAGGATTACTGTCTATAAAGAAATTTATTTTGTTCATTATAATATAATCTTAGAAAAATGGTGATTTTTCTTGCTGAATTGTTTTACAGGAAGAAAAACAAAAGAGTATATGGATTTTTTATAGAGAATATTTTATATAGAATATTTAATGGAAACTCCTTTTTTATGAAGTAAAATGTAATTTTATTTTGTAGCTCAACAACTGCACATTTAACATTTCCAATTTTTCATCAACTTACACTCTGCTTCTCCAACAAAACCTCTCTTCTGTTAGAAAAAAATAAATAAAAAGAAGCGAAGGTCAAACTACTGAGACAATTCAGAATAAACAATTCAAACAATAGAAAAATATATAAGGTAAATTTTGTCTGCCTTATTTTCGTGGCTTTCTTCATATTTTTCCAAGTTAGAAGACGGTTGATAATGTTTGAAAACTGAAAGAACTGTGCAACCTTGGGAACTTGGGTAGTAGGACTGAGATTAGATGTATCTTTGCAAAACACAATACCGCTTATCTGGAAACCAGTAACAAAGATTTGCAGCGTATGCTCATCGTTTGGAAACAATGAGGTCCTAAGACAAAGAAGTACTTGCTGTTCTCAGGATGGCCATGAGCTGGAAAGGCCTAGTAGCAACACAAAGGGCAAATGGTAATCTTAGGATGCGTCAGCACCCAGAGCCAGGACAAGAAGCAATGGGTACAAAGTGGCACACAGGAGGTTCCCTCTGAACATCAGGGAGCACTTTGGTACTTTGCAGTGCTGTACTGTGCAGCACTGCTGTACTGAGCACTGCGCCTCGCTGGCACAGGCTGCCCTGAGAGGCTGTGGAGTCTCCTCTTTGGAGATCTTCAAAAGCCGCCTGGATGTGGTCCTGGGCAGCCTGCTCTGTGTGTCCCTGCTTGGGCAGGGGTTGGAGCAGACCTCCAGAGGTCCCTGCCAACCTCAACAATCCGGTGATTCTGTGGGCCTGTGATCAGCTGGAATCAAGACAGAGATGCACTGGACTATCATTGGTCCTTGGAGAGAATTCTTCTGAAAGATGGTGTGCCTGATGATTACTCATGTTCAAGAAGAATGCACAAAAAAGATGCAAAAATGGAGGCCATGAGAGCATGGCTTATTAGTCTAGCTGAGATGCTGAGATGGACAAGGCTGCTGTCAAAAAAAATGCACTGAGAACAAACCTTAGAAAAGGAGATAAACCTTTACAAAAATAAAAGACAATGTTAGCAGAAGAACAAGCATGTATATGTTAGACATCATTAATTTTAGGCTGAAAATGAGTGACGTGCGGAAAACAGACTCCACAATCAGTAAGATGGTAGAGTAGGTATGTTTATTCAGCGCTGAGCAGCACGGGGGTAGTCCCACCGAAGTTGTGTGCACCCCAGCGTGGCAACTTGCCTTGGTTATATGCAGTAAAGAGTTACATATGCATGGTTTCCCAATACACCTATACATATGCATAACCTATCCCCACTTCATATTAAAATTAGTTCCAAGAAGTTATTTCCATAAACTTCTCCCATCTGCGCTTGCACAGTGTCTCCTGGTGGTGGTTACCGGGGGTCGTGAGGATGAAGGCTGATAACTCTTCTTCATCACCACTGGTTGACCCCCTGCCTTTGTGCAGACTCAGCTGCTCCGTGGCACTTGTCCAAACCACAGGGTTGGCCTCAGCTGGCTTTTGAGACAGGTTTCCCGTTTTTGTCAGGAACCTTCCGTTGTGAGGGGCCCCAAGACTTCTTGTTTCGGTTAATTTGCACAGTGGTAAGCAAAGACATTCAGCAACATCTATTTTTAAGACAATAATCTAGGTGTTCGTTGGTCTGCCAACTGTCTAAGACTCTCATAATTCCCTCTCTCATGAGAAGACATATTTCATATTTGCAATGCAGCTGCCTTTATCCAGAAAATCAGGCCCTAGAATAGATATTATTATATTAGGCGTAGTAGAAGAAAGAATCACAATTAATTACTTAGTGCAACGTAAGCGTTAGGCTGACTGACTCAGGGCTAAAATTCCGACGTTTATGGTTCCTAACGGGCCTGTTTGCTGACAGCAGGCACTTATGTGGAGCAGGTGGCGGTGAGGTGCAGGACGCCACAGGCTGAACGTCGGGCATTTGCTACTGAGGGAGGTGCAGCAAGCAGGCGGAGGGACGCGCCATGGCACCTACACCACGGCACCAAGTGCCACCATTTCCCATGTGCTGAGTAGCCAATCAGCAGGCTCTGCCAGAATCGCGCCTGTGGCTCTCCCGCTTTGATTGGTCAGCTCAGCTGCCACTCCAGGAGGTGACCACTCAGCAGCGCTGGAGGCAGAAGTGGGGCGGGGCCCAGGCACCAGGAGTGAAGGCGTCAGGGTGGGGACAGCTGCGGGCCCCCTGAGGGCACCTGGCTTTGTGGGGTCATCTGAGGTGTGACCCCAGGAAAATATCCGTTGTTTGTGCAGGTTTACTGCCCCTGAGGCCTAAGTAAACTCATGAGAGTGCTGATTTCAGACATAACCAGTTAGATCTCACAGGGTTTCACTCCCAGCCCAAACATGACTGCCTCCAACCTTCAGTCCTCCAGCCCTGGCACCACCATAACTGAGCTGAGGGGATGCTGGAGGTACAGCTTCACCAGGGCAGCTACGTCTTGGGAAGGCAGGCACAGCAAAGCCCAAGTGCCACCACAAATTGCATCTGCTCAGGACATGTTGATAGCATGACTTTTCCCCCATTCTACCACTGAAATGAAGGAAACTGTTCCTCAAGCCCTTAGCAGATTTCTGTCCCTTTTCAGAGGCATTCTCCCAGTGATTTCATGGAATAACATTTACCACCTCCAGTTATGCGGCCACAGCCTGCAACAAGACCTCTTTGACTTTAACCTTCTTTTCTAAGGACTAAACAAAATAGTTTTGTTTAGTTTTGTTTAAGTTGGTCACCCTGATGACAATGAGCATAATACTGGAATCTAGCAAATTGCCTCATGTCCTGGGTTGCACTTAGTTAGCAATTATAGCCTAAGGAATATTCCTGAAGTTTAGAAAGATTTTTCTTGTTGTTTTCCAGGGAGAAATTCCTGACTACATGAATTCAGTGGGGATCAAACAAGTGCACTTACACTTCCAGTGCAAAAGCAGAGGCATAGGGGGTATGGGGCTGGAGTAACAAGAACAGCTCTAGCGTAGATCTGTTTAGTTAAGATTGGATTCTTCTTGGTGAAGCACATTTTTCTGTGGTCCCACCCTATTTTTAATATAATCAGTTTAGGAATTTTAATGTTGAAAAGAAAATCACTAATTGCTTACTACGTTGATCCCATTTTATTATCAAAATACTTTGTGACAATACTCAGCCTTGATATTACAGAATAAGATACTATGGGTGTATATTTATTTGCAAACCTTGCCATTCTGAGATCTGTCTTAACCAAGAGTGCATTGTTTCTGGAGTATTTATTTCAGACCACTTGTTTGTCGGGGATGGCACACTGAAAGAAATTATCACTAAACTCATCATGGCAAAGGCCAGAAAATACAGCTGATCTGAGTGAATGCCAGACTTTGCATTCTGTGTAGTTTATCCTTAAATATTAACACATGCATGCAGACCAAGGCTGAGAAGAGACTAACCAGGCACTGCCAAAACCAGGTTTAAGGCTGTGATAATAAAACCTAGTTCTTTCCTTCTTGTCCCTTTTTGCTATATTCTTGTTTTCAAGTATTAATACAATCAGAACTATGAGAATTGAAATGCATTATGAATTTTATTTTATTTATTTTGCAAAAGCTCCACAAAGAAAATGAATGTCCTAATTGTTATAAGGTAAGCACGTGAATGGAGGTCTCCAACTGCTCCGGCCTGATGAATGTCCCTTTCAAAGTGTTTCTTGGGTTTTATCAAAACATATTTTTGAATCGCAGAATAGTTTAGGTTGGAAGGAATCTCTGGAGGTTATCTGGCCCAACACCCTGCTCAAAGCAGAGTCAGCTAGAACAGGTTGTTCAGGGCCATGTCCAGTTAAGCCTGAATATCTCCAATGCTGGAAATTCCACAACTCCGTAGGCCCCTGTCCCAGTTTTTAAGTACCCTCATGATGTGTGAGAGAGAAAGATATGAAGAGAGAGAGAAACATTTCCTCTACTCAGAAATTCCCTTGTTGTAAATGGTGATTGCTGTCCTTTTGATGTGTGCCACCAACAAAAATCAGGCTTTGTCTTCTTTACTTCCTCCCAACAGGAAAAGCAAAGTCTGCAGTAAGATCATGCAGCGTGGTTTAGTAGTTTCACCATTTAGTGTCTCAGAAGCATGGTTTCTGCCAGTTTCTTTTTGAAGTCTTACGTTGCCTTACTTCTTATTAACTGTTTCTTAGTTCTTTTTTTCTGTTCACATCTATATTGAAAGAAGAGTTACTTATTCTTAGGAAAGACATCGTTCTTAAAATCAATGCATGCCTTCTGACACTGAGAACCATGCTTGGAGGAAGAGTATTCTGTAGAAGAATATTCGGTGTTACACAAGGAAAATCAGATATTGTGTATCAACCTCAATATGGAACTAAGATCAAATTAATTTTTCTTCATTTTAAGTTTTTGTCAGTATCAACAAGACATGAGTATTAGTAGACGGTGCAAATGGTGTAAAATAAAACTCTATTTGACATATTAAAATACATGGTAGAAAATAGATACTGTAAGCTCATATAAATAATGCAGAAGTAAACAGAAAGAATATTTTTTTTCCTAATTTTCCTACATACACAAAAGACATTTTATTCATGTTACCTGCTTGAAGAAATTCTAGTTAAAAAACATGATCTTGTGTCACATCATTTTCCTCTTAGAACAATAATTACTTTTTTCTCAAGAACATTCTATTTCAGGATTAAGTACTTAAAGATTTTGTTGTAAATATCAATCTGTTCTATTATTAATGTTGGATCTTGGGTTTTGGTATTTTTATTCTGAAGAGTTCCTAAAAACCTTCTCTAGGAAGAGAAAGAGGAAAATGCTTCATAACAGTAGAATAAAATATAAAGAGGTTATATGTCAACCAGACCTGTGGAACGGCATTCCAGTCTTTGTTTTAATCCTGGCAAGACATCCGGCTAACGAGTAAATGATGCAAGCTGCACCTTTAACACCGCATTACCTTAGCTGAACTTTCGCTGTGTTGGAAGATACTGGAAGACATTTGGAACCTACAGGTTAGCATACATCCAAAGGGGATTTTGTTATTGTTGTTGTTCATCTCATAAGTGAACACCAAATGAGCAGGTTTTGTTTGTTTTTGTCAAAAGGAGTCTCAGAAAATAGTCTCGCAGACACTCAGGCAAAGCTCAGCTGCCATATTAGAAAAACATTGAGTACTTACTTCACGTGCTGAAGTGTTTTCCTAAACATTTTTACTAAGAAATGTAACCAGCTTGGTTTAGCCATTCTTTTTTCCTATTTCTAGAACTAAAATTTATCACAGAATTCTCTTTATGTGACAGTCGTCATATATATACAACCTTAGTAAAATCAGTGTTATGTTGAAAAAATAAATCAATGAAGAAAGACTAATTCCTGGAGATTTGTTAGGAGGGGAGAGTATACAAAATAAAATATGCTCCTGTCTAAAATCTCAACTGTTTCATAGTAAAATGGTTCAGGATTTTATCAGGATTTTATCTCACTTAAAGCAATATAAGGTAGCAGTGCTCTATGAACTTTGATAGTGTTACACAAAGATAGTTGTAACGTTGACCAGAATTTTGTTTGACTGTTTTTTCTTACAACTTTTCCTTATATTCCTGGCCATTAGTTTTGGAAACTACAAGTTAGACCTTTAGACCTCTGGAAACTGCAAGTTAGACCGCTTATACCACTAAAACCTTTGCCACCATTTCCCAGCCTTAAAAAAAGCAGACAGTGTCAGCCACAACAGTCACAATGTGACACCTCAGTATTACAGTGATCACTTCTAAGACACGTTTTATTTCTATAACCGGTATGTACAAATCAATGGTTATTCAGTTCTCACAGCGTGCTAAATTATACTCCCTTGTTATCTGCATTTCATTATCAGTGACTCAAAACTTTTTCAAATAGCTCTGATTACTTTTGCCTTTTGAAAAGACCATTGTGCTTCCTGGAGCTGTAAACAGTACAAGGTATTAGAGAATACACACTAAGGAAAAAGGATTTTCAAAATTTATAGGCAAATATATATTTATTTGTACTTTGACTCACTTGGAACTGTCAGACAATTTCCCATTTCTTAACGGGTAAGTCAGAACTTCACCTGAATCAAACAAAGGGCTAGGTAGCCAGCTGCTCACCTGACCCTGATGAACTGTAATTATTGGATATCTTCAAGGAAAGATGTAATAAAAATGTTCCTATGAACCTGATATAAATGCTTCTAATTGAATGAAGTATGAAAACCAGAATGTTTGATAAGGCTTAATCACTGCTAGCGAGCTGGCTTTTATCTCCAGGTCTAGCATGAAGAGAGCTGCTGAATGACCTGTAATGCCGCCAGCAGAGCTGAGCATGCCTAGGACTTCCAAAAAGGGGGCTTGTTCATAAAAATAACCCTCTTAAACTCAGGTAATTGTCTTCCAAATTATTTATTAGTCTCATACTGTCAGCTGCTTGTACTAACAAACATTCATTATTGTGTTACTGTTAGAGCAGTGAATGTGATGCTGTCATTTAAGGAGACTTCAGCAAAGACAATGGGGGAAACCCATCTTACCACAGCTATTGGAATTTATTTCTGGAAAAAAGTCACTTTTCTAAAAATGATTGGTCTGTAAATCTCTCTGTGGGTCCAGTCCTACAAAATACTGAGAATCTCTGCAGCACAGATGTTTTTTCCATTGGCTTTGACAAAAGTAAGAGGAACACTTCACTTAGGCAAAGTGGTTGTTTGGTTGGTTGTTGTTGTTTTGCTTTGGTTTTGTTTGTTTGTTTTTTGGTTGGTTGGTTGATTTGGTTTATGTGAAGTGGTTTTTTTGTTTGTTTTTGTGTGTGTGTTTTTTTTTCCACCCTATCTTAAAATTACGTTGGCTACAAAAAAAAGCCCCATCTCCATGACACACATTCTGTGACATCTCCGGCATAGCACCTCACTAGCACATTGTATCATTACAACTTCTGAACAAGCTTAATTACTGCCAAGGCACCCCCATAAACCCAACATGCCCTGTAAGGCACGACTGGCTAAACAGAACGTATCTGAAGGTAACGCACTGATATTGGCAGGCAAGACGTTGATTTTTTTTTTTTTTTCTACCACCGTGCTCAAACGTTTACTTTTATAAACTTTTACTTCATGAAGGATTTTCATCACCGCCCCTCACGGCAGCAGCGGGGTCTTGGGCGCCAAGATGGCGGCTCCCCGGCGCCGCCTGGCGGCTGGAGGAGCGGCGGAGAGCGCGAGTTCGCGCGCCGAGGGGGGGGTAGGCGGGCGCATGCGCAGTCGCGCGCACGCCAGGCGGGATGGCGGCGGGATGCTCGCCCAGCTTGGGCTTTGGCGCCAAGGCTGGGGCGTCGGAGCCATCTTTGGTGCCCTGAACGTGGTTTAAGCTTCAGAGCTTAACCAGATTAGTATTTGTTAATGCCCTCCACACCACTGCTTACAATTTATGGATTGTTGTTAATAAACAGTGGAAATGTTTGTTAGCGGTACATCCAAAACTAGGTACCGGTATAAAAATCACAAAGCTGGCGCTGCGGTTTGAGCACCGGTGGCCACAGTTGTGGTGTCCATCTCTGTGGAAGCAATTAGGCTCAAGAGCTCTCACATGAGAAACCACTTCCTTTCCAAGCAAGAAAGATGATATGCAGGGCTACTTCAGTGATAACTGAGAAGATAAAAGCCCAAATATCCATGTAACAACTATTACGAGAATGAACAAAAAGAAAAGAAAAGAAAAGAAAAGAAAAGAAAAAAGAAAAGAAAAGAAAAGAAAAGAAAAGAAAAGAAAAGAAAAGAAAAGAAAAGAAAAGAAAAGAAAAGAAAAGAAAAGAAAAGAAAAGAAAAGAGCACATGCTTTTCTATTAAAAAGCTCTACCTGTAATTCTGCTATCAGCATAAAATATTCAAGTGTAGCTAATAGTAAATATTAACTCTTTCATTGGTAATGTTTGTTTTTTAAATGAGTAAAGAGCCATTTCCTCAGTATACACCCCACTCATTCAGCATGCCAGGCCATAGCATATATGTCGAGGAAGGAAAAGTAATTTCATTGTTCGCTTATCTGGGATAAACTTTTAACATTCATCTTCATATTTTCAATGTTAAAATGTGGGTTCTGCCAATAAAACACTCGGAAGGCACACGTGTTAACATGGCAGATACACAGATGCTAAACTGTCATGTTATGGAGTAGGTATATTTTGAGAACTGAGAGTGCTGGACATACTCAAAGATTTTTCCTTAATTTCTCAAGTGAGCTGGAATGACAAAGTCAGTTCATGCGCTTCACAGAACGTGAATTATAAAATACCCTGAGTTGGAAGGAACAGACTCGCAGAGGGCTCCTCGTACAGCTGAGGAGGGAAATGAGAGATCTCCCAGCCTGCATGGGTTTGTGCTGTCTCCCCACAGGAATCCAGCAGCTCCTCACCCCCTTCTAGGCCTGAATTCATCCCCAGGCCGCAATTTCCTTTGGGGTCATACCTGCTCCTGCAGGGGTTCCTTCATCAGCTGCAGTCCCTGCAGGGATGACTGCATGGGATGTCCTCAAAAGTCTCCTCCTGCATCTCCTGTCATCACCTCTTGAGCCTCCTTCTGTATCACTGCTTACACATCCTCATGTCTCCCATTGTACTTCTTACCTCCAGCAGCTGTTTTTTTTCTTAACTATGCTTTCAGAAAGGGCAGTATGGTTCTCTTAATTGGTTCTAGTTTTGGTGTAGGATGGGTTGGTGTTGTCCATGCCAGCTGGAACTGGCTGTGACTGAAGGGCTGCCAGTGACCTTCTCCTACAAAGGTCGCCCCTGTAGCTCCCCTGCTACCAGCACTGCCAGTGACCTTCTCCTACAAAGGTCGCCCCTGTAGCTCCCCTGCTACCAGCACTGCCAGTTATGCCCAATATACCAGTTTCTTTCACTCCTGGCAACTCAAGATCTAATTAGCCGCCGTATTTAGGCAGAAGTGTTCTCAGCCTCACCTCTGCTGCTCCACTGGCCAGATTTCCTCTGTCTCTCACTGCCACCTGGTGGATAGTGCTGCTTGTCAGAATTGTCTACCGTGGCACGTCGAGCAGACAGACCCAAGGAGCTTCCTTTCCTTCGACACAGTATCCTTTGGCAGATAAAAAGAGAGCTACATGCCCATCACTGTCAATATATTGATTCAAACCAGTCACAGCATGTAAGTAGCAGCGTTCCAAGACTGAACACTGAGAATCCCTAAAAATCTTTGACTGATTCTTGAAAAGAGCTTTTCCTTGTGAACCCAGACACTTTCTGGGCCATAAGAACTGAAATGCTGAGAACAAAGATGTGTGGGAGACCTTTGAGAAACCTCAGGCTGGAGTTAGTGTGAGGGTTTGACCTGTTGGTAATCATTTTCATTTTCATCCCAGTTGTCATTAAGATTCAGATTCGTCCCTGGGACCAGGAGCAGGACTTGAAAAGAAGCTTCACCAATGAAAGGCTTGTCTGTGTTTTATCTGAACCAGAACAGTCTCGTTTGGAGGGCCGGTAATATCCCTGACAGTAACAAATGACTCAGAAGGGGTAGTGGAAGTGAAACCCTCCCTTCCTGGCAAGGATCTCAGAGAGCTGGTTCTGCAATGGTATGCAAATAAGCCCTTCAGGAGAACAACCTTACTTCCCTCTGCACCCCTCTCCCTCCTCTTTTTGTTATCCTGTCCCCTCATCCACATTCCGCTCAGTCCCTTCAGTGAGACCATGGGCAAAGCAGCAGGCTGGGGTTGGCGCATGGTGATTCCTCCATCAGTAGCTGCCCCTTTAGAGTCATCCCTGGCTGGGTTGGAGTTGGGGTTTCTGTCGCAAGCTCCATCCTGTGGGAGGGATGGTGCAACCCCAGCGGGAGGTTGGGTGGCTCAGTCTGGAGGTTCCTGCTGTGCTGGGTGTCATGCTGGCACGGGGTCATGAAGTTGTGCCGGGTTCTGTTCCCCTCCCTGGGCTCCCCACAAGTTGCAGAGATGATCCTGGTCATGGGTCTTCCCTCCCTGTAGTCTTTTTTCAGCCACAGCCGATTACCCCAGTACCTGGCAGTGCCCTTGGGTAAGGGATTTGCTAGAGAATACATTGTGGATAATTAAGCCATTTCTTTTCTGATTTGCTCTCACCGTTGCTTATGTTCACAGTCTGCTTGCTCCAGTCTTTTCTGGATGCTTTTGCAATTCTTGGTGGTTAGTAGGTCGTTTGCACAGCTTGGCTGTGTCCTTGAGCAAAACCAAAAGCCCTCTGATTATGCTTTAACTGAGTAAAAAGTTAGTTAATGTTCACAGGTTCGTGCTAACAGCTACGCTAACTCAGCCTAACCCGTACTAATACCCACACACAGCAGCTCAGCTGCTCTTTCCAGCTGCTGAAGCCCCAGGTGTCACTCAGGGCTTCTTCTGTCTATTACACACACTTGCACACAGAGAGCCCCCTTTCCCAGGAAAATTTTTAGAAATGCTATTTTATACGAAGCTCAGACTAGATCTTCCTGGACTGAGGGAGACAGAAGGAAGGTTCAGCGTATTGCCAGACAAGTTGTCATGGTCCTGAGGACTCTAACAGGCCTGAATTGCCCTGATCAGACTCATCTGGGGCCTCCCCTCACTCTTCAGCCCATGGGAAACTTTATTTAAAATATATTCAGCTTTCAGTGGCTTTCCAAACCCTACCAGAGTGTGAAGGTTCCCATCACAGGTCTGCCTCTGACAGCTGTACGGAAGCTGTAGTTCTTCAAAATCTCAGTTCTTCAAAATCTCCAGTAACACATTGGGGCAGCAAAAAGTCTTGTGTACCATAAAATATTTCCACAGCTTGGATTTCAGCATTTTTAAAATGTTCTGTGGCTGAGCCTCTCACTTCGCTATGAGTAACAGGATGGGGAACATAACACTGCTTAACAACTTGTTTAGAAGGCGGTTTGAAAAGTCTTTTCCTTCATCTGTTTGTAGTTTCTGCTGCGTGCATTCCCTGTTAAGAGTAGTTTTTAAAGTCCCAGCTATCTCAGAGCCCAGCTTGCCTTTCAGACCCAAAGTTAGGTCCTATTTGAATTTTATAAATATACATATACATATACATATAAATAATACTCCCAAGATGCGTTTAACACTGTAATTGTATTTGGAAAACTCTTGAATAACTACTGAAATACACCCTCCATACATTGATCATCCCCCTTTTGACACAATCACGTTGTTTCTTCTAAAATGCTTTCTTGCAGGCCTGCAAAAGTTTTGAGCACTCCTTGTTTATGAGCCATTTTGCTCACCTGGTGTCTGTTCAGATCAATGGTTTGTATTTTAGCTGGTTCAGAAAATAAAATTTCAACACCAGCACTCCACATCTCTCCAGGAGCTAGTAAATCTCTTTGGTCAGACACTCTGGCCAGTGGGTCCAGTAACACACTGATAGTACACTTGTTTGTTTTTTAAAAGAAAAGAAAGCAACAAGCAGGCAATCTAAGTCATGGTCAAAGACACCATTAATGAGGTATCTGGGATTTGGGGGGTTGCCTGTGTGGCACCTTCAGACTTCTTTCTTTTTGAACACCACTCTCTTTGACCTTTCTTTGAATGCTGCTGTGCCAGACAGAACTAAAACTGGTAAGAAATGCCGCCTTTTACTCAGACAAGTTCAAGTTTTGGAAACTTTCTGCAAAATCTCTGTTGACCAAATGACAAGGAAACACAGCACATGTATGTAAGATTTGAGGGTATTATGAGTAACTAGAGTGGAGATCCAATGCCTACAATTTACTTTATTTATTTTTCTTTCTATCATGTTATGTTCCTTTGGGATCACGTCTCCATCCTTAGATCTGGGGTCTTCAGCAGAAGGTACAGCTTTAAGAATTGCAAAGACTTTTTTTTTCATATGTCTCATGAAAAAACAATGGCAATAATTGAGACTTCAGACTAATGGAGCCAACTGTAGGAGGAACCTCTGGCTTTGTCACAACTGTGGAATTCCCTTGGGCAGAGGGAGGACTTCCTGCCCTGAAGGCACTTGATCTACCTCCAGTGTAAGCCAGATGGGACTCCAGCTGGCAGCGTAGGGGCTGGCTTTTGGGGTGCAAGACTCTGGAACCTACTTGCAGTTGCTAAGCCTGAGACAAACCTTTGCCCTAGAAGGATGCAGGGCAGCTGACACGTTTGTAGGATTTACATTGCCCCTAGCCTACACCATTCCTCCAGCGGTCAGAGGGAGTTGGGTGTGTGCTCCTGTGCTCATTCTAAAACTGTTTATCACTTGCTGTATTAGATCATCAATACCTAAGCTGGCAATGACTCTGCTACTCATGTGTCTTTGCTGTTCCCTGTCCCTGAGGCAAACTAACAATTGCCACTGCAGTTTCTGTAACCCTTCAGCCTTCCACCCAAATTGCAAGGGAAGAAACCTTACCTGCGCTACCAGCTTCTGCTGGCATAACCTAGCCAGCTCAGGCTCAGCAGATGTAATTATGGCTCATTTGTCTGGGCAGTTCTCCCGGGCAGGTGAAACTCAGTGACACCTACCATGCACGGAAGCCTTCTGTGTAATTTTCGTAAGTGGTGCAGGGAGAGTTGTCTTCCCATCCTGAATTAATTCAGCAATTCCATTTATGTATCAGTGTCTTCTGTGTCCTTTGTGAGGCCCGAAACAGCACAAAGCATAAGAAGAGTTGCAGGCACACGACAGGGAAGAGCAATTGGGAAAGCAATTAAAAATCATGTTTCTCTTCAGAATTTATCAAAGAATGCATCTGGGGCAAAGGTGGAAATTTGTGAAACACAGATGAGCATGAGAGTGGGCAATGACTTACAGGGTTCCTTCAGAGGTGCAAGGCTTACAGAAGAAAGTACTGACTTTGACCAGTGTACCCACAGGGTATATGGCACAAAGCTGAGACAAAAAACATCCTTTGTGAGCTGAATTCTACATTGTTTCATGCCCTAGCACTTCCCAGACCGAACAGAGATGTAGGAGGTGGATGTCACCAGAGCAAAGAATATGCAGAATCTCAGGATTTATTCCAAATGACAAATGGAGAAGCTGAGTGAGGTTACAAATAACAGAAAGGAAGGCAGGAAAATGCATTGCTCGTTTTAGATAGTAGAATCAATTGCTGTTTTGGATTTGGTTCTTAATCTTGCCTAAAGGCAGATTCTTATAGGCCTTAGGTATTAACTCTGAAATGCCAATGTGCGTGAATTCCGTTGAGTATTTCAGTGGGGCAGATTGCATGTCCCTAGGTTTTCCTGACCCCTCCCTGAGCTAATTGTACTTCTGTAACTGTGATGCCTAACAAGGCCAGATTTGTGGAAGTGGAGACCATCTACCGGAGCAAACAGACATTTGGGAGGCAATTGTTGTTGGAAGGCTGATCTAGACACAGTCAAGGTGAAACTGGGAGTGGCTGCGCTGGGTTTAACAGTATTACAGCATCGTGAGGGAGGCAAAGAGGGCGTCTGCTGAACCAGGTGACAGGCCTATGGATGGGAAGCTTACTTGTTTGGAACAGGGGTGGCTTACCAATTGGTGAGCTGTGAGGCAAACTACACAAATTACTATGTTTATAAAACATCAATTAGGTAAATATGGAATTTCTGGCTTTTAATGTTCTGAAGAGTTGTGGCTTTGTAAGCCTGTCTCTGAAACTATGGTGTTGGTCCGTCTGGAATTCCAGGTTTGAGAAGTTGGGAAAAGTTTTCCTTGTTCCACCTGGGTGTTCCTGAGTGCCTCTGTGAGTTCGTTCCACTGTGGAGTTGCTTCACTTGTGTCATTTGCACAGAGCAATTAAAATGCCTCATGAGCAGAGCAGCTCTGAGCTATGTATGTGTAGGATCCGTGGATTTTGATGATTCAGTTCTGCAGCATTTTCTTTCTTATTTTTGCAGTGTTTATGCATTTGTTCTAGCACGTACACATCTGTCTCAGCAGCACAGGGAACACCTTCACATGCATCAACCAAGGACAGCTTCTGAGAGGACAGAGCGTACCTTTGAATGAACCACCGCATTACCACACAGAGACTTAGGAGGCTAAAAATACCCTCACCAACCATTTATTTGTGTTGAAATGACTGGAGACTGTTATTAATACCATAAACTGAAAGAAGCTTATAACTCCTACCATGTTTTCCCAGAATCTTCCTCTCTCCTTGGCCTGCGAAGAGCTCCAGGTGTTCCAGACACAGTGCCAGAAACGAAGCTCCAGCAATACATCACAAATGAAATAAGATTGTGTTAAGCAATAAATACAGGAATTTCCGACACATTTCCCTTTACTCAGTGGAGGTTTTATGATGCATTATTTTTTTTCTCAACCACCTCAGCTCCTTCTAACACATCAGCAACAGGAATTTGCCATCTGTCCCTAATACTGTTCCACAGGTCTGTGGCATTTTATGGTGGACATGCTGTCCCAACAAAGTTTAACTGCTTTTCTGCATGCAGTAGCATCACTTAGGTTATTCCCCAAACAAACTGCTCCCGGTCTGTTCTGAAGTTTGAAGCTGGAGCTGTATCAGAGCTGAAGAATATATAATTAGTGTTTGTATCTTCCAATAGGTCTGTTGGTTAAATGGAAGATACTTTCTTCCCTTACAAACCTTGCCTCTATTACAAAATAGAAGCCTCTATTCTTAGAAAAATGTTTTTAGTTATTCCTAAACTTTACTGTAGAAAGACGAGCTGAAGGTTCTCATACAGAAGGACTATTTGGAGGAGGGAGAACAAAAACAAACAAACACCAGCAAAAGACCAAGCAGGCACATGCTGGCATTCTGGTAGCTCAGCTATGAGAGTTGCATACAAACCAACACAGGGCAGAGACGCAGCAGACTGCCAGAAATACAGAGCACAGGAGTACTCTCATTATGTACAAACCAAAATTTAATCAAGATTGAACAAAAAATGTTCATTTTTGTTTAGCATTTTAATTTACCTGCCAGTTGCTTCTGTTCCTACAGAACAGAAGGGGATGAAAGGAAATTTTTTCAGCTAAGAAGGCTAAGTAGGGTAGGGTAACACCAGAAGTTCACATGTGGTATCCAGTCCTGCAAAGGCTGCCTGGGGGAGCTCAGGCAGGTAACCTGGATCTCACTGCCTGAGCCCCACTTCTTGACATGGAGATGGCACTGCAGCATACAGAATGTAACTACACGGATATTTCTTACACATTTCCTTGTGATTTTGATGTGAGTTCGACAACTATCACTTAAAAGTGTATTTCTCTAACTTACCAGAATGCAATTTGCTATCAGTATGTAATTGCGTCATTGTTACTCCTTTTTTGATACAAACACTTCTGTGCTTGAAGATATTTTTCATATTTTTTCTTCCAAAAGTATACTTTTAACAACTTTAATGTTAGAGGGGAATAATACTTAAGGTGGTTCTGACCCTATCATTTGTTGGGTTTGTTTGCAACTGTAGACAGTCGTACAAGCAGTGTAATTTCCAACAGAAGCTGAACAGTATGATTGCTACAAACTTAGTCATAGTTTCACGAGAAGGTGCACAAGCCCTTGTCAGACAAAAAGAGACTGGGTTCAGTGTTACCAACAAGAAGGAATGTATCTGCCATTGAGGCTCTAGTAAGCAAACTCAGTGATTCTGAGGAAATTGATTAGTTTACACCAAGAGGAGTGGCTGTGTGCAACTTTGTCTTCATTAGCATTCAGCACCTCGAGCACTTAATCCTAGTTTCCACTGATGCAGGCATGCACAGACCCGCTCAGCAGCTACTGCAAAACTTTCCATACAAACATAGTGCAAAAGCAAATGTGGTGGTCTTTTTTTTCCACAGTCTTGTCAGGTGAATATTCACTCTGCACTTCAGTAAAACTGTACCATTGGCTTGGGCTTGTGTTGTCAGACACGCCTTAGAATAGCATTTAAATACTATGATCTTCCTTTGGCATCATCTCCTCATCCTTTTTTCTTAATTAATTTACTTGAAGATGTTCGTATCTCCCTCTTACTGAGAGTAGAAAGTTCCATAAGCCATCGCAGAGGTTTATGTTAGCTTCAGCAGGAGTTGGAATGACTCACTGAAAACACCACAGGAGAAAGTGTGAAACCCATCGAATACTATGAGCTGCAAAAATAAAGAAGGGCAGCAGATTTATTCTCATACCACATAAGAGATTTTAAGGCAGACTGATCATATCAACATAGCGCCATTGTGCTACTCAGATACTAAATTTATGTGTGCATCAAAGAAGTGAGTGAAGAAACATTACCAGACTGTTATGGTTTAAGAAATATCCTTCCCACTGAAACCCAGCTGGCTCCATGGCACTGAAGGAGAGTCATTATTCATTTGTAGGGAGTATCCCACCTCCAGTACTACTCTATAGAAAAAGAAAGAGAAAGAGCAAAAGAAAGAGAAAGAGAAAGAGAAAGAGAAAAAGAAAAAGAAAAAGAAAAAGAAAAAGAAAAAGAAAAAGAAAAAGAAAAAGAAAAAGAAAAAGAAAAAGAAAAAGAAAAAGAAAAAGAAAAAGAAAAAGAAAAAGAAAAAGAAAAAGAAAAAGAAAAAGAAAAGAATGCTCCCAGCATCTTCCAACAGCATATGCATAGTTGAACTTTCTCTGCAATGAACTGAGCAGCTGTGTCAGCCTCCAAACTTACAACCTAGGCCATAAATATGGGCATGGCATCTTACTTCCAGTCTGGTCCCTTAGTTCTCTTCGGTTCTTGGGAAAGCATAATTTTTCAGACCCAGGTCGACTGGGATTGAGAATCCATTACTTTGGTCCATATCTCTCTAAGCCTCTGTGTAACAACGTGTGCATGTTCTTCACCTGATCTGTGCTGACCTACCCACTTTAAAAAAAGTTAAGAATAATCCACGCAAAATAATAAATAAATAAATAAATAAATAAATAAATAAATAAAAGAATTGAGGAACTTTCAGATTGCAAGGTATTGAGTTATGGCTTAGTGCAGTCATCTATCTAATAATACAGTAGATTTGGAAGTAGTATTTTTGTAATTATTCCCCAGAATTTAGGCTGGATTTACACTTCCTGGGAAGAGCAGACTCCAGCTGCCAATGTCCTGGTAGTGGAAACTGTCTGAAGGAAGGTCAGGTTCTTGCTGCTGCTTCTCTGTTTCATCTGTTCCAGCTCCTCAAACCAAACTAATTTTTGATTGATCTCTTCTTCCAACCGCTGGTCAGAGATCTCTGTGATGGACTGTGCGCTGTCAGGGGCTCTGCTGTCTGTCAGACTAACAAAATCTTCCATGACTTGGAGATAAAGTTCACCCACCTTGGCCACTCCACATCAAACACAACAAACACAGGTTTTTGAGGTAGCATTTCACACACGGCATTCAAAAGGTCCCAGATGAAGGTACATGGATATATGTGACTTTCTGTCTGCCTTTCTACAATGCCAAGCTGAGTTAGGCAGACCAGACTCTGAAGCCTACAATACTTAGGAACATGTTTAGCTCAACTGTAGGCAAATTTCCTTCTGTCCCATGTCCCATAACAAGCTGGGCAACTCATTAGCATGATGTTCTTCCAATCCTGATTGCAGAGGACAACAACCTGCTGTGCCTCTAAGCCAAAAGGCACAGACCTGAGGCTCTGAAGGCCTGGGGGTGTCAGCCAGGGCAGTGATCCACACAGGGTCCAGGCACTACATAAAGAGCACTTCTGACAAGTATCAGAGTTGCTGATACCACATACCTCACGCCTCTATTTCGCAAGCAAATGTTTTTTTTGTACCCAAGCGCCACTTTTGTTAAAACAGTTGGAAAAGATTGATAGAAATAACCTATAAACGTGTCCCATATAAAACTACAAGAATTGGATTGATTGCATCCTTCTGAATGTTCATTTATCAAAGTTAGCATTGTTTTATTTTAATTGTTACTCAAAGGGAACAACTACGCAAGTACAAGCTACATTCAATTTATTTTTCACAATAGCAGCTAGTGTAAGTAGAGGGGAGAAATGCACAGGGTTTGGTAAGAAACACACTCAGAGACGCACATGGGCACAAAAGTCCTGGGGACTGACTGGCCATCCCAAAAGGTCCTTGGAGAGCTGGGATTCTTGGAGCAGGCGGCATCCCACAGCTTTGGCTCAGCATGCACAGCAAGGTGAGCCCCTGTGGCAGCTTTGCCTTTTATAGTTACTGGGTGGCCCAGCTGAGTGTCCCAAGGCCAGCCACCTGCACATCCCACCCCAGCCCATTTTGGGGCTGGAAGCTGTGATCTCCTACGTGATTCATGCAAACCCCTCTTCTTCTGACTTAAGAGCTGCCCTTACTCAGGCCATGCTCTTCCACACCACTGAGCTGCAAGGTCTACCAGAGCCTACATGGAGCTACACTTACCTCATCTCACCCTTGCGACCACCTAACACATTGGAGTATCAAAACCAGACTGAGGCAATGAGAAAAGTGGTCACAGATGTCCCCCAGAGTTACAACAGGCTGCATGAAACACATCACCCCTCACCTCTCTCCCTTTCCAAGTGTGCATCCATACAAGTGTCCACTTGCTGCAGATCTGCCAGCAGCAGCCCACCTGCCAGCTCTGCCAGCCTCCTCCTCATGGCCCCCAGGTCAACAGCCTCCTAGGATTTCTGTGAATTTGTCCCCAAAGCCCTCACCAGCAACCTGTGGGCATCTGCTGTCCTTTGTGGTCCTCAGGCCTTACAAGAAATCTGAGGAAACTACTGCTCAGCAGACTGAGCACAGCATGATACTGAGCTGAAGATCCCTGAGACAAAGGAATTCCTCAGGAGGGCATCCACTCTGACAGAATCGTTTCATTGCCGGGGTAAGGGTATTTCAGCAAAGTACCCAAAAAGCGGTTTGTACCACGTGGAAATAAGTACTGCGCACCCATCTCCTCCCCTTGTCCCCTCACCTCCCCTGTACTATGCCTCTTCCCAAGACAGCACAATCTCCTCAGACACATCAAATTAAAGTCACGGAGATTATTATTCCTCTGTTTGTATCTTAGGGAGAATAGAAGGAATAGAAGGGTGCCAAAGCTGGTGAAGGGACACAGTTCCTATGAGGAGCAGCTGAGGGAACTGGGGTTGTTTGGTCTGGAGGAGGCTCAGGGGAGACCTCATTGCTCTCTGCATGAAAGGAAGCTGTGGGAATCTGGGGGTCAGCCTCTTCTCACAGATAACCAGTGATAGGACCAGAGGGAATGCCTCAAGTTGCACCAGGGGAGGTTCAGGTTGGAAATGAGGAGACATTTCTGCTCAGAAAGAGCAGTCAGGCACTGGGACGGGTTGCCCAGGGAGGTGGTGGAGTCACCGTCCCTGGGGGTGTTCAGGGAAAGGTTGGACATGGTGTCTGGGGACATGGTGGTGTTGGTGGTAGGGTGATGGTTGGACCAGATGATCTTGGAGGTCTCTTCCAGCCGTAACGACCCTGTGGTTCCATGATTTTAAATGTTCCCCCGTCACCACACACCAGCTCCTCGCCCACCTCCCCCTCTCCCCGCTCCGTGCCCGCCATTTCCTGCGGGCTCCCTCCCGCCTTTCCCTCAGGCTCCCCCCAGCCCCACCCCGGGGGCCTCCTCTCCACATCCCCAGCACCTCCAAGAGGAGGAGGAGGAGGAGGAGGAGAGGAGGACAGAGGAGGAGGAGGAGGGGGCTGAGGAGGAAGACGAGGAGGAGGCGGCCCAAGCAGGAGGGCTCTGCCGCGCCGCCGCAGCGCAGCCGAGGGGAGGGCGGCCCCAGCGGGCAGCCGGTGCTGAAGGGACAGCGGCCGCCCCTGCCCGCCCCGTCCCGCCCCGGGCGGCCGCAGGGAGCCCCCCGGGAGCGGGGCGGGGGGGAAGCGGCCGGCTCGGGGCTCCCGTCCCTCCGCCCGCCCGTGCTGCCGCCCCCCCTCCCGCCCCGCTCGGCCCCCCCCCGCCCGCCGCCGCGCCCATGCCGGGCGTTGGGGCGATCGGAGCGCGGTGCGGGCACCGCTACCGCCACCGGCCCCGGCCCCGGCCCCGGCCGCGGGAGAGCCCCCGAGAGAGCCCCGAGGAGGAGCCGGGCCCGGGCGAGGCCGCCATGGACGCGGCGATTTGGATCTACCAGTTCCGCCTGATCGTGCTGGGGGACTCCACCGTGGGCAAGTCCTGCCTCCTGCACCGCTTCACCGAGGGGCGCTTCCCCGGGCCGCTGCACTCCGACCCCACCGTGGGGGTGGACTTCTTCTCCCGCCTGGTGGAGATCGAGCCCGGCAAGAGGGTCAAGCTGCAGCTCTGGGACACGGCCGGCCAGGAGCGCTTCAGGTAAGGGCCCCCCCCGGCAGCCCTTCGCCGCCCAGCCCCAGCTGGGCTCCTGCCCTCCCTGCTCCCTGCCTGGGGCTGCCGAGCCCGCAGCTTGGTGGCCGGAGGGCCCCGCAGCCCTCTCCGCTTCTGACTTTGTCATCGCCTCCCCCGCAGCGCTGCCCGCCAGCTCCCTGCCCTCCGTCCCCGCAGCACCGCAGGCCCTGGCACCCGCTGGGTGTTACACCTGCCTTGGGCGCCTGCCCCGTTATAAACCAGGGCAGCGAGAGCACAGCCCAGCCAGCTCCAATGCTGCGCCGAGTGCTCAGCCCTCTCCCCTCTCTGTCACAAACAGTTTGCGTACAGCGATGGTTTGGACCCAGGTAGGTGTGAGCAGGGCGCTATCACGCAGCCCATCTGCCTGCTGTGCTCTGTGCTGCTTCACCCATCACTGGGTCCAGCAGTGGGGCTGCAATGGGTCCCCACACCAGTGACAGCAGAGCCCTTTCTGCGCCCTGGCTTCCTCTGCAACAGTTGTGCAGAGCCTGGCACTCGGCTGAAGAGGTGGGGTTTCAGCATCTTACCAGGGGAGGTGAAGCCTCGTTCCATAACAAGCACCACAGTGAAACAACAAAAAAAAAACTTTCCTGGGCATGCATGAGTCACAGGCTTATATATATTTTTGCAGGCAGGCCTCTGAAGGGTTAGAAAAGAAATTACCAGTGATAATGGCAAGCTCTTAACATTTTTCATCCTCCTCGTGCTTTCCAGCAAAGAAGGAGAAATCCTTGTAAACAAGTGACTAAGGAGGTATAATCTCTTTATTTTGAATTTGCTGACGAATAGCCAGGATGGCCAATGACAAGGCACTTGACTGAAAGGAATGCAAATACAGAGTTTTGCATACATCCTAACTCCAATGATAGCCATCGTTTACAAGGGGATGCTCAGGGGATATTCAGTGATGAGTCATGCATTCAGCTGCTTTAAAATTTACCAGGAGTATACATCTGTGTTTTTTCCAGTGCCCAGCAGATACAAGCTGGAGGAAGTAGTTTTAAACATCTGTGGTTGTTTTTCTGCTAGAAGTTTCTTGTTGTACCAAATATCGCAGCATTTATTGCATAGTCTGTTTTGCATGTACTCAAGTAAATTATAAATATTTTAATAAATTATACACCACAGGTTAAAAACTTGGATGTTCTGCTCTCTGCTATTGGAGAAGACTACACAAGCAAGGATAGTCTTGGGGAAGAACTAATTATTCCGAGAAATAATCCAATTTTGCGGAATGCTGAGCAGTTTGCAGTTAACATTCCCAGTTGTGCTCTAATTCACTTGCATTGGTACTTTACAGGAGGTAAAACCAGGTTTAAAAGCTCCTCGGGGAGTTTCCGTGTGCAGGACAAAAGCTGCCTGTATAATAACCCCCTTCTTTTTGTCCCAGCCATTAGGGACGTTCCCCGGGGACAGGTGGGACCCACCTGCCATCACACCATCTTGAACGAGAGCACTTATTTTCTCAGAGAAATTGCTTACCTGTGCCTAGTTCATTGATGCCTCTGTACTTGAACTGGGTTTCTTGCACGTTCTTAGAAATCATCCGTAACACGCCTCGTTTGCGTTACTGCTCAGAGGAAAAGTAATTCTTAACGCTTCCGCAGGCAAGCTGCAAGCACAGTTTACTTGTTATGTGCTCAGCCAGTGTGGTTACTTACTGTATTTATGGGGACACCAGTGGGGCACCAGTAAGCAGGATCTCCCATGGTGCGGGCTGCCATACAGACAATGTAGCTGTCAGTGCCTCGAGTGGGTCGCTAGAAAAAGAACCTACAGACCTGCTTAGCATAGACTCAGGTCCATAACGCAGACTAAGGAAAAGAAGGGATTCCCCCTTTCTTTTTAACTTGGGGTTAGTTGTCATTTACAGCAGTCTGCTGCTCTGGCTGTTTGTTTCACATGGTCTACTTCGCTGTGATTCGTTTGGCTTAATTTTCCTGTATTTAAATCCAACAAAAATGAATTTTAATCATGGAACTTCCAAGGCTATGAAGCAATGCTACTAAGACAGAGAACTGATTTCAAGAAGTTAGGTACATAATACTATGGGAATGCCTCAGTTATGTTAACCCCGATAATATAGCTGACTATGATATTAACTAAGTACGTTCTGTTTCCAACACGTCTTGAAAATAAAACACTACCCTTACTCTTCTTTCTGAGCAAGCAGTATGTATTTTCAAAATTGCTGTCATTATAATGTAGTCTTTAGTCCTAGTATAAAATAACTCCTCAAAACTAGATAAAGCTTTCAGTGAAGGTTTGGTTCATCTGGTAAGCATCAGTGAAATCATAATGAGAAAGAAACACTATGACTGATTTAAAGTCATCCTAAAGCCACGGACTGATGTGATTAATACATCTTCTAATTCATTTTCAAAAACAATTATTCGGTGGCCGTCATCTTACCAAGACTTTCCTTGAGCTTATTAATTAGGGTCTTACATCTTTAGCCTAATATTTAGATCAAGCTAAGAAGATGACTTGATTTTGAGCCTGTACTTTCCCCTGCCATTATGCTACCATAATCAGAATAAGTGAGTGGAATGAACACGTGCTCTACGTGGGAAGTTATCATTTCAAAAAGAATTTACAATCTGCATTTAACAACTACTCCCATTAAAACTAAAGACTTTAAAGTTATCCTTTGTAAAAAAAAATCTAACATATCATTACTGTACATCATAACATATGCCTTCTTGAGGAATAGTCTCACTTCCAGCAGTTCCAAGTGTAGATCAATCTGGAGGAACCTTACAGCATTCAATATCAAGGTGTTGTGGTTCCCTTTTTGTCCTCGTTGTAGTCTTAGCTTTTTAACAGGTTCTGGTTGGGGGAAAAGCGATTTTCTCCAGCCCTTTATCTGTATTTACCTTTCCTTTATTACAAATGCCAAGCATTTTCCAAAAGGAGCAAAAATATTATTCATACAAGTATTTTTGCTGTAAATCAGGATTAAGGACAGTCTAGAGGATGCTAGGACAGTCCGTATTTAACAGCAGCATAGTTAAGGAGCTTTGTAGCCTAGATTTTGTTTGCATGGAGTGGGGGAGAAAATAAGAATTACCTTTTCAATAATGCTTACAGCAATTTTTGTAACTTCCAGACAAAGATGGTATAATGTGTTACATATTTAGTGTGGGCTGGCCAGAGGCTGTAGCATACCCACCGTCAATGGCCAGTGTGCCATGCACGCTCCAGTCTGCACTGCAAGGAGCTGCACAGCCCCGAGACCCCAGGCAGAAGGGGTTGCACTCACCTCTGTAGGTAGGAGGGTTGTTTCCCTTCCTTCAGTGCTCCTTCCTTAGTGCTTTTTCCTTTCTTTACTGCCTACATGAAGCAGCCAAACTCCCTCCTGAAACATTATCAGCTTGCACCTCCAACAAGGCACACGCAAAGGCATTATTAGGACATTGCCATTAACTATTGCTTTGAGAAGGGTTCAGAGACTCCTGTGAAAGAGAAGTAGAGAGAGGAGGCAGCAAAGAAGTATCAGGCACAAAGGAACAGAAGAAAAACGAAGTGTCATAGGCAGAATGATAAGACACGTGAAAGGTAGGTGCAGGGATGGATCGGAGAGTTCAGTCCCCTTTCATTAAAAGCCACAGGCAGATTTGCCAAATTCTAAATCCAAAATAAGATGTGCTTCCCACTTCCAACACGTTGTCTGAAGGCTTTTCAGGAAAGCAGACTTCATTGCCTGCCATCTCCCTCATTTTAGAATGGGGGAAGAATGAGGGAAGCCTTTGGAAGAAAGGCTGGTCTTTGGACATTATTTTTTCATCCTGATCCCACCCTGTCCTTAGCTGAAGGCTCTCCCACTGCCAAAGGAAATACTCTCCTCTCCCTCCTTCCCCACAGAAAATGAATCATGGTGCTGCAAGTAACACATTCCCTTCCATAATGCTAGTTTTATGGCAATTAATTAGCTGAACCAGAATTATCTGTCTACGTGGGAAGACATTTCGGGAATTTAGGATCTACATGGGGATAACTGGAGCAATTGGAATCTGAACATCCTTTATTTATAAGCTGGACAACATTAAACTTTACCTGCCATCTGCTCCTCATCCTGACCCTAAGGTTTTCTTCTTCTCTTCAAAAAGGAGTTAAAAACATTTTGCTTTTGGAGTCTGATCCTGCAGTGCTTACCGAAGTGTGTGTAATCCTGTCAGTGGATTCTCTGCTCGTCAAAGAATCCAAGGAGGACTGGTCTGGTTTTGTCTAGGGTCCGTACTCAGATGTCTTGTCTCTGATAGAATCTCTGAATTCTCCGGGGTACTCTGCTAGCCAGTACTTTCAATTTGAGGGATTTCCTGAGACTGATGTGGTTTATCTATTTACTAAACCTCAATCAGTCTCTTGTTTGGTCTGCTGTGCATCACAGACAACCTCCCTGCATTCATAACACCTTTCCCAAGGAGATCCACAAGTCTACCAGCTGCTGCACAAAGAGACAATTTTTCAGTTTGTTTCTTTTGAGTCTGGCTCCCAGCTATGCTTGGCAGCCTTGAGCTTTTGTACTTGAAGAGGTTAACTGTGAATCTTTATCTGCTCTGCCTGTGGCACTCGTGGTTTTGTAGACCTCTGTCGTATTTTCACCACGTTGTCTCTTTTCTAGGCTGCAGTGTCCTCGCCAGCTCGGGATTGCTTGCTTTGTTGAGATGGTGCTGCTGTAGAAGGGCAATGTCGTGTGTTGAAGGCTTTTTCCTTTCAGTTGTATCAACTGAAGGCTGCTGAGAAACACCACTTTAAAAGCTATTAGAAGATCTAGGGCTAGATATCACTTAGTTGCCTGGTTGCTGGGGTGAGATCCAGAGCCTTGTATTAGGAAGGTTCCTTGCACAATGCCTGAAGCATCAAACCGATCACAGCCTCAAGTGGGACGTGTCCCAGGGACAGCAAAGGGGAAGTGATGGGGGTGGGAAAAGGACCAAAACCAACCCTGCTTTGAGGGGTTTCTTCCACATGAAGTGCACAGCGTGGAGTCACCTCCTGGGAGCAAAGGTAGGAAGAGAACAAAGAATGCCCTCCCTGTTTGTGGAGTACAGGTGCCTATAGCTCCTATAAAACACAGCTCTTAGGGTTCTGAGCACATCAACAGTCTGCAACCTTTTGCTTTACCAGGGGCCTGGCTGCTTGGCATCCAGCCAGTTCTTGCTGTTTCTTTATAATAACAACACGAAACATTCCTGCAGGAAGCAGGAAAAGTGTGCTTGGACACATCTTTCCTAATCTCGGAGTGCATCTTACCAAGAAGGCCATTCAGGGCTCTGGGTCAGTGTTTCTCACTCCTAATGGTGGCACTGCACAGAGAGGAGTACAGGCTTTTTGAGCCAGAAGCAGGAGTACAACTCTGTAGACTGGTGAGTAAAGGCTTTGCTCTGAACAGCTGCACTGCAGAGTCTGACCAGTGTTGTAAGTCCTTTGTGCATTTTACATTACCTGGCTATGGGATGAAATATCTAAGTGCTCCTGGGTTCAGAACTTAAGAAGTGCACCTTGAAAAATCCCTGTGAACTTGTCTCTCATGCACAGATCCAACAAAAGAAGAGAGTATTCCTCCCTTCACTCAACTTCTGCGTTTTCTTAGATGAGCCCAGCACCTCCTCTTCCCCTGCGGGCCTATGGCCAGTGGCCCCCAAGCTTTCCAGATGACTCTCAGCCCTCCTTATCTCTTGCTGGCCACCTTGCACACTCATCATCAGGCTTTTCGGTGAAGACCTACACAGTGTATTGACATGGTCTGCACCATCTCTAAAGGTGGAAGTGCTCTGAGCAGAACGCTTAGGGTGGCCTCTGTAGCGTGGGCCCTGTGCACAGGGCCCTGTGCCTGGTGAAGCGATGCGTAGGAAGCTGTGTGAGAGGTAGGTATTGTCACTAAGAAAGCTCACCTGCATTTCCTGAGGAGCTGGAATCTATGTGAAGGTGTTTGGTGTGTTCCTGGGGAGCTGCTCCTGGGACACTAGGGTTGGTTTCCAGCTGTGACAGGAGCCAAGGGAAGGCAGGCACTGCCCTGTGAGCCGCTCCCAGCCCGCGCAGAGGCAGAGCACACAGGCCCTGCAGAGCTCGTCTGGGCACCAGGGTTAGATACAGAATCACAGAATCACAGTCATTAAGACTGTAAAAGCCCTCCAAGATCATCTGGTCCAACCATCCCCTACCACCATCACCCACTAAACCATGTCCCCAAGCACCACGTCCAACCTTTCCTTGAACACCCCCAGGGACGGTGACTCCACCACCTCCCTGGGCAACCCGTCCCAGTGCCTGACTGCTCTTTCTGAGCAGAAATGTCTCCTCATTTCCAACCTGAACCTCCCCTGGTGCAACTTGAGGCCATTCCCTCTGGTCCTATCACTGGTTATCTGTGAGAAGAGGCTGACCCCCAGCTCCCCACAACTTCATGCAGCTGAGTGAAGCACAGCTAGAGATGCTGGTCTTTTAGCCCTGCCTAAGCCTTGCTGAAGGCACCTAAAAGTCCTATAATCTTTAGCCATAACATTAATGAGGTAAAATTTGCTCTTGCACTTAGTTTTGTAGGGTGAGAGAAAAAAAGAAGCAGAGACTTACCAGACCATGAAGTACACCCACTTTACACAGATCATTTTCAAAATAACTCTGACATCCACTGATACATTTGTCTATACTTACTCTACTCTAATTGTCATATTTAAGTCAAATATTTTGCATCTGTGGGATGTTTCAGATACTGTTGAACAACCCACTATGTTCGTGTGCCCAGATGTTTTTCCCAGTTTTTGCGATGTGCAGCCCAGAGTTACAGATGCTTTTTAATCATCTTTGTTACAGGCAACATATACAGAAAATTAAATATAATGGCCTAGATCGCCAGCTAGTGCCAGTTGGCGTAGCTCTGCGGAACTGAGTTACAGCCAACAAGGGTACACAATTCCATGTGTAAGCACGCAGTAAGGCAATAAATACTGCTCTTCAGTGCTCCACTTCACAGACACACGATACAACATTATTCTACATAAAAATGCTAAGCAAATGATGCCATGCTTTTTCAGTACTAACCTTTTTTTTCAGCTGCTAATATATTGCTTTGGCATAACTGCTTTCAGGACAGGTTCTTTTTCTCAAAAATCGGTTGTATTAGCTATCACTTTTTGAAACCAAGTCCCGTTTTTGTCACACACTTCAGCTCTGTGAAGTACATGATGAGTACATCAAAACAATTCAACAACTTGAATTGTTGTGATGTACTCATCTGTCTTTGCAACTGTTTTACTGAAAAAAAAAAAAAAAAGAAAACCTGAAGCAGGTCGTTGTGATATCTTTATTTAGTACTTCACAAAGTACAACAGCCTTTATTTATGGTCATTTTTCATACCCAGGCTATGTGAGTAAATTGAGGGTGAGACCCTATTGTCTGCAGATTTAAACTGCTCGGAGATGTACTCCATGGAGTTCTCTGTTGCTAGAAACATAGGAAAGATCTTTCTAAAACATTAAGACAAACAACCACCCCCCCACCACCGTTATCTAAATAAAACCCATTCAAATTCAGTTTGCATTTTACATTAATTTAGTTATGCCAAGAAATCTAAGCCTTATCTAACTGCACTTACCTATCTGCAATATGACTGCTGCTCCTAATTATGCCTCGGTGTTCAAATTGTTAGAAAACACTATCTGAAATGTGATTAAGTGAAAATCAGAGGGAGCTCCTTTTATGGCAAGATGCAGCTGTGTGCCATTCATCCTGATTCAAGTGTTTTGAAGCTCCATTCTCCCCATAATCTTAAGATAAAATACAGTTAATTCCTTAATATATGACAGTTAATATAGATTTTATGTCTCATTTCAGCTGGAGAATACTTACATGTACACTCTTGCTATATGTTTACGCTACTACTATAGTGCTTGCATCCACTTCTAGGTAGGCCATCCCTTCCTTTAAAATGTTGCTTCTCGCCTTCTCCATCCTGCCCTATTGCACAGGATTACAGACTTAAAATCATTTGTTAGTCCCCATATCTTTCTCTACATTCTAATTAACTTTTTTTTTTTTTAATATATTATTATTATTCTAGAGCATATTAAAAATCTTTCTGGAGGAAGGGTCTCCTTCTTCCAAAATTACTTCCAGCGAATGGCCTGGAACATAGAGGGCTGAAAAGCAGAAAACATGTCCACCAATCCTGGAAGTGCCAAAAAATAATAAACGTAATTAATGAAGAGCTTGTGAACCTCCATATGAATGATATGCTGGAAGTAGAAGTGTTCTTTGTCAGTGCTGTAACAAGTGTGTGTTTGCCCAGCTCAGTTATTATACAGTGTTGTTGAGGGAGCTTCCTTCCTTGGTGAATTGACCTCTACAAGCACAAGTAACTCGGGATTATCTGTACAATATTTTCTATCAAACCATTTGTCTGTAAGGAATACAAAAGGATACAGTTTACCTGTTTCATTTTAAAATGACTGATTAGAACAAAGTGAAGTGAATATTCATATAAAACTGAAGGACTCAGACTTTAACAAATGCTGTCAATATATATATATAAATATTGTCCTGTGAACATGTGCAACAGTTTGCTAATAAAGAGTACTTTGCAGAAAAATTCAGCGTTCAAAACTGGCACTGGAAATGTTGACTTCAAGAACATTTAGAATATGACTTCTGAAGTAGGAAAAAAGAAAAACGATCTTTTCTTTTTTTTTGTGGAAAAGGTAAATTAATAAATTCCAGTTAATTTTGAAAAAGCAGTTAGTTCATAAAACTTACAGTGGGTAAAAAAGGAACATTATCACATGGAAACGTATCTTGTTTACAAATAAAGTGAAAAAATATTTTAATTTTCTTTTTTGTGTTTTTCTTCACAGATCAATAACACGATCTTACTATCGCAATTCTGTCGGTGGCTTGCTAGTGTTTGACATCACAAATCGGCGATCTTTTGAACATGTGAAAGACTGGCTAGAAGAAGCAAAAATGCATGTACAGCCCTTTCAGATTGTTTTCCTGTTAGTGGGACATAAATGTGACTTAGTATCACAGCGTGAGGTTACAAGGGAAGAAGCTGAAAAACTGTCATCTGCCTGTGGTATGAAATACATAGAAACCTCAGCAAAAGATGCCACAAATGTTGAAGAGTCCTTTACAATTCTTACGCGAGACATCTATGAACTTGTAAAAAAAGGAGAAATCACAATACAAGATGGATGGGAAGGTGTTAAGAGTGGCTTTGTTCCAAACGTTGTGCATTCATCAGAGGAAGCCGTAAAGCCCAGAAGACAGTGCATCTGCTGAATGTGTAGCATGCCAAAGAGCACATCAGGTGTTCAGAAGATGACTCCAACCTAAATAACAGAATAATAATTCTGAAACAATATGAGATCATGGCATAGCTGAATCATAGGATAATAACTTGGTTTTGTGTCCTTTTGTCTAATTCATAACTTCATAAAGCTTTAAGTGCTTTCTTTTTTTTTTTTTTTTTTTTTTTTTCTTTTACAGAGCACAGTATCTTTGTGTGGTCTTCAGGAAAAGAAATTATAGATTGCTAAAGGAAAAATTAATCCTATAGCAAGACGCTGTGAAAGCGCAATAATCACCGTGACAACATCCTCTCTTGGGCTCTGTACTTTGAATACAGTTTAAAATCAAGCCCCGCTAGGTGAGGATGAGATGAGCTTATTACTTTTGTTCATCCTGCCTTAGTTTTGGACAAGAAAATACCATACCTTATACTTTTTTAATGTGATTCTTTACTCAAGTGCAGCATTGCTCAACAACATTGAAGTTTAGTAAACTGTAGAATTTCATAATAAAGATAATTCTAAATAAAGCAAGCTGAAAGATTGCTCCAATAGCAAACACTTTTGATATGATTATGAATACAAGCCTTACTAAAGAAAAAGAATGTTTTAGAAAAGATGATTTATTTGTATATGAAAATGGGTAATAGAAGCAATGAAATTTAGCAATGAAATTTACTATTAAATATTTTCTGAATTGCCAATGAAACTAAATGTAACATCACATATGATCCAGCTATTTTGACTTGTATACAAAATAGATTTCCCAACTGCCTGTGTTACATTTTGGAGGCCAGATCCTCAGCTGGGTAGTTACCATAGCCACACTGATGCCTAAAGAATTGCGTTAATTTACACAATTTCCATATCAGCTTTAAAAAAAAAATTAAAAAAATCTAGCTAGATGTAAAAAGGAATTTAAAAGTGTTGCAACCCATGGGGACCCAGACCTTGCATTTGAAGAGAATAAGGATTGGTTTAAATCTCAGCCAACAAATGTTAATTGGTTGCCCAAAAAATAAAGGTTTTAAAACCAAAACTGTTACAAGTACAGTGTTTGGAGAAAAAAAGAATTTCTAAAATAATTCTTGGCTACAGGCAGCAAAGTTGGAGAAGCCCTATTCTAAGAAAGCAACACACAATAGCTTTTAATAACAATAATAATAGGAGAAATCTGTGATCATGTAGCATTTTACTGAGCTTGAGGTCATCCTACTACTACTACTCTGAATATAACACACACTAGCTTTACGCAAACTGTGCCCTGTATGTCTAGCATTTAAATACCAAATGAGTCTGTGTCTATTTTATCTCTAGTAGTGTAACAAGGTGGCTTGATCTCCAGAGTTGATAAGCATCTACAGTTTACCTGAGCATACTCATAACCTCTGAACATCAAGCCAATTACTTTTGTATAAAGACGTGTTTTCAGGTTACAATTCTCCATTTTCATGGTCAGGGAACAGGTCCATCTAATCTTAACTTTTTCTTCAACAGTTGTGCAATTGGTTTCCTTCAGATTACTTTTAGGTCCTTTTACAAGCCTTTTGTAAATATTCCATGGTATCAAGACAAGTTGGTTCCAGTCAATTTCTTCATTTAGGGCCACTAAAAATCATTGTCTTCTGAGGGAACAGAAAGGTTATTTTTTCAATAGTCTGAGTCTCATTTGCACGGAGGCACAGTTATGCTGTCGTAGAATGATACAGAGGCCTTAATATAAACAGGAATCAGCCTTAATTCGTTAGCAATTAAAATAGTTAGCTAATTCTAGTCTCAGCATGCCACAAAGTAATTGCTGTGAGCCTGATTCTCTATTAAACTACACATTTTAGTCATTTCTACCAATTCCATTTTGATTCAAGGGCATTTTAGGCACTCTAAGTAAACGTCCATGACAACAGATGCCAAAAGCTAGTGCAGAAATCAGGTTGTGTGCATTTGACACTGATTATCATAGTAGGCCCATGTTGTGTATCTCAAAAGATCTTCTCTTAGTTGTTTAAGAGGACAAAATGGACCAATAAATAAACCAGTGGCTGGGGAGCCAACAGGCCTGAAGTCTGCCACTGGGTCACTGTGTGTTTGTGAGCAAGGCATTTAAGTTTTCCGTGCCTCACCTGTATCTCAGAAATGGAGCTGATCGTTCTTCCTGGCATCCACAAAGTCCTTTGAGACCCAGTCTGACTGAAGGATCTCTGGTCTGGACTCTCTGTGTATGCTATCTGTTGTAGAGCGTTTAGCGGATGCAGCATCCATGGGATGTGGATGCTGCATTCTCCTATCATACCAAAAACGATTTAAAAGATTAAAACAGCTATATAAGTACCAGGTATTGCTGTTATTATAAATCTACTTTTCATTACACATTACCTTCAGGTTTAAATCTTTTCTCTTAAACTTTTCTTCCTGAATACTCTGGAACCAATGAGCTTTTCCTTCTGTATGAAGAAACCTGCGTGTGTGCGGCAGGGAAGGGGCTGGGAGAAGAGGGGAGGGAGGGGAGGTGTGCACAGAGAAATAAACACTCGTCAGAACAGAGCCTTAACGACCTCTGCTGCGAACGTTGTACCTGTAAGTGTCTGTCACATTTATTACAGTGGGAGTAGAGCTTTGAACCAGATTCAGCTGTGTGAGGAACTGGTGTTGTCAATGCAACGACAAGAGAAATTCACTGCATTTTCAAGTACTGTGCACATCGTTGTCTTATTTGTAACTCCTAAAAATGTAGATTAACGTGTACATTCAAACATTGTCTATCCTGACGATATATTAAACCAATACCGTACCTTCTCACTACATGCTTGCAGTTAATGGAAATGTCTGATAAATAGATTACATGCTGAAATATGTCAGTTTGCTTTCAGATTCTTTGCACTGAGTGTATAAGTAACAGGTTGAACATGCTGTAGAGCAGACTATAGTTCAGTGCATGTATATTCCTTTTTTTTTTCTCCAAGAAAGGACAAATGCGATGCTTACTATTGATACCAAAATGAAATTTCCATAAATTTGGCAACTTAATTAGTAAGTAGAAAAGATTAAAAATGAACAAACAAGAACAAACAAACAAAAAAAAAAAAAAAAAAAAAAAGTTGCAAAATAAAGTTTGGTAAATCCCAGATAGGAAAAGGAAAATACAGTTAAAATAAAACCTGTTTGTGTTTGGGTTCGCAGGTCCAGCGAATGAATGGATATGAGAAACTGTTTTTGACTTCCTACAGTTTTTTAACTTGCATTGCTTTAAGTTTGATAAAGAAAATAATAATCTTTCTCTGCTCATTTAAGTGTTTTACACATGATTTCTTCAGATATTTTGGCTTGCTTATAACTGGATTTGTCCTGTGCAAGAAACAGAGCATAGCTACACACCTCAGGAGTCATGTCAGGGAAACAAGGAAAAAAACTGAGGTAACACACATTCATAGCATTCATTTCTGCCTTTGCTATGGAATAGGCCTACTGAGCTAACTCTGTGCTAGATGGTTGAATTCCTGGTGGCTGCCCTGTGCTCACAGAAAATAATACTGCTTAACCGGGTGCCCACGTGCACTTGAGCTGCTCGGTGCTGAGATCCCCCTGCTCCAGCCAACCCGGGACTGGTACCCGGGCTGCTTAGAGCAAGGATGGGTGGATCCCCAAACCTCACAGGTATGTCAGGCACGGTGTTCCAGCTCCCTCGCACAGCACACACCTCCTTGCTCTCTTTACATAATTAACATCCAGGGGAGCAATTTTCCCCTAGCTGGAGACCCGAGCGCGTAACAGCAGCTTCTCCAAACCTCCACCCTTGCCTTTTGCCCAGAGCTGGCCCCGCAGCCTCAGCAGCCTTTGTTCAGCCTCGGAGAGCAAGGAGGGCCCAGGGCTTGTTCTCTGTGCCGGCCTGGAAGGGACATGACAGCCTACTGCAGACGTGCTGGGCTCTCTGAGAAATGGTTAAGCATCAAAACACAACTGTCTATAGCTAACATTTGCTGTTCTCTAATGATTCCTCTAACGACGCGTTGTCACAGTATGCAGCTGTATGCAGCACCACTTACAATGCCTAAGTTAGTTTCTTAAGGATAATAAGAGTATCATAGAATGTATTTAGAATGGGAGAAAGTTGACCAAAAAATTCATCTGCCTGATCTTTAGAGAGAAAGATGAATCTCATGAATGCATGTATACATATTTCCCAGCCTGCTTCTAGCAGTAATTCAAGGCCTGGGCGTAGCATTAGGTTGCTTGAGGCTTTCAGCTGAAATCCGACTACCTACAGGCGGTGCCATTGTACTCAGCAAAATTCCCTCCTCTGTGAGGCGAATGCAGCTGCGGAAAAACTGATTTTTACTCTCGAGCACGGCGGGTTGTTGATCACGTTCCAATGAACGTGCACATCTGACGAACGTAATGCGATTGAAGACGTGCCAGTCCAGCGTAACGTGAAGACTATGAAGTTGTGCAGGTTCCTGAAGACGATTTGCCTTGCATAACACTTAATTAGTGGGAGTGTAGCCTACGTGTGAAGAAAACAAAGTTGGTTCTGAGAGCCCAAAAATATTTCACTGAGCAGCAATTCTGCCATGGAAGAGCCGGCTCTGGAAACCCAGAACTGCACTGAGCCATTATCTTTCTTCTTGGAGCTGCTGCTCCCACAAGCAATGCCTGGAACAGTGAACACGAGACTCAAGTGTGTCCAGGAAAAGGACTCGCTGACAAATACCAAACTGTGATAATGTACCAGAATAGCACAATATGCACATGGTGGGCTTTTCCCCTGGGAGTAGCTGCTTAGTAGCAAACACCACTGCAGCACCTGAGTGGCATCACCCACCCTGACTGCCCCTTGCCCCTGAAGGCTGGACAGGAACAGGGAGTAAGAGCTTTTTATGTAGGGGCAGGTAAATTTTAATTTAAACTCACACCTGAAGGATCCAAAATCCAAATCCAGAGCTGCTAGAATGGATTGGCATCTTTGAGGGTGTCCCCTGTACTCATTTTGCAGCAAAAATCCCGTTTTAGGCGAGGCCTGGGCTACTTGGGGACGGACACTGAGCGTGTCACCTGCTGGGAGTGGGAGCAGAGCTGTGCAACAGCTGACACCAGCCTTCAGCAGTGTCAGCCCACAAGGGCAGATCGAACTAAGAATAATCCTGCTTACTTCCACAGGCTGCTGAAGTCCCACCTTGCAGCCAAAGCTTCTAAAGAAACCTAGGAGCAGAAACAAGAAGTTGCATGCACTGTAAATAAAATCAATGCCTAGGTAAGAGAACTGAAATTTCAGCTAAATCACTGGGATTCTTCATTGCTGTGGCTTCAAATCTGCTTGTGTAAAAACCAATTTTTCCTTTTCTATGAAAATTGTGGAGGGACAGACCAAGCCTCCTGTAGCAATAAACTGGCCAGGACAGAACTCAGTTGCTTGGGAAATGAATGCATCAGGTCAGGACAGAAAAGACCTCCTCCACCCCTGCCCTGCCCAGAGAGAGCAATGAGACCGAACGTTGTCAGAGCCCTTAACGCACTGCAGGAATTGCCATAATTGCTGTGGGACTGCGGGTGGGACGAAGGAAAGTGCCAAAGACCTGGAGCTGACAAAGATCTACAGACTGCTGCATCCACTACTCCAGCTGCTCCCTAAGGGCTGGTTAATGCTGGGGGCAGCCACAGGAGAGGAACGGTTGGGTATAAATCCGTGCAGACACTGCACCCACCTTACAGACTTCTTCCCATCTCACTCTCCCTCCCTGCATGTCTGCTTTACAGGGAAGCACTGCCAGAAGATACAGTTGGCACTCAGGTATCACAGGGAGCAGGGCGAAAGCAACAACCACTAATATTTTTAAAGTATGAAGGTCCTAAGACTAAAGGGAAGAAATACGGAAAATATTTCAGTCATAATCCTAGTAATAAAACCTGGCAGGGCTGGCACTGCTCAGCAGCACTTTAGAGAATTCTCAGGATTGCTTAAGTTTTCTACGACAAGCAGATAGTTTATCTATTTAGTCATATTTTACATTAATTTGCTATGTAAAAATAATTACTGTGTATTATTCAAAGAAAAAAAAAAAAAGGTCTTGTCTGTGCAGATCATGTTTGTCATTTCCCTGATGTACAGCCAGTGTAACATGCAATAAAAGAGCAACCTATGCCAGGGCATAAGCTCAGAAGCCTCAACTCTTGTCAGTCAGAGCATTGAAACAGCAGCACCGTTCATTTCACTGGGACTTTTTTCTCTGCCCACTTCTCTGTGGAAAAGTGTCTGATTTTCAGAGAGCTTTTAAAACAAAGCAGAGACAAAGCTCACTGAGCAGCAAAAACAAGCTGCATTTGTGAGCAAGTGTCAGAAAAGCAGCATACAAAATTATAACTTTTCATGTTAAATCCTCTTGCACTCCACCACGCTCCACAAAGTACAGCTCCCTGAGTACACTGAGTGAATGGAACAGTAAATTTCTAGCTGTCCAAAAAAGGCTAGGAGAGGAAAAATTAGATCAGATTCAATTCCCCGCAGCGGTTCTCTGCAGCTCCGTGACTGGGCATGGAACAATGGCCACATTTTGTCTAGCGCACGCCACGTGCTTCTCCATGTCCCAGGAGGAATTCAGCCTGGGCAAAAACCCTCCTGCAGGTTCTGCCTGCAAACAGTAGCGCTGCACCGCTACACATCATCTTCAGCATAACTCAGGGCAAAAAGCAAACTTTTCCACCAGGTAAACTGCGAGGGAATAGCACTGTTGTCTAAAAACGTATCAGAGGGGAATAAACATCAGGGAGGGAGAAGAGTTATCTAATCTAAACGACAATGTTGGCATAACAAACAGGATGGGCATTTCTGGTAATGCTAAGATACAAAAATCTTAAACAATTTTATGTGAAAGCAACAATAATCTCCACTCCTACATGTAGGCAAATTTTCCAGGATACTCTTGTCATTAGCTGAAAGGGTGAGCTGAAGCCCAGATAGTAAACAGACAAAAAAAAAAAAAAAAAAAAAAAAAAAAAAAGAGGGAAAAAAAGTTGTTTTTTTCTTGCAGAAATAGAAACAAACACAGAAGTTTCACATTAAAAGTATGGTCACCAATGGTGCTTCTGTTTTCAGCTGCAGGTGTAGGTTTCTGTGTCTCCTTGCCCCTTTAAAGTATCTTCAGAGACCGTCATAGCACAGGTCATGCAAGGGAAAGTACTGCAGTGATGAATGAGGTTTCCTTTCGAGGGGAATCTCTACTAAATTTCTACTAAATTTATCTGGTTTGACTGGAAAGGAGTCTAAAACTGACTAATCACTCACTATTTTTTTCTTATTTTCCATCATGGACTAAGTAAAAATTAGAAGTAACCATGTATGTCTTACTCATACCATGTGTTTCAGGGAATTAGGTGCATAGAAGTGCATACCTCTCGCTCTGATGCGACTCAAAGCCAACAGATTTGCCCCTGGACTCAATTCACTCCAGCCATCTAGGATATTACGCAGGGTATTCATTTCACTGATCATCCAAATCTTCATGAGCTGCTACTTGCAAATCACTTCGGACAGCTCTGGGATTAAGTGTCATTCACTCTGTCTTTTACAGTCCATGCAAAGGATATAAAACTGTAGAGCAATGTAGCACCAAATACTAATCAATAATTAATATCTTCATTACCATCAGAATTTAGTAATAGTCCATTTGCAATAGAAATACAGCAAATAAAACAAGATTATGAAACTCTTTGTACTTTCGAAGTGCCCTGAAGTGGTACTAAAATACCACAAAGCCTTGAGGCTCAGAGATGTCTTTACTTCCCAGAAAAATAATGCACAGATATTTAGAAAAAAGTAAAAATAATAATAATTACAAAATCACAGTCATTATGTAAGCCATGCAAAATGAAATGAACTTTATTTTTAATATCAGTAAAAGTACTATTCACTCCTTGTCTCAGAGGCTTCTCAGTTATTCATTTTCTTTATTCCTTGACTGGACTGTTCACAAGTACAGCACGGGAGCATGCCAGGGCAGGAGCATATCACTGCTCCTTCCAGGCCAGCTGTATGAATGTCACAGTAATGGGTACTAAATTTCTAAGGTTACTGAGAATAGATAAGACCATGGAAGGTACTCAAATGCTGTTGCATCACATGTATTCTTACATTTTTCTGTAAGAATAGGTTTCCATGCCTCTGTTGGTGCCCAAACCCAAGCCCAAGCCATGTTCCTGAGCTCTCACACTCCACTGCAATTTTTCATCTAGACACCCACCTAAGGCTGAGTCTAAATCTCCTTAGAGAAACAACCTCTTCCCCTCCTCTCCCCTCCTCTTTCTCCAGGCTTGATGTCTCAGGTGGTACCTGAGGCACCTTTTTGCTTTGCATACAGCTCCCATTGACCTGAGTGGCAACTGTGAGTACTTGACACTTTTGTCAGTAATGCCACTGCCCTGCCAGATGGGCAACCAGAAAGTCACTTGTGGTTTTCCTGGCAGCTGGGAAAAAATGTGATGGCAATGACTTATGTCAGGTGAGCCTTTCATGACTCCAGACCTCAAAGGGTTCATGTAGAATCATAGAATTATAGAATCATAGAATCACAGAATGGCTTGGGTTGGAAGGCACCTTAAAGCCCAACCAGTTCCAACCCCCCTGCCATGGGCAGGGACACCTCCTACTAGACCAGGTTGCTCAGGTCCTCATCCAGCCTGGTCTTGAACACCTCCATTCACAACCTCTCTAGACAACCTGGTCCAGTGCCTCACCACCTCCTGAATGAAGAATTTCTTCCTAACATCTAATCTAAATCTCCCATCTTTTAGTTTAAAACCATTTGCCCTTGACCTAATATTGTATGCCCGAGTAAAAGTTTGGTCTCCATCTTTTTACAAGCACCCTTTAAGTACTGAAAGGCTGTTCTCCTCTGGACCTGCTCTAACAGCCCCACATCCTTCTTGTGCTGAGGGCCCCAAACCTGGACGCGACACTCCAGGTGGGGCATCACCAGGGCAGAGCAGAGGGGCACAATCCCCTCCCTCCACCTGCTGCCCACCCCTCTGTTGATGCAGTCCAGGATGCAGTTGGCCTTCTGGGCTGCAGGCACACACTGCTGGCTCATTCCTGTCAAGCTTTTCATCCACCAGAACCCCCAAGTCCTTCTCTGCAGGGCTGCTCTCAATAGGTTCTCCACCCCATCTGTACTGCCTGGGATTGCCCCAACCCAGATGCAGCACCTTGCACTCAGCTTTGTTGAACCTCATGAGGTTCACATGGGCCCACTTCTCAAGCTTTTACTGGGCCCTTTAGATGTCATCCCTTCCTTCTCTTGTACCAGCTGCACCACTCAGCTTGCAGTGAATGGGGCTACACCTGGCTGGTGTCACTAGCAGTGTTCCCCATAGCTCAGTTCTAAGGCCAGTCCTGTTCAGCACTTTTATCAGTGATCTGGATGCAGGAGTGGAATGCATCCTCAGCAAGTCTAAAGATACTAGACTGGGAGGTGCTGTTTACTCCCTGGAGGGATGAGAGGCCTTGTAGAGGGATCTACATATGTTGGAGCATTGGGCAATCCTCAACAGCATGAAGTTCAACATGAGCCAGCAGTGTACCCTGGCAGCCAAGAGGGCAAACTGCATTTTGGGGTGCATTAAATGCAGGCCAAAAGAGGTGATCCTATGCTATATTTAGTGTTGGTATGGCCTCACATTGAACACTGCATGTAGCTCTGGGCCCCACTATACAAAAAGGATGTCGAGGTCCTTGAAAGTGTCCAAAGGAGGCAACAAAGTTGGTAAAAGGGCTGGAAGGCATGTCCTGTGAGGAGAGGCTGAGGACACTTGGGTTTGTTTGGTTTGCAGGAAAGGAGGCTGAGAGGCGACCACAATTCTCTCTGCAGCTTCCTGAGGGGGAAGATGCAGCTGGTCTCTGCTAGCAGATGACAGGACATGAAGGAATAAGCCAGTGGAGGTTCAGACTGGACATAAAGAAAAATTTATTTACTATGAAGGTGGTCAAACACTGGAACAGACTTCCTTGTGAGGTGGTTGATGCCTCGTGTCTGTCAGTGTTCAAGAAGCGTTTGGACAATGCCCTCAGTGATCTGCTTTAACTTTCAGCTAGCCCTGATGAAGAGGTCAGGCAGCTGGACTCGATGATCTCTGATGGGCCCTTCGTAGTCAACTATTTATTCTATGCTATGCTATGCTGTGCTGTGCTATGCTCTTCTGTCCATTTCTCAGGAGCAGTTTTCAGCTGACAATTTCAGGGCATGTCTGTCTCTTTCCATGGTTCCCTCTCTCACTCCCTCACTTCTTTCCACCTTCCTTAGCAAACCAGGCGGAGATGACCGAGACAAGCCGTGCTCTTCCATGGTGGGGTTTCCAGTGCTCAGGTTCCCTGCCTGGGAGCCATGGAAAAATCACCTGGGGGGACAGCACACAGTGCACAGGTGACAGGGGCATGGGTGACAGGAATTCTGAGGTAAAATAAAAAGCTGAAAGTCGAAATGTTTTCTTCAAGACACGTTTTAGGTGAAGGCTATGTGTTTTAATAGGAAAGTAAAACTGTGTTTTCTATAGCTATACACTGAAAAATCCCACCCTAAGGGTGCCTAAACCCCACACACTTCTTACTAAACAGAAAACCCGTGGAGCCTAAAGTGTTTATGAAGCAAAGCGGCCAGTTAGGGGGGGATCGGGACGTCGGGAAGCGACACCGGGGGCCGTGCCTGTACCCGCGGGGAGCCCCCGGCCGCGGGGCCGCCATGCCGCCCGCCTTCCCCATCCCCTCACGGGGACCCGGGGCTCGCCCCCATGGCCCGGATCCCCTTTGGGGGAGCAGCCCCCACCCTGCCCGGCACCCAGGCCCTCCGGTGGCCGCCGAGGCGCTGTGGGGAGGCGGGGGGCCGGCAGGGGGCGCTGCAGGCGGCGCTGGCCGCCCGGGCGTCCGCGCTTGTCGGCGGGGCCGGCTCGGCGGCGCCGCATCATGTGGGCCGGCCCCTTCCATGGAGCCGGGGCTGCTGCCGAGCGCCTCCTGGGCGGCCGCCGCCATGAGGCTCTGAGGGGCGGCTGCGTGCCCAGCAGCCAGCCGCCAGCCCCGCCGAGCGCCCGCAGCGCGCTGCCGGCAGCTCCCCCGCCAAGGGCAGCCCGGAGCTGCAGCCGCCGCTCCTCCTCCTGCTCCTCCTGCTGCTGCCGCCGCCGCCGCCGCCGCGGGGCCGGGCGGGCGGGCGGGCGGCCCGCGGCCATGTAAAGCGGCAGCGGCCGGGGAGGGGGGGAGCCGAGCGGAGCCCGGGGAGAGGAGCAGCGGCCGCCGCCGGGCGGGCAGGGATCATGGCGACGTCCAATCTCCTGAAGGTGAGCGCGGGGCCCCGCACGGCCCTGCGGGAGGCGGCCCCGGCGGCCGGGCCTGCGGGCGGGGAGCCGGGGGCCGGGGCAGGCCCCGGGCTCGGAGCTCCGCGGGGCGGCTTGGGGCGGAGGGCGCGGGGCCGGGGGGCTCCTGGCGGTGGCCGCCGCTCGCCCTTCCCCGCTGGGGGGCTCCTGGCAGCGGCGGGGGCTTGGGGTCGGCCCCTTTGTTCGTTTGGGGGAGCCCGGGCGTGCGGAGGGCGAGCTGAACAAAAGAGTTGGGAAAAGGCCTTCCGTGGGGAGCAGGTGCTGGGTTGCCACCGCGTTCTCCTTTTTTTTGTATTTATTATTATTAGTATTATTTCCTAACCGTGTTTTTTTCCGCAAAGGAAAACTCCGCGAGGCCTCCCGGTTACGTTCAGCAGCTTGGCTCCTGGAGGCAGGCGTTGGCGCTGGGTGACAGGCGTCAGCCCCCCCGAGCTGCCCCAAGTTTTAACGCAAGTTTTCGCCGTCGCAGGCCGGTGTCGGAGCCCGGGACTGCCCGTCCTGAGCCTTGTGGCACGCGTGTGGCCCCAGAGGCCATGGCAGCACGCAGCAGGCCTACCTCGGACAACTGCTCCCGGAGCCGCCAGCATACGCTTCAGGAATGCCAGGCTGCTTTGGGTGGAAGGCCCCAAAGAGGCTCCTTCCATCAGTTAGCAGTGTAAAATACACATAAATGTGAAGTTCATGTGTCCAGCACTCTGTGCGATACTTAAATACTATTCTGAAGAAGTGCTGCCCGCGTTTGAGCAACCTGACCTATTTTGGATGTATAGGTTTGCCCTCAGAGTGCTGGTTGTACTGCTCGGAGATGCTCAGTGAGAAAATGAGAAATAATGGATAGCCTTCTTTCTGCTTGGTGTCCGAAACAGAAAGGTTTAACTGCCTGAAAATACCTATAAAATAATAATTTTATTGAAATTTAAGTGCACCTAAAATGAATTATCATTAATTCCTTTCTTTTTGCCTAAGTGGGTAGCTAGATTTTAAAGGAAATAAGGCTCAAATAAAAACATGAAATTAAAAAATTCAAGACTGCTGGAGGAAAAACTTCAAGTTTCACCCAGAACTCTTGAGGCATAATGTGATTTTGTTTTTTGTGGAAGAGGATGATTTTAGAGTGAACAAACTCGGTTTGTCTACTAGTTATTGTTTCAGTCCTTCACTTTGCAGTGCATCTAAGGATCTCTGGAAAGGCTGCTGTGTGCTTTGAGGAGACCTGGTTGTGTAGCCCATAGCAGACAGAAGAAACAGGCCTGTGAGATTTGTCAGCATTCCACTTCAGCTGTTTTGAAAGAAAAATAGGTGTACAGTAAGTGAAAATAGTCAAAGGTGTTGATTTTGTGAGATGGCTCTTTCTGGTCTGAAGCCTCGTTGTTGGCTTAGTGATGTCTTTGCAATTGGCTTTTAAACCGTGAGCATTTTAAATTGACAACAAGTTGTATGTATGCACAGTGAGTTTCAGGAAAAAATGCTATATATGTACTTAGAGCAGGCCTTTTTGACACTGTGGGTTTTTTTAAGCAATATATCTTAGTTTCCTAAAGACAATAATCTATGAGTCCTGTGTTACAAAAGGGAATTTTGTTCAGTGATTTGACTTTGTTTATAATGACATACTAAACCAGTAGGAAAATTGGAGCTAGAGAAGGTCTTCTGTTCCCCACTTCTGATTCTCGGAGTGCTCTCAGAGAAGCAAGCTGTCAGTCCCAGGTCGCTGTCGATTGGCAGTGCCTTGTACTGATGGAGGTTTGGAGATGTACTTCTGCTTTCATGTTCAGGGCAAAAAAAGCAATGTCCCCTGTACAGGAAAAATCCTTGAGTAAGAAAGGAAAGGTGTTAAAATCAGTATTTTTTTTTTCTGTATTTTTTTCCCAAAAAGCCCATGCAATCAAATCCAAGTCAGGTTTAAGTGGGTCTTGTTTTTGCTAGGATAAACAGGAACAAAGAATTTTCTTTGGTTTTCCCCCATCGTCTCTTGACCTTCTCCACAGCTGAGAAAATGAAGTGAAATGCTCGTTTCTTACTCTACTAATGGATACTAGCAGAATCAAAATGGGACTGCTGCTCATCACTTTAAAGAGCATCACTGAAACTTAACTAATCCAGTTGTCATAACTGTGCAATGTAAACAGTTTTTTGGTGAGAAGCATGTTCTGAAAGAGCCTTCTTCAAATGCAGAATTAAGAGTGACCAATGCGAACTGATGCCACGCAGGGAATTCTAATGTGACCAGACTAGTAAAGCACTCAGGAAGAGCTGGGCATTGCCTGGTAAGCTAGTTTGTACCAACCTGTAGCACTGTTGAGGTTTGTTTTTTTTGTTTGTTTTTTTTTTGCAGGTGGCTCATGAGTACCATAGAAGTCGTTTCTCTTAAACTGGGTGTGAGGCTGGTACTTTCAGCATGGGGTACTTTGTTTCAGGGAATGTGTTGGATTTGTAACCTGTTCACTTTGTTGGTGGCAAGATCTTGTAAGCCAGTTCTCTCCAGACATGAAGGTAAACGAGATTTTCTGCAGCTCCTGGAATAGAAAGCAGCACAGTTTATCGCAGCACAAAGAAAACCTGAAGCTGTATCCATGCTAGCAGGTCTTGACACTCTTGTAGAGCTTACTGGAGCTGTTGGAGGTGGCAGCAAGTGCAAGACTCCATGCATGCAGGATGAATTGCGGTTTGAGCCTGGTATTAGGAGGAAGCAGCAAGGGAAGTAGCAGATGCTCTGTGGATTTAAGTGAAACAAGAACCACGATTTACCCTTCCATTTGCTGTATTTTTGGATCTTATGCCTCTGTCACTTACAGCTGGCAACATCTGAATTTGTTTTAATTCTTCAGCTTAAAGGAAATATATCCAGATTCGTATTTTAGGTTCATCAGTTTCTTCCTGCTTATTTCTAATTAGAGTAGCTTTAAGAAGCTCATGAATGTTGCACGTTGGTTAGTTACACAGCAGAACATTCCATGTGGCTACTTTTCTGCTTTGTGTAGCAACTTCGCTACTATCATTATACTGATTCTTAGAGCTGCTGGGGGGAGAGATCAATCAGATTGTGAATCTTCATGCTTACTGCAGTCTAGGAGCTCGTATTTCCCACTTCATACGTCTGTGAACTAGCCTTTCATTGTCTGAAAACAGTTCGGTAGTAAAAGCAAAGATGTTATTGAAATGTGCTTTATAATAGAGGGTGTTGCTTTTTCAGTGTTGTTCCAAGCATCTGACAGATCAGGACTGCAGTTCTGTGCACCTAAAATGTTGAGAATACACGGTAAAGAGTGCTGCTGAATGGCCGAGCGGACACTTCAAAGTACAGAGGGGCAACAGCAGGGAGGTCTGGGAGCAGAGCCTTGCTCCTCTGATTTCTAGTCTAGTTCCCGTTGAATTCCACATTTACTGAGGCTTTTGTACCGTATTATGTGCCTGCTTCTGCTGTGCTTCTCTGAAACTTGCTTGTAGCGATGGAGAAGAATTTCATGTTATGTGGTAGTACCCAAATCAGTAAAACTGTTAGTGCAACAATTCAGATTGCGTTCTTGTACTAATTCTACATAATATCCACCAACATAGGCTGGGAGGTTTTCTGTGTGATAGCGTAAAATAGTGTGTTTAGTTTATAATAGTTTGTTTGTAGAAGAAAGGAAAGCTCTAGCATATATTTCAATATAATAGCCAAGCAGTACGCATTTCAAATGAAGTTTAGTGTTAAAATGGAACTTTAAATCTCTGAGCACATCTAGTAAAGTGACTTTTGAAACAGAGTATTTCATAAGTGCAGTTATTTTCCAAAGTGTTAAATTTTAAACTCCTAGGGTGGTTACTTAGCCGGGGTATGGCCATCAAGCCTAATCCGTGTTGTCAGAGGAGACGTGGTAAGCGCAGTAACTCTAGTCGGAGGTGTGACTTACCTTCCTGCTTACCTTCCCTTATAGCTGCGTTTTGAGGAAATGAGCTGAGAAAGAAAAATCTCCAGGAAATACCAGTCAGAAGTCAGCGGGGTGCACAGGTGCTCAAGGAAGTGGGAACAGGTCCTTCGTTTTGTCTGGGTCACTGGTGGTTATGTGACTTCGGTAACAACGAAGAATTACCACTGTTTGACATCTTCTACTGTAAAACTGTTTTTGAATTATTCTAATGTGCTAAGAGGGGCAGGGTTATTGAATGTGACCGATGCACAGCACGCTGTGTTGTGCACCCTTTCTTGTTGTAGCTTCAGTACAAGAGCATGAGATGAGCGGTCACAAAAGTGTGACTCCATCTGCAAAATGCTGAATTGTTAATTGAGATTAAAGAGTAGTTTAGCTGAGTGGGATTTTTAATCCCAATAATCACGTTCCCTCATCTGCTTAATTTAGGAATAGAGGAGGAAGTGTAAAAAAAAGTCTTAGGTATAGGAAACAAAGTTCTAAACTTCCTTTGTTGTGTTTTCTGCCAAGCTTTATTTAGGAAATTCTTTTTAATTAGGTGCATGTTTGTTGCAACTGGGCGTGTGGTTTTTACAACTGAAGTGGAGTTTGTGTGCTTCTTAGCATGTACCGGGAAATCACGATGTCAATTGCATAAACACTACTACTTGCAAATACTATTTTACTTCCTCTGTGTTTTACAGTGAAACAAGGCTTACTCACAAAGATGGAGCATTCATTTTTATTTATTTTTATCTTCATCTGTGTTCAGCAAAGGGCTGAATTGCAGAACAGGCATCTCGCCTTTACCAGAAAACTTAGGAGATCTACTCTGAAGTTTCACTCCAAAGGAAAACTTTTAAAGACATTGGTTTTACTTACCTTGTAATGCTTTTGCTGGAACTTCTAACTCAGCAGCTAGTCTTTCAAGTTCATTATCCTGCAAAGAGGGACTGGGAACAGAAACGTCTGCAAGTAGAGGCTAATCATTTTCACAGGAACAGAAGAGATGTGAGAAAGTCATCAAAGTTTGGGAAGTAATTGTAAAGCCAGGCCTGTTTGGGGGAAGAATGTATTTGAGGATTTTCAAAGATGCGGCATTCAAATTATTATTATTATTTTACAGGGGAAGATAACAAGCAAAAGTCCCTTTCTCTGAATTTGACAAGCAATTCAAAATATTTTCTTACATGATGAAAACATTCTGAACTTCCTTGGACAGGGGCTGCTTCCATGAGGCCCATACTCAGTGCCTACCACAACGATTTGATAATGCTGTGAGGTCTCCCGGTGCTGTTGCTATAAAAATTGTCCCTGCGATGCCTGTTGCATCTTTATAACTTAAAGCTGAGACGTAAGAGCAGCAGGGGATACAGGTTCCAAACTGTGCTTATTCTGAATATTAAATAACAAATGTGTTTGTAAGTTTCCATGTACAAACTAATCAGAAGAAGGTGTTTTAGAGAACATGGCATGCTGCTCTGCTTATTTATCTGAAGAGATGCTGGTGGCAGAACAGTGCACTTGTCAGAATTTCAAGTAGTTAGACTGTGTTATTTGCTGTAGTTGAAGTGAATTGTGTCAAATTTGCATTACTAGCCACGACAATGAGCTGTTCAGAAGTAAACGGTGTATTGGAACATAATGCTGGAGATAACCAATAGTCGTTCCGCCACAACTTCCATTCAACTGTTTCTTTAATTGCAGATTTTTCTTTTTAAAATGTGGAACTGCAAGCAAATAGGATTACAAGAGTAAAAGTTGTTTCTCTCTTAAAGTGGTTTGGTTTGGTTTTGTTTAATAATGGAAGTCAGCCTAATCAGAAAAATATGGGAGCACTTGGTTTCTTTAACTTTCCTCTTCATTTGTACAGCGAGCTTGAAAAAAATCTCCTTGGATTAGATTTTTGGGAACAGTGTGAATCCTTCTTAACTGCACCAACTGTAACCTTGGCTGTGGAGTTGCTGATGGCCAGTTAGCCCGCAGGAAGGCAGTCTGTGATACAACTGCTCCTGTGTTACTCTGCGTCCTTCCTCTCCTCGCTGCTCATGTCAAGCACACGTGGAGCTAAAGGTACATGGCAGCATCCACAGGGGTTACACCTGGCTCCTAGCTGCCATCTTGGTCGTGGTAACTCATTCAGAAGAGGTTTGCAGCCCTGCCTCCTGTCTGTTGCCGTGTGTGTCTTGGCTGGAGCAGTTCAGCTGATGGAGTATCATTCGTGTTGTCCGTGTATAGCTCCATTAACAGGTGGAGAACATTTGCTGGAACCTGTTGCACTGTACTAATGCAGTGAGTGAAGGAAGAAGTTGGCTACCAGATTCTCTAAGAAACAAGTAATAGCTTTGTCACTCTTTAGAATAATACTTTCTGTTAAAACTTGATTCGGCTATGGTGCTGTTGCTGAAATGCCGGGTAATATGAGACACCTCTGAGAAGGTGTTTTTATGTTATCCACAGAAACTGCAATCCTTAAAGATCACTCTAAATAATAAGCTATTTTACTTACAACACATTTTTTTTTGTTCCTTTTAGAATAAAGGTTCGCTTCAATTTGAAGACAAATGGGATTTCATGCGCCCTATCGTTCTGAAACTTCTTCGTCAGGAGTCTGTCACAAAGCAGCAATGGTTTGATCTGTTTTCGTAAGTAATTTTTTGGCATCTTGTGTTTTCCTGTGCAATAGAAATACTGTTATGGTACTACTTATCCTACTAGTTTGTTGGGTTTCACCAAGTCTGCCTACTTCACAGTAAATGCACAGAAGTAGTGTTTTACTGGGACTGAGATCTTTGCAAATAAAGTGGAGAAAGAACAGCAGAGCTTTGACTTCATCTGATCATAGTAAACGAGTTTTCTACCTGCCCACAAAGCTTTTGTTAGAGACACAATGTTGATTACTACTTCGGCTGTAATTTCATTTAAAGGCAGTTTGAATGTTAAATTGTTCTGATTTAAATGGTTTTCTTCTCAAGTAACTGAAGAATGCTACTGAAGTAAAAGGGTAATGCAGATTAACTGGTTTAAGCTGAATAATTGCTTACCTTAAGAGTAATACATAGAACATTTTTCAGACATTGTTTGCATTATTGTACTTTCTAAAAACCTAAGAGGTAGAGATCCCTCTCTCAGGATAAAAACACTGCTGTTTTCCTCCTTCCAAAAAGCCTGAAGTTACTTCCTGTTAGGTGCTGCTTTTTTTTTCCTTAAAATACATTATGTCACCTTTGTCAACATAATATGGAAGTGAGTTACAACATACTTATCAAAAGTTTACCTAAAATCATCTTTGTCTCAACATGGAGTTATTTTCTCTTAAATACAGTTGCAGCTTAAATCTGCAGTTTCTTTCTCTGATTGTTAAAATCATTCACAAAAGTTTAGTTTGAAATGCAGTCTTGTTGCTCTTTTTGAATCACAGTGCAGTAATTCCCTTTAGAGCCATCTGATTGCACCTGTCACACTTTTCTGCCAACCAAACAGAAAGGTAGTTTATCATGTAATGAATTTTAATATCTTATGATATCACTGCTGCAGTAGTTGCCAGAAATGTGGTGTAGTTAAGTTACGAATTCAGTCCTGAGTCATTGCCTTCATTTTTTTTAATAACTAGTTCGATAATTCTGCATTGGTGTTGAAATTTTCTAAATATTATTTTGCTCGTAGCTGAATTGTTGAACTGAACTTAATTACCTTTAATTTAAGTATATCAAGGGAAAGTATCCCACTCTCCCAAGTTTCTGTTTTTGGACAGTGCTTTTTGTTAAACTTTGTAATAACAATTTGAAAGCTGTAGGTGTCTTCTACCTGCTCTTTGTGTATTATCTTCCAGCAGTGCTTTTTAACTTCTGCCGGAAAATGGTGGCATTCTGAATACAGTAACATTTTTTCTGCCCATGAAACTTACATAAGCCTCTTAAGTTAGCTAGACCTCTGTAAATCCTTGGCCAGCACCTTTGTTCTGTGTAAAAGGAACTTTCTATCTTGCAGGTTTTGTCTTTTCAGTTAAACTAAAAAAGTTGCTTTTGTATTGAAATAACTGAATTAGAAGGAACAAAGCCATACCTGTAGATTCTGTAGTTGCTTTCCTGCAAAGACTTGGCCTTATTATTGAAAGGAGGAAGAAAAAACAGGGGAACGTAATGAGCCAAAAAAAAAAACAAAACAAAAAAACAAACAAAAACAAAAAAAAAAACTTGATAGTCTACACTAAATATGATGTTATAGGTAGAGTGTAACTTGCTTTGTTTAGCCTTTAACGTGGAAAGGAAATAGGAATTAAGTTACACTTGCTGGCCTGTCACCTGAGAAACTCAGGAATTTATTTGAATATTGATTAAAACTCATTAATATAATTTAGCGTTGTGTTGCTCTTTGGTAGCTTTTCTGCAGTAGAGCTGCACTTCAAAATGTTCCCACGATTGTGAAATGTTTAAGTGATCTTATTAAACTATTTAAAACTTTTTAAGTTCACTGATGCCTGGACCTTAGGTTTCTCACCTGGAAGGCTGGTTTCCTTTGCAGAAGGATTTTGTGATGCTTGGATTGTGAAAGTTTGAGTGAAGGCTGTGTCTTAGGGTATTTTAGAGTAACACAGGCTGAGTTGCAGTACTTCTGTTGGCAAGTGATTTCCATCATTGTTAAACAGAAGCTTTAAATAACTGTCCGTAATGCAGCAAGGATTACGGAAAAGGTGGTGAAGACAAATTTGGCTTCTGCATATTCTTTAAATCTCCTTCTTGACCATAGTATTTTCCTAGCCAGGTTGCTGTTACTGCTTTCCCATACTTCCTTAAAGTTTCAGTCTCTTCTCCAAACATGTTTTCTTGCATGTGTCACTGTGATCTACTCACATATTGTTGGACAATGATAAATAAAGTATGTATTGTTTTCTTACAAGTACTTAAATTATGGCTGTTTCAGCCTCATATATTAAACTTTGAGTAGTTGCTACTAAAAGATGAATAAATTGTTTTCTAGAGATGTACATGCCGTTTGCTTGTGGGATGACAAAGGTCCAGCAAAAATCCATCAGGCTCTGAAGGAAGACATCCTTGATTTTATTAAACAAGCACAAGCAGTAAGTTGTTAACGTTTCATAATTTGTATTCGTATTATTAGAAAAAGTAACCAAATGGTTCTGACTTTCTTTGGATTGAAATGCATTGCTTTTTGTTTGAAATGTTGATATTCTAGAGATTGTAATTACCCTGTAAACTTCTATTGACAAACAGAAGACTTAGCCTTGAGCATTTGCTTTGTCTCATTGTTTTCTCACAGTTCTTGAAACTGGGGCAAGCAATGACTTTCTTCTTTTAAGCATTATTTTTGTTAACCCAACGATACTTATGTGGTATTCTTCCTCTTGAAAATTACTTGAGGCAAAGTTTTCTATAAGAAATTACTGTCTGGGAAGTACTTTTTGTCTAACTTCAGTGCTTTGCTGACATTCATTAATGGTTTTTAAATGTCATATGTATGGCATATTAGAAACATCTGTTCTGTTGGCTCAGCAAGATTCGCTGTCCAGTTTTATGGACTCTCTGCAAATAGTCATCAATAGATTCAAAAGGCAACTTTTGTTTTTAAAAATGTATAGTAATAGATGTTCCATGTAATAAGGGATTTGGAAGTAATCTCTTGTGAGATTCAAAAAAATAAATGAGTAAAATTCCATGACAAAGATTTGCAAAGGAGAAAATGAACCATTACAATCTTTCTCTAGTGAAGAAATTTACAATGCTACGGCTTTCTTCAAAGGAAGATACAGTTCTTGTATCTCAGGCCTGTATATAAGCAGGCATATATATGTTGATTTTTATTTACTTTTAAGTTCTATCGTGCATACATGCATAAATGCTGTGCTGAACTGGGGCCTTCAATGTGGTCTGTGTTGGCTGCTGGTTTAGGGGCATCTTTTTAGGCATTACGATAGTGGTTGTAGTTCCCAAGCATTGCTAAAATATACATGTTAACTACCTACCTGGGCCTAATCAAAGGTAAGTAGATGCATTAAATTAAACTTTCCCACTATATATAATGTAACAATCCTTACAGGCGTGTACTTTTTGTAGGTATAGTTGTACCAGTGCAAGCCTCTAAGACCAAAGATTTTAAGCTTCTTGACTTGCAGATGGCTTAAAAAAATTATTCAGTTGGAAACATGTTAACAACTTCTTTGCTGGTACCTTTCTTTTCCATTTAGGAAAGGTCCACATGCCACAGGTTGATGACCACTGCTCTAATGTAAATGGCACTTAAATACATAGACATTCTTATTCTGATATATCCATATATTTGTATTTTATATGGGAAAATATTTCCAGTATAAAGTTAATCTGTTTTTCATGCAGAAATTTGTTTATAAAATACCTCCTCTTCTTCCCCCTCCTCCAGAGAGTGCTGAGCCATCAAGATGATACAGCTTTACTAAAAGCATATATAGTGGAGTGGCGCAAGTTCTTCACCCAGTGTGATATTTTGCCCAAGCCATTTTGTCAATTAGAGATTACTTTAATGGGCAAGCAGGGCAGCAACAAGAAGTCAAATGTAGAAGACAGTATTGTTCGAAAGGTAAGTGAGAGGTATTAAGGAGTTCTGTTGTGCACTGTTCTGCCTATGGTAATAGTACAGAAGATACTGTGTGTCTAAAGATGAAATTGCACTAACCATATAATATGATGTATCATTTTGCTTCAGCGTGAGGGTCAGAACAAATTGCACCTTTTTTTTTTCTCTCCATGGCAATTTCACTTTCTAGTTTTGCTTTGGCTATAAACAGTTCTGTTCAGATGATTAAAGCAGTTCTTTTTTTGTTGTTGTTGAGTGGTTGTTGTTTTTTATTTACTTAAAATTATAACTTCAGTCCTAGTGGAGGGGCAATTACAAACTCAGCTACTGTGAAAACTTTTCCTATGCTTGGGAAGTTCTCCATATAATCACCCAAAATGATCTGTTTATTTTCATCAGATATCTGCATTAAATAATTCCCTGTCTATAATATCTAAAAGCCGCTTGACCATGAGAAATCTGTGATGTGTATCTGAGGTTGGTTAACGTTCCCTCTGTTTTCTTCTCCATTTGTTACACATTGCAGCTCTCATAAACCCATTCTGTAATTGTACAGTGCAAACATAATGTGCATATTAAATATGCACATTAAATGTGCAAATAAAGGTTTGCTTTAGGGAACATAGGAATGTTTTGAACAATTTCCTTCCACTACACATGACTTTAACATTAGAAATGGAAATTCAGCTGAAATTGCCATACAGTTGTGGAGAAACTTAGAATAAAGAAAGGTAAAATGAACTCTCAGAAGGATGTCTGGCTTTTATCAGATGCTTTTTGTGTTAAAATCTGAAGTACAAAGCAATAGTGAAAGGCTATGCAGTCTTACCATTAACTTTGCTGTGTTGCTGTGTCATCTTTTCTGAAACTTGTTTTTTGTAAGTTTGTTCACAATCATGAGTCAGAATTTGAACTGGTAAATTTTACAATTCCAGCTGCTTTCCACTGCCAGCATAGACTGATAAGTGGTGTGCTTAGGGTGCATGCATGGTAGTTACTGCCATGTTTGAAGGTACATGGTGATACCTGATGAATATGCTTTGCTCTGCGTATTGAACTTCTGTGTTAGGGAAACGAAATCCAAAAACTGATTTTTCTTTATGTAACTGTTGTGTTATTTGAGTTTTGGCTTAAGACTGAGCCTGCCAAATGACGAACTGTTTGTCTCAGAAGTACCCCCTGGTACTACAACTCCTGACGCATTCTATTGCTGGAAGTGGTACTTGGCTAATTAATGAGAGCTGTAGAAGGAATACAGAAGCAATACAGAATGCTAGAAGTTAATATCTGAATCAAATGATCTTTGCTTCTCCACTTGCCCCATTTCATAAAGTAAGCTTAACATATAAATAGCATATTACTTCTATAACAACCCAAGAGCAAGTTCTAAAATAGGTATATAACCTGCAAGCTACATTATAACCTTTTTGATTTCTGTTTCTGCTCTCTTGTATTATTTTTTTTTTTGTATAAACTTAGGTCTGTGTATACCTTTCTGATGGAATTTTTTTTTCCTTCCTGATATGCAGCTCATGCTAGATACGTGGAATGAATCCATATTTTCAAATATAAAAAATAGACTTCAGGACAGTGCAATGAAGCTAGTTCATGCTGAAAGACTAGGAGAAGCTTTTGACTCTCAACTTGTAATTGGAGTTCGAGAATCATATGGTATGTCTCGCACAAGCTGATCTCTCTTGCCTCCTTACCCAAGGAAATGAATTTTCATCATAGAAGTTGACAGATCTGTTGGTAATTTTGGAATGATTATCTCATTTTGTACTGAAGATGTTGTTATGTGGTACCAACTAAATTCTGTTCCAAGTATCTATAACTTCTAAGTGATTTTGCTATGAATTGGTTTCTGCAAAATTGGTATTTTCAAGGAGCAAACGTTTTGATCTTTTAAGTTTGCAGCAATAACCTCAAGTCTGTGCTATTTTCCATACCATTTGAGATTTTTCTGACAGTTTGAAAAAGAAATACTGCATCTGCAGGCTGCATCTAAGACTCCCAGTTTTTGTCTTGTTTGTAAAATGTAGGTTGGTATATCAGAAACTTCTATGACATTTCACCATTGTCTGCATTTTTTTTTTTTCAAAGCATTTTTCACTGCAGCCTGTTGAAGTAAACATGTGACTAATACTTTCTCAGATGACTTTATAGATATTCTAAATATTTAGAATTCTAAATGTATAGGTATTCTAAATTCTAAATGTTTTAAAGCTTATTCCATTTAAGGGCTTGTTTTATTTTATTGATTTATTTATTTCCATAACAGTTGAGAGGAAGGTGGAAACTTTTTTTGCTCAAGGTGCTGGTTAGGAGTAACCCTGCTGTCTCCACTCCTAATTTTTTTAAAATAGGAAAAAATCCTAATACAGAAAAAAATGTCTAAAACGAAGACATGGAGACTCTTAAGAACATTGTCTAATAAAAGCTGTTTGTTCAATGTGGTAGAGAAGTTTTTGCTTCATTAGGCATTATGTTGAGCTTTGTTGTTTTATTTATTTTTTTTAACTTTTCAACTTTGCAGCTGTATGTGTATTTTTCTGGTTACAATCTTAGAATGTCTGAAAAAATGGAGATAAGTATACACTGTTTTCTAGTTCTCTACAGGTAATCTAAATCTAATTGCAACAAAGATTGAGCAGCTGATTACCTTAGATTCAATGTGCATTTGTAGGATATTTCAAATTGTTCAGTGGCATCTTGAAATACAAAACTTATTTTAATGAGAGAGATTTGCTTATTATCGGCCACATAGATTTCCAAGAATTAAGTTTGGACTTTCTCTTTGCAGTTAACCTTTGTTCTAATCCTGAAGATAAACTTCAGATTTATCGGGATAACTTTGAAAAGGCATATTTGGATTCAACAGAGAGATTTTATAGAACACAGGCTCCTTCTTATTTACAACAAAACGGTGTACAGAATTATATGAAATATGTAAGTAAAAATTCTGTTGTAAATTTGTTCTGGAAATGTTAGTGCTTAAAATGATTGCTGTTCTACTTTTGCACAGGCAGATGCTAAACTCAAGGAAGAAGAGAAAAGAGCACTACGATATTTAGAAACAAGGCGTGAATGTAACTCTGTGGAAGCAGTAAGTATAGCATAGAAAAATTGCTGTATTTTATATTTATATATAGTTATTATATGTGAGTTGATTTTTTTGTGTGTATGTTAGTGTACTTGGTAGCAATAAATTAAGAAACTGTTGATCTTTTTTTAATCATCTGTTATATTTTTTCCTTGCAAAAACCTATGTTGCTTTCTAATCTGGCAATTTACAATTTCTACAGGTATCTTAGTAGTAAACCTAGATTAAAGTTCAGATGGAAGGGCAGATTTTCATTTAAGTTGATTTTTACTCTTTCATTTTGAGTCAGTTTTTTTCCCCCTATGCTTAACAGTGGATGAGGTTGAAAATAAGTGCACCAATGTAGTAGGTGAACAGTTTCTCCATGCTCATTTAGAGCACCTGAAAGTGTTACTGTTCATTGCAATCAGAAAGAAAAATGAAAGTTTCATTAAATCTGTTCTAGATTTCCTCTTAGGCTGAAATACAGCCATTTAGTATGTTCCTGTCCTGCTCTCTTTCCCCCCAGCTGAGCAATATTTTACACAGTTCAGACTCAGGAGAAAGATTTAACTGCAGTGAATAGCTCATAATTGTCTATGTTGGAATCAGTTCAGGAAATAGGTTATTTTAAATAAGTACCCTTTAAATCTGAACTTACTGCAGTTGATCAAAATTTATTTTATGTCTTGTGTTAAGTTGTAAATCACTCAATTTGCATAGCTGTAAATTGTAACCTGTATGAAGAGGCTGACAAAAGAGAAATGGTCTGGACATGTACAAACAGTTTCTGTGCTAGATCTGGCTGTAGTGTCTCGTTTAAGCCAACCAAGCTGGCCCGAATATGGTATGCTGGAATGAGAACTATTCTTAGCTCTTGGATGTATACTTGGAAACTAAGTAGGGTAGTTGGTGTTCCAGAAGTGATGGCTCCCTTGAGAGGAAAAAGGTGATAGAAATGTTGAGCTGGCTCCTGGTTTGGAAGAGGGTTTACCACGTTTACTAACCTACATGTTTTAAGGAGATACGGTTTAATGTATGAATTTTTCTTCAAACTACACTTATTTCTGTGAATCAATTCTTATTTTTATTAATTATTTTATACAATATACATGTTGAGAACAGATTTTGTGTCACAACAAACTTGAGAAAGCTCAGACTTTGGAGTTCAGATGGCTAAATGAGCTAATTCTGTGTTTAATACGTTTCAGCTAATGGAGTGCTGCGTCAATGCCCTGGTGACATCTTTTAAAGAGACTATTTTAGCTGAATGCCAAGGCATGATCAAACGAAATGAAACAGAAAGTAAGTGAAGCTTCAAGAACAGTGCAGGATGAACTCACCGTCGACTGTATAAAAATAGATTTGTTGGCAGATTTATCAAATCACTGCTTTTAATAGATAGCGGCAGTGTTTTGTAGGTAAAATGTTACTTCATGTATGTAACTTTTATCCCACAAAATTATCGTGATTGGTTAGTGTTTTTTTAACATCATTTCTGACATCTGTATGTACAGTACCCTGACTTGAATGACTGAATAGCTCTCTTATTATTTGAATGAAAGTAATATTATATTATTCTTTTTATTTATTTAGCATTTCTTATTATTTTCCTTATTTTTCTGACAGCTTATTTTCCTCATGTTGATTTTACTGTGATAAATTTTGCATGTGTGCCATTTTTTGAGTAGTTCATACTGTCATGTTGTTCCCTCTCTGGCTGCTCCTGCCCCCGCCACCCTCCCCCAAAAAAGATAAGAGATATTTTAAGAGATGTTTCAGTTTATTGCTCATCATCTGGTGCAGGACCAATAGGTTCATGAACCAAATCTCTACAAATTGTTCATTTGGTTTGATAACCAGTATGTGACTGTGAATTCTGAAAGTTAGGTCTGTATGCCTTGCTAAAGTTTCCAAAAGGCTCTTCTGCTGCCAGAAATCGAGAAGTTAGTGTTTAAAAGTTGTGTGGTGGTCCTATATGATACACCAAACTAGATAAATAACTAAAATGTCATAAATCAAGTTGAAATCAGAGGGTGATTACTTTTTTTGAAGGCTCAGTATCCTGCAGACAGTGATTATTAATTAATATCTATATGCAGTTTTTGCTTCTATGCAAATGTGAAAACTGGATTTTATAACTTAAAATAGTGTAGGAAATACTTCTAAAGCTAGAAATATTTGCCCTCAAAAGTATGTTATAGTGATCTGTTTGTGTAGCAGCATGATTTCTGGCAGTAGTCCAAAGCTAAATCTAGAAAGCCGCCAAACTTATACGAGTATAGGTTACAGCCTCTGGGAGAATACAGGAGGCTTATTTAAATGAAGAGCTGCAGAAGACCTTGTCTGTAGCACCCAGAGCATCTTTCCTTTAGAAATTTGGTGAAGTATTAATACTGTACTCTGATTCTTTGTGTCTGCCTCTGCCTCTTGATATTGCTGGGTTGCAAAATACTTCTGTTTTTATTTGGTGTACAAGAACTCAAGCATCTCTTTCAAATCTTTTCTTTCCTGGGCCTATGTTACACTGTTAAAAAAGCTTTAGTGAAGGATGCAGGTGCAGATGATTAAAGATTTAAAGACCAGAGCTATACGTAGAAATATATACATCTGACAGTATCCTCTGCTGTACTACACTTACTCATGACTCTCTCTGACATTAATTGCCCCCAACAGCTTCTTCATTTTTTTTTTTTATTGAACAGTATCTGACATAAAAGGGCTGTTATTTTTAATGCTATGAGCTGTGCACTGCTGTAAAATACCCAGTTACATTAAGTATTTAATATTTACGTGCCCTGCAAAGGAAGGAAGGCATAATGTTCTCCACATAAAAACTACCAAAGATCCCATGACTTGCAAACGCTCTTCAGAATCAGCTTCATGAATTCTTGTTTACTTACAGTACTGGGGAGGGAGGCCTACATTTTATTCTTGAAATACTTCATAACAAATGAAAAGCAAACTTGTCTTCTGTGAATGAAAAATGAAAATAGAGCTTGTTTAAATGTCCCCAACAACTACGATATGGATTTCTTTACCTTTCAGTTGCATTCTGATAGACATTTCATTGAAATGTTCATTTCTTTTTCTTTTTTTTTAACTTGGAAATCAGTCTTCGAAGACTGAAATATTCTTCTGCCACTGCTTATTAGGAGAGACCACTGAATTTTATTTTTTATTTTTTGGGGGATTATTCATGCCATCACTATCTTGCATGAACAGGCATCATACCCTTTAATATCCCACCCACTTTTTTTTTTTTTTCACAAAACCTCTTTGGTCTCTCTAAATTGATCTGCTGGTCTTAGCCCAACTGATTCTTTGTGGCCAGCTTTGTGAAGGGATTATTGATAGTTCAGTCCTCTTTTCTAGTAATTTTAAAAAACAACTTCACAAGAAGTAGACAAATACACTGTGTTTGTTTTTTTTTTTAACTTCTTGAAATGGTAACTGTAAGAACTACGTTCTTTGGGGAAAAATAAAGGAAAAAGTGCTACTTGCCTTGATCAGTTCCAGTTATTTTAGAATTTGGCATGCTTGTATTTAAAACATTGAAAATGATATTGGAAGACGCATAGAGAGAGCTTTGTTTGGCTTTAATTTTGAAAGAGAAATGCTGAGACCATATGATTTCTTACGCAGACTCTTGTAGGCTACTGACTGAAAGAGATCCATTTTTGCCAGGGATTTTAAGGCAAGTTACACTGAGAGCCTGGATTTGATCTAAATCGCCATTGAGGTCAGGGGGTTTTATTCATGTTTGTGATCTTACACGTGTAAGCAAGTTATTACGTGACAATAGATATTTCTTTTTTGCCTTCAGAAGAATATCCTTGTGGGTTCAGAACTAATACAGTCTTCAAAGCATTTTTCCTTCTAAGGGATGAATTGGATTATCTGTTCCTTACGTATTCAGTGTCTCACTTGAGATAATCCCAAGCAGCACACTTGTGTTTTGGTTTTGTTGTCTGTTTATTTTTTTTTTAACAGGTCTTTGACTGGTGGCTTTATCAGTATTTGTATCTTTCAGAGTTGCATTTAATGTTTTCACTGATGGATAAAGTTCCAAATGGGATAGAGCCCATGTTGAAAGACTTGGAAGAACATATTGTTAGTGCTGGACTTGCAGATATGGTAGCAGCTGCTGAAACTATTACTACTGTAAGTGTGTTGTTTTAAAATGAATGAAAAAAAAAGTTAAATGCCCTAATTTTAAGATACACAAATGTGAACTGAAATAATTGTTTAAGATTTTTTGTTTAATCATAAATCTTTCACTCTATGAAAATTTGCGATGCCCTTAGAATAATGTCTGTATTGCTTATGTTTTCAGTTGTTGCTTTAAAACATGAATCCAATTTGTAGTAAAGAAAATGTTATAAGTTAATTGCAGAGAATAATTACATGTTAGGATTAAAAAGGCCTAATCACTTTTCTCTAAGTCCTAACTCTCTGATAAAATTTGGATTTTACTTTCAACCACTGATCTAAGAGTGGTTGTTCAGTGTGGAAGCTTAAAAAGCTTCCATTTTCACCATTCTTTCTGAGCATTTTATTTTTTTATTTTTCTGGGTCTAGGAGGCCTGAGTATTTGCAGCAATTAGCAATTTGCAGCAACAAACCTGTTTTCATTGGCAAGTTGTTACACAATATTTACAAATTTTATGCATTCTCTCTATATTTTTTTCGTATATAGGTCTCTCTGTTCTGAAAATCTGTGAGGCTTACATGTTTTAAAACTCCTTTCAGTACAAGGAATAAAAATAAGATGTTCAGTCATAATCACTCAGGCTTGAAGATACTGTGTTATTGCAGATCAGAATGTTATATATAAGCTCACACTAACTTCTCTGGAGCCTGTTTTTTTTTTTTTTGTTTGATTTTTGCCTCTTTAACTTTAGGATTCTGAGAAGTACGTAGAGCAATTGCTTACACTATTTAATCGATTTAGTAAGTTGGTTAAAGAAGCTTTTCAAGATGATCCAAGATTTCTTACTGCAAGAGATAAGGTATGTGTTTCTACTAACCACTTGTTTTCAGTTTTTTAAGAATTGTTGAAAATCATATTATGTCTCTCAAATCCCTTGCTTATTCTGGTAAATTCCTTGCTTATTCTGCTAAGTATGTGCACTAAAACACTGAAACATGACAATTGAGTAGTTTTTAATTTGTAGCGTAATAATGCATTTGTGTGTAGCTTTGTAATGTTGTAGATCAGAAGATGATCTTTGTGTTGAGCAAATTAAATGTTAATGTCTGACTCAGCGATATGTTTAGGAATTACCTAAAATTTGTATCTGGGTGTAGTCCCATGACTTAAGATATGCAACCCATTCCATGCAATCCCTTCCTAAGCTGCTGCTTAAGGTAGTGCGTTAACAGAAAAGAGGAAAACGTAAAACATCAATTAATGGAAAACTGAGTCATGGGATTTGAACTCATATTGAAAATCGAATCTGTAAACTTTGAGCTAATAAAAGAATTAGATGAATTTGTTTTTTGCAGTAATTTAAAAAGGGAGATAAAATCTTTATGATTCATACACTAAAGAGAGAAACTGAGTAACACACTAATCATCTCTTAATTATTTATCTTAGGCATACAAAGCAGTTGTGAATGATGCTACAATATTTAAACTTGAATTGCCATTGAAGCAAAAGGGGTAAGTTATATAAATTTTAATGTGAGTCAAGGTTTTTAAGTTGTTAAAGACTGGGCTTCTCTTTTTAAATGTCCTTAGGAAGTAGGGCTGCATTTAAAAGTGCTTTGTATTCTTTGTGTTACAGAATTTCAGATTGATTATCAAACTGTTAAGATGCTCCTCACGTGGAGGCAGATCAGTGAATAGCAGTTGATTTAAACTGAGCCTTATTTCTTGTAATTATGGATCTGTTGTTTTGTAGCAGAATAATGAGTTGTTTCAGTGGTTGAATTTAATGACGCTTTCATGGATTATTTCTTCCAAAAAACTGAGCTACATAACTGCCCAAATTTCAGTAAAAGTCCTGGGGAAAACTGAGGCTGTAATCTTTGAGAACTGTGGCTGGTTAAGATGTGACCATCCAGCAGCCAGCTATTTGGCCTTCTCTGGTGCCAGCTGGGACTAGGACCTGTACGGCTGCTCCTTTTTGGTTTGAGCGCAGGGTTAACCACGTTAGTTGAAACAACTTCCAGTAGAAGATTAAGCTGACCTATGTGACCCCTCACTTGAGAGGAAAAAGCATGCTTACAACAGCTACTCTGCAAACCCAGCCCAGAGGAGGCAGAAGTCAGTCAGTTGATGTTAACACTTAACACATGGTGTGCCACCTGTGTAGGAATCTATACATTGTGTTTGGGCTTCCGTATGTATACTTTGTAGTCTGATTTACTGCAGAAACAAAGCTTATGTAGCTGGGCTGCCAGCTTCCCTTTCTGTTAACTTCTAAACTAATTTGTCCAGTCGTGTTGAAATTAGGGTGCATTGAAAGGTGAATGAAGGGTGCATATTTCCAGTTTCTGTACATTGCATACAAGTAGGAGCACAGCAGGTGAAAGAAAGCAGAAGACTGAAAGAGGAAGTGCTTAACTTGGGAAAAGCCAGACAACAGGAGACATGGATCCAGATTGTTCTGATGTTAGTTAGGACATAATTTCTTATAGTTTCTAGTTTAGAGAGCACTTAATGGAAAATAAATAAATAGAAACATCAGTTTGAAATTCAGAGGTGCTTTTAAGTATTTTTTTTGCTAGGATTCTGTTAGAAACTGGGTGCATTCTCTATTTATGAAATATTAACGTGGTGCACAAAGTGATGTGTTCAATGGCAAGCTGAGCTAAGTTCTCTAAGAGCCATAGATAAAGTAAGTCTGCTTTATCACAAGACAGTTATACCAGTTGAAATGATTCTCTACATCTTTACAGTTATGGGTAAAGCCTGTATTTTTCTTAATTCCAGTTGATCGCATTACTCTTCCCAGGATAAGTTGCTATCAATTCAACTTACCTACAAGTTCCTAGTTTGTTTTTCCTGGGGAAAAGGCATAATTAAATTATATCTGTGAGAATTAATTATTTAACAGCCACCCTCCCCCAGCTCACAGGTGCTAGATACCTGTTCAGTGTTTGTGTTCACAGCAGCACAGAATGGCTGAGGTCAGAAAGGCCCTCTGCAGGTCGGTTGGTCCAACCCCTGCTCAAGCAGGGACACTCAGAGCAGTATCTTGCCCAGGACCAAGCCTAGGTGACCTGGTTCTTACACTGTTTGCTTTTGGACTGATGGTATGCCTGGACAGGGACTAGCCTTGCTGTTTTTGTTACTGGAGGAACACCTTTACAAAGGACTGAATTCCTGCTTTGCATACTTCGCACAGATGTAGGCAAGACAAAGGAGCTTATGGCTCTGCTAATGTTTAAATTTCCCATGGGAATATGCAAATCAATACCACATTAAAACTGCTTTTCACTGCTAAAAATAAACCTGCCTAGCGATCTCTTAAAGACCACCATGATGGCAATGGTCTTCTGTCCAGTATTCTTCTTTGCAAGCTCCTTCAAGTAGTCCACATACACAGTGTGTTTTAATTAAATTAAATTCCATTCTGCTTAATTTGTGCCATTAAATTCAGTTTAAGAATTTAGTTGTTGGCTTTTTTGTGTTGTCAGAATCTTGAAGATTCAGAAAAATGTCAGAACCCATTGTTTAAGTAAGGCTCTGCCTTGTAATAAACAAAGATTAGAGATCTGCTTTTACTGCAGGTGGTCTTAAGCAGCAGACATCAGCCTGCAAGCTGCTGCATGAACTGGAAAGGATGAGTTCTCTGAAGAGTTTTTACAGCCATCTACGCTAGGTGATAAGCAAGGGTGAGAGAATGAGGAAGAGCACTGGATTCATGAGCATCCCCACAGCATCTTACCTGTAATCTTGCTCACTGCCATTGTTTCTCCTAGAGAACCTTGTACAGAGTGCTGGCCCTAACAGTTTGAGACTGGCAACCAGATGGTGCCACCTGGCTTCGGGAGTAGGATTGGTCACTGGCACTATTTTAGTCAACAGCCTAGATGCGAGTTCAGAGCACAGCCTTGTGCTTGCAGGCCTTTTGAAGAACTGTCTACTACTACTATCTACTACTACTAGAGAGTCTGCTACTGTAGCATCTGCTTCTTCAGCTTTTTTAATCTCCCAGTCATCAGCCTGTTGTTTCTTCCTGGCATAGTTTGACCAGGTTACTAGGTGCTAGACGTGTCAGGCTTTGCCTCCTGAGAAATGCAGTGCAGGAGGTTGTTCTTGAGACTTGTCAAGAGATCACACCACATGGGCAAGATGAGTGAGACATTTCACTGTGGCGTTTGTTGATTCTTTACTGGAATACTCACTGCTGTGCAATACTTAGTTGCTTAAAACTACAGTTTGAATGTAGTCATAGACAGAGTTCTAAAATTAAAAGCAGTTGGTGTGATCAAGCTGTAGAAGCTGTCTGAAAATGTTAAACAATATTTATTCTTCCAAGAAGAAAAGGGAGTTGGCCTGAATTTTTCATTAGCATAACAAGGGTATGAATTCTCCACCAAGTCCCCTGCCAAGGGGATCAGGAAAGAGTGGTCTGTCTTGTTAACAGTGCAACTACTCCAGAATAGCAGGATTCTCTTCAGTCTGAAGACATGTTGTTCTTTTATTTAGTGTTGGATTGAAAACACAGCCGGAATCCAAATGCCCCGAGCTTCTTGCTAATTACTGTGACATGTTGCTAAGAAAAACACCACTAAGCAAAAAACTAACCTCTGAAGAAATTGAAGCAAAGCTTAAAGAAGTGGTACGTTCTTGCTTTCTTCTGCTTGATTAGTCTTGAATGTATTTAGTTGTTTTATTTCCTTATGTGGGTGGAGGTCTTGATCTTCAAAAAGCTATGTGAAGTGTAACAGTTGGGAAAGTAGGTTCTTGTATCATGAAGTGTGTGTGTTTATAACTTGTTAACCATGCAGTGTTTCGTGTCTCTGTGTTGTCAGGTCACAAAATTGAATACGCTAAATTATTGCCTATATCAAACTAGTGTTATGGTAACGAATGTTAATATAGAAAATAATACAGGATAGGTTTTCATGCCAGTTGTTAATGTCTTCTCTGATTTAAGAGAAGTTCTTTGATAGCAGACAACTGAAGAAATCAGATGTGTGATGTTATAAAAGATTCGTAGACAATGGCTATGATATGATACAGTATAGTATAGGTCCTATCGAGGCAATCTCAGGTAGCCTTTTTCTACTTCTTAGTCCACAAAGGCATTAGGTGGGCCTTTAAAGTCTTCAAATTGACAGTACAAATAAGTGTATTACAATCTTTCTTGGCAGCTTTTGGTACTTAAATATGTACAGAATAAAGATGTTTTCATGCGATATCACAAAGCTCACTTAACACGCCGCCTGATATTAGATATATCAGCTGACAGTGAAATTGAGGAGAATATGGTGGAGTGGCTCCGAGTAAGTAGCCTGATGTCTTTCTTTTATTTGGTTGTTCCTGTTGCTTGTATTAATTCCCACTCTTAAACTGAGATACCCTTCTTGCTTAGGTGAGTTGTATTTTAAATCACAGGCCGCTTTGGTCTTATGCATGAATTTTATTTTGATACTTTGTGGGATTAAAGCAGTTTAAGTTTTTTTCCTAAGAGAAATGTTGATCCTAATAGTGACAACGACAGATTTTAAAATATTTTGCATATGATTATCTTCATAATTTCCATATGCAAATGAGCAAAATGCAGTGTACTTGTTGTTTAGGTATGGAAATTATTTGAGACTGGTGGCCTAATTGTGAAACTTTATGTACACTTGAATATTATTTGCATGCTTTAATTGACTGATTCCTCGATGCATGCATATGTTCTTAAGCACCTGGATTTCTTTAAAAGACTCATCATATGCCTGTAAGGGGTAACTGCTTGCAGTCCATACAAAAAAAAGACCTTTATACTACATCACTGCTTGTTGTAATAAGGTGATGCTATCAGTGTACTTTACTGCTTTTCATTTCTTTTAGTTTGTTATTTTTAAAGTGAAGCTTTTTGTTCTTAGCTGTCTATGTCATAGTTTAGTGTTCTGTTTGTTTGTACAGGAAGTAGGTATGCCAGCAGACTATGTAAACAAGTTGGCTAGAATGTTTCAAGATATCAAAGTATCTGAAGACTTGAACCAGGCCTTCAAAGAAATGCACAAAAATAATAAACTTGCTTTACCAGGTATTGTTTTTCAAATGATTTGCTGTTTTTAATTTCTCCTGTGGAAAAATAATTCTGTTGAATTTTGAGTTAAAAATTACATCAACTGCAGGTTGAACATAGTCTTTGGGGCACTGCTACCCCCTAGACTGGAATGTCTGTACCCTGTGTAGGCTCTGCTTTCTCTTACAGTTGACACTTGAGCTATATTATTCTGGTAGTTTCTGTGTTTTCTCACTATTAGCAGTTTTGCAGATACAGACTCCCTAGCTAATCGTAGCTGAATTCCAAGCAAAATTTGAATCAGTTTCAACCAGCTGAATGCCTTAACTACCTCCTTCTTTCGTGTCCTCATCATTCTTCATGAGTGCTTCATGCTGTGCTCTTCCTTTACCTGCTGGCAGGAGAGCTGGATGCACGCTGCGAAGAGTTCAGATGATGTTTCTGAGATTAAATTTCACTGATGAGAAAGAGGCTGGGGAACATCCAGGTTTGGACCTGTCACTGCTGAAAAGCCTTAAGTAGTGCTTACAAACATCAGCTTTAAAGCTGTATCGGTGCATAAGGAGCTTTGCAGAGGCAAGCCAGAAAAGCAGAGGTTTCAGTCAGTGTTGCTGGCAGAAAGCCAGTGGTCCATAAATAGAGAACGTTAATGTTTAAATAGTTAGGGACCCTGCTAGTTTCTGAAAATTTACTCCTTCATAATTGTATTAAGAGTAGACAAAAATGCATTCTGTTCGTCTGTTACACCTGCAGATTCATCTAACCCAGTATTGTCTTACAGCTGACTCTGTGAATATTAAAATTTTAAATGCTGGTGCCTGGTCCCGTAGTTCTGAAAAAGTATTTGTCTCGCTGCCCACGGAATTAGAAGATCTCATCCCAGAAGTTGAAGAGTTTTATAAAAAGAATCACAGTGGTAGAAAACTGCACTGGCACCACCTCATGTCCAATGGAATTGTAAGTGTCCAGTTTTTGTTGCTTCAGTCTCAACGACTGCATGTTCTGTGTGTTTATAAGAGCAGGAAAGCTTGTTATTCAGAAAGGATTAAAACACAATTGCCATTCTCTTCACAGATAACTTTTAAGAATGAGGTTGGCCAGTATGACTTGGAGGTAACAACATTTCAGCTAGCTGTGCTGTTTGCATGGAACCAAAGACCCAGAGAGAAGATCAGCTTTGAAAATCTTAAACTGGCAACTGAACTCCCTGATGCAGAACTTAGGAGGACTTTATGGGTATTTCCCTTTCTCTTGAAACAGATTTCTTCCTGATCTTTGTACTCTGGAGTACTGGATAAGTATTTTTAAAGCGCTATCAGATAACACTTTGAAATGTGGACGCCTTCCTTGCTAATTAATCTGTTGTAATGCTGGCTCTTTGCACTACTGTTGAGCACACACAGCCTTTATATTAACATGTTCTCTATTCTCAGAGTTACATAATCTAAGCTTTTGGAAACAGCAAAACCTTTCTGACCGTATCCTGCGTAAAGCACACAGTTACGATTGTGGTTTATGGAGCAGGACTGGTTTAATTCTAGGAACTCACTATCACTCAATAACTGTATGTTACTTAAAAATAACTTCAGTGTTTGCTTTATCAGACTTTTAACAATTTAGATCACAAATAAAATGAGAAATCATGTAAATGAGACTTAATACCACAAGGTACTCTGTAGCCATGAGTTCGTGCATTTTACTTGGTGTTATTTTACTTATGCTAACTCAGTTTACCAAATCTCTTTCTGAAGTATGGCCCCTTTCTGGTTTAACTGGTATCTCCCTGTTGCCCCCCTAGCGGCTCCAAACAAGGCTACGTGGTTCCTCCATTACAGTCTGCACAGTGGTGAACAATGTTCTTAAATAGTAACTGTTTCCATTTAGAAAGTCTGGTGTTTTATTTTCATTCTTTTTTTCCCCCCTTTTTCTCTGTAGTCTCTTGTAGCATTTCCAAAGCTGAAACGTCAGGTTTTATTGTATGAACCTCAAGTCAATTCACCCAAAGACTTTACAGAAGGAACCCTCTTCTCGGTGAACCAGGAGTTCAGTTTAATGTAAGATGATGTTTGAAAATGAAAATAACAATGTGCTATGTTATGATTAAGGGAATTCGCCTTAACCTTCATCCTTGGAAGTTTTCAAGATTCAGCTAGGCACAGGCTTTGCTATCCTGTCCTCACTTCAGTTTTAGTGGTAGTCGTGCTTCAAAATAGGTGGTTGGACCAGATGACTTCCAGCAGCTACTCCAGACAAGCGGTTGCACGGTTCTGATTTCTGTGAAGTTAAACTTCTTAAACACCTAGGGAAGAGATGCAAAATGTGAGGCTCTACCTTTCTGTTACTAATGAACCCACGAGATTTCATATGGAAAGAACACCATGTAAGCAGAACACCCCCAAACACACGCAGTTCCAAAAGCAGAATTTTAATTTAAAGGAAAGGGGGCTGCATAATATTCTGCTATGCTGTCCAAAGCTGGGCTTTTTGGTGTGACTTCCATCAGAGAGGAGCGTCTTCATTTCAGTGAGAACTGCAGTGCTCTTCTACTGGTGCTTTGAAATGCTTCAAAGCACACAGTAGCATAGAGAGAATATATACAGCCTCTTATATATTGATTTTTACTTCTCTTTATTGTCAATAACTACAATTAGAACCAGCTCCTTGCTAGAAACTTGAGATTCTGGTCCTCGTACTCAGTAGCAGTTGGACATCTGGATCTGTGCAAAGAGAGAGAGGTGACAAATCTGCTGCTCTTGGGGCTTAGTTTCTTGCCATTTTGCCCAGGGCCACGATGGTTTGTTCATGTCGCCAGGATCACAAGCTTTGGGAAATGATGCAAGCACATGACAGAAGAGTCAGGCTGCACAGAAATTTTGGGGGTGACTGCTGAAGAATATCAGGAGTTTTTTTCGTATGTTTGTTATGGTCTGGTTTTTCTCTTTTTTTAAATGCCATACAGACGGTTCTTGTGATATAAATGAGCTGGTCCCGTTTTCTGAACTCTGTTGTAAAATCTCCTTTGAAGAACCCTAGTTTTATATAATTAAAATGAAATATATTTCTCTGGAAATATATTCTTTAAAATAGTGCTGGTAACTTTTCAATTTTGGACTCTGTCAGTTTCAGCTGCTGATTTTTTTTTTGGTAATGATAGTATTTTCATGTTAGTTTTTTCCTTTTTTTTCATGGAGTTGGCATTGAATTCTGATATGGCAGCTGGCTATCTCACTCCTGCAATGCTAATAGCCTATAAATATCTGATATATGATGGTACTCCTTGCTGCTGTAATATAAGTTTAATAGGAATTCCTTAACTGAAAATGTATTTTTGCCTTATTTTTTATACGATACAACTTTTTCAGAAAAAACGCTAAAGTTCAGAAAAGGGGCAAGATAAATTTGATCGGTCGATTGCAACTTACTACAGAGAGAATGCGAGAAGAGGAAAATGAAGGAATAGTCCAGCTAAGAATATTAAGAACCCAGGTTAGTAAATGTCAGAGGAATATAAAATTATCTTCTTTCATTTGTTGTATTACTGCTACTGCATGTTGTCCACATTTGAATTTTGATGTATGAAAGGAATGCTTCTGGATCCTACGAGCTCTTACTTCTGCTGTATGGTTTTATTACTTTGTGAATAACAGATTTTGTTTGTGTGTGTGTGCCTGTGTACTTGTAGTTATTGGCCTCCTGTTCTAACGTAACAGATTATGATATTAATCGGGACAGAGCAGCTATTAAGCAAGCAGTAAAGGCGTAACTGTGTAGTGGTGGGTAAAGTTGACTTACTGAGCCAGCAACATGAAGACGATATTGAGATCTTTTTGGCTACTCTGTGTGAAGAGAGAGAAAAATCTCAGAGATGGGGATCACTCTCCCGTGACAGTGGTATAGGTTTCTGAGAGACCTAGAGGGAAAGTTTGTAATTGCATCTTGGCTGTACAGCCTGCTTTGTGGTGGATTGTCCTTTCTCAGTCAGGTATCATGTCAAACCATTTTAGCTGACAATTCTCAACAATTCATTTGGGGGAGCATCCCATTGTTACTTGTGATGGAGTCTCAAAATCCCCTTTTACCGCCAAACTGCAGGTTTCTCCTGATCAGGCAGATTAGACTCCAAGCCAGTCAAGTTGTAAACTGTGTCACCTGACCTAACATCCTGGATGTTCTTTCAGCCAGAGGATTAATGCCTAGTGGTGCTTATCAAATAAGAACTCCTTGTGAATGTCACTTTGACACAAAACGTGCATTTCACAAAGTATTCACAAGGTATTCACCCTGGAAATGTGACTTCTGCTCAGAGAAGGAAGGACAGGTGAATGAACATTAGGTTTTAGTGACTAACACTCTAGATATAAAAAGTAACAGTAGATTCACCTTTGATTGGAGTTGTCATACTTCTCATGCATCTCGAGTGCTACATTCTGTTACACTATCAACTGCTTTGTAAAGACAGCTTGGGATCTACTTAGGCTAAGGAATACAGCAGTAGGTGACAAGTAATGTGACTTACACTTAGTGCTTGATTACTGGCAAATTCAAAGCTGTATGCCTCAGGGATTTGTAACTTTAAACATGTTTTTAATATATCCTAAATGAGCCTTTTGTGTACTTCTTTGGTTTGAGTTTTGTCAAGTTCTTGGCCACAACTTAGAAGGTAATAAACTCTGTTGTTTGACCTTGCGAGTAAAGAGTGTTCTTACATTCTTTTCTAAACATTCTTGGATTTATTTTACTTTGTTCTCTCTTATAAGACTAGGGGAATAGAAACTTCCAGGAGATCTTTCTACTGTTTTATTCTAGTGTTTAAAGTCTATGATGGCCCACTTGGACAACTGGTTATAATTCACTAAGGTGAAACACTGTGTTTGGAGTCTCTCTTTTCAAGTATGTTAAGATTTGGCCCTCACTTAATAAATATATAAGCCAGAACAGATGTTGGCACTGTCTTGTTTTAACTGAGGCATGTCTTAAGTGCAGTATTTATGATGGCAAAGTAACTTTTATATTTGATTTGTTAGGAAGAATATAGATTTCTTTGCTGCCTTGCCTTAACCAGGAGCCAATTATTAATACTGTGGTCACTTTGTCACTTCCACCAGATATTTCAATTTTTTTCCTCTTGTTCCCCACCAGGAGGCTATCATCCAAATAATGAAAATGCGGAAGAAAATTACTAATGCCCAGCTTCAGACTGAACTGGTAGAAATATTGAAAAACATGTTCTTGCCACAAAAGAAAATGATAAAAGAGCAAATTGAATGGCTTATAGAGCACAAATATATCAGAAGAGACGAGTCGGATATCAACACCTTCATATATATGGCATAATTTAAGGACTCTGTGAGATGCTGAAAACATAAACGGAAGGGTGCTTGGACAGACAGCTGCAACAGTTTGTGCTGCAGAAGGACTTGTTTTGACTTTCATTACATATTAAAATCCCTGCCTTACCTTAAAGAGGACTATATTTTGCCAATCTCATTCAGCTAGCATGATGGCATTCCCTTCATGTTGCACACTTTTAACAGCATGCTGTTTTGTGGGAAACTTGCATTCATGAAGAGCCCATTGTGAACTTTTAAAAGTAGATTTGATTTACACCCACTGGGAAGAATACAGGTTTGGGTTTTTAGATGACCAGTACTTGCACAAGGAAAAAATATTCAAATATTCATGCACTGAGGAACTGCTATTAGTTTTGTTTTGGTTTTTGTTGTGTTTTTTTTTTTTTTTTTAAATGCGATTAGGACTAGAAGTAGCACTTTCACTTTTGTGTTTTGGATCAACAGAGTAATGTACTGTCCACCTTTGATCCTTTTTATGTAATAACATTTGAGAGACACACATGCCTCACAAACTGATATGTATTTGTTACAGTTAAAATCTGTTGGCTAGAGCAGTGCTTCAATCTAGTAACTGGATTTTAATATTTGACACATTAGTGACACAAAACTAATTCCAACTCATGGGTGATATTTTTCCTTAAGCAAGAGATCATTGTTTTTAAATTGCTGTAAAGAAGTGGATACACATTATTTGTTACTTTACATTATTTGGACAGGTGATTTGGTACAATCCTTTTTGAGAAGGCAAAGCGTTTTTGAATGATACTTCACTCTACAAACAGTTTTCACAGGTGGTTCTGTTATAGTGAACAGAAATATTAAGTGTATTTCCTTGTACATTTAATATTTGTATTCCAAATGTTTAAGTATGACTACATATATCTGAATGCATTAAATAGTAATTGATGCACAAATCCCCCAGAAAAGGATAACACTTAAAGATCCCTGTATTAATTCCTCATTGGTAACTCTAACCTTACATACATATGTAATCGAATTTGACTGGTTTTGTTCCTTGAAAGTCAAGGCCTTTATATAAAAAACAAACCCTCTGCTTTTTATTTTGAAATTGGCAGGATGGGAAATACAATTCTAGTGAAAATGGCAAAAAAAAATAAGGAAAAATACCTTGTTTGGTGTATGCAGAGAGAGTGCCAAATACACATCAGGATCTTCAACTTTGTAATGTTACCTCTTCTATTTTCAATCATCTTAAGTAGTTGTTTGGCAATGCCTGCCTCTCTGCTACTCTGAAATGTCCCAGCATGTACTGGACTTGTAATTTATAAGAATCACTGGAGCAGAGTGCCTGTCTTGGGACAAAAGGTAAGTTGAGCTTTACTCAGTTATGTATGAATATTCTTATACAAATTGCAAGTGTGCAATTTATTTTTTTTTTTACCAGTTCAAGTACAACATCTAAAGGTCTTGTCTTCTCTGATGGTTGAAAGGGGGTAGAGGATATAATTTAGTCAAAAAGGAAAGCCTTCTAATAAGATAGAGGAAGAGATTTATTTAACATGGTTGCAGTAAAGGATAAAATAAGAGTGGTTTGAAAGTGAACTCACTACAAGAATGGCTGTTTGCCCCCTTAAAGAGGCTGCGTGCTGTTAGTAGTGGAAATGCTAATGGGACTGCCTGAGAACAGTGTGTACTTGGACATCTGTTTGCCTAAGAAGTTTGCAGTAGTGAGGGTTTCATGAACAAGAAGAGATGGGGAGAAATCAAGACCTGGTAAATTACAATTGATTGAAATGCCACCGCTTATGTTACATGTTTTTACTGATAGTCACAAGTAGATGCTGTTTAAAAATACTGCATCTCTTATGTTCCCCTGTGGTGTTGCTATTGAGAATCAGAAGCAAGTGGTGCTCTGTGTAGTTAACCACTTAAACTCTTGGAATATTAGAAAATGAAATTCTAATAAAAACCTTGTGCTGCAAGACTTTCAGTATTTGTAACTTAAATTACAAGTAATAAACGCTCGCTTGGGATTGTTGGAGGGAAACTGGCAACCCAGAGCCCTAAAGCATGACAGTCTGAGCACGTTCTTTTCAACATAAGGAACTCCAGCCCTTAACCGTTGAAGAACAGGTATGAAATTGTCACACAGAAGGAGCTGCAAAGGGGATAATGCTAAATCAGAAGCCATTGATTAAGATTTGGTAGGCTCCATCTCAGATACAACTGTTCAGGAAGGCAGAGAGTATGCAGAAAGCAACAGGTTGCTGAAAGCTAATGAGCTTCCCTCAACTAATAAATATGGAATAGTATAACCTAAATGCTATCTATATACTTCTCAACTCCTGGAATGTGGAAATACAATTGGTAATGTGCCTATGACATGGTCATTTTTCTTCAAATAAATACCGAAGATGGATGTCGGGTTTTTTTTATTAAATCTGAGAATCACACCAGCAAATTTGTTAAAGATGCAGAATCTCATTTAGCATCCTTCATCAGGTCACGTTCACCAATATGCACTTAAAACTAGGATCACCTGGGGCACAGGGAGATACCTGGGGTAAACTGTTCTTTGGGGAGGGCAGAGTTCAGATCTCAATGAAAATGAACTATTCTTCACTTGCAATATGGCAACAACGCACTTTTAAGGCTGCAGTTTTTAGCTATGAATATACATGTCCAAAGACCTTGCTTAAAGAGGTGCTGCATCTGAAAAACATGTTGCCACACACACTGCCACGGTGAATAGCTACGGGAAAAAAAATCTGTTGTAGGAGAGGGGGGGAAAAATCACTCTTAATGGGTTTAATTAAAAAATACTGTTAACACTTTCTCTGTCCCAACAACGTGATGAGTATCTCAGTTTCAATTCTGAAGTCTTCCATTTTCCTCTTTCCACAGTTGGTGTCCCTAGCTCCTATTTTTGTTCATCTTTCATTTGTTCTGACTGTAATGCAATTACATTTCCAAGAGAAAATGTGACTTTCTTGTTTTCACCTTTTTAAACTTGATATAAGTGTTCTGAATGTTCACATGTTGCATTGATTTGCATTGGGATGCCATTGTCCTGTAAAGTGCAAATTTTAAAAATACAATTGGCAAAAAGATTTGATAGTTTTACAGAAAGATTTGCTATCTTAAACTCAAACTGTTTTCTATTTTCATCTAAATGACTGGGATGCTATCTTTGTAATTCTTTGAGGTCATATTTGTGAAATAAACAATACATGAAAGCTTTCCTGTCATATACACTATATGTAGTCTGGAGTGTTGAGCAAACTTGAGTTCCTGAGTTGTAATATCTATCTACGTATGGTATTTACAATTTTGAATGTGTGCCACTACCAAGATAATAATGCTGTACAATTTTGAATGGTGGTAGTTTCTGTATGGCAGTCCAGCTGAACTATTTTGATGTACTGCTTAATTTTTGAATTTTATTTTTTAAGTTGTATAATTTATTTTCTTGCAAAATAAAAAATGTAATATAAAAGACTACTCCTTTTAGCAAGATATTTTGGTCTCTTTCCCCTGCAAAATTTTTTAAGTCTAGTTCGGGTACTGCTCCTGAAAAATAACGTTGTATGAAATGTATCAGATTGCAAGTCCCAAAGTCTTGATCGGAGTAAATTTAAAATTTAAAACAAAAAAAAAAAAAAGTGGGGGGAGGGGGAAGCTAAAGACTTAGTTCCTTTCTTGTTGTGATTTTCAAGTACTTGAGGATATACATAGTTATTTCAGTTTTCCAAATTCTATTTCGAGGTGAGCTGTAAGTCTTGCAATTTACATTTATCAACACCTGCCCTGCCAAAAGGGGCTTGGGGTGCCTGACTTTAGGCATTTTTAAAACTGGTTATGTCTCCATGTAAGTAGGGATGTAATTGGATTGCCGAATATTTTGGTTCTTGGGTCTCTGCAGTTACTTAAAATGAGCATTTCGGAAAGTTACTGCTGTCGTTGCCAGATTGGTGGGGCCGGCAGGTGCCTGTTTTTGCCTGAAGCAAACAGAGGTGGGGGAACCGCTGATTGCCCACGGGAGTGCTTTTACTGCAATGGCTTTTCTTCTCCAATTGTCCTTGTCTTCTAATGGGAATACTTTGTCTTACATTTCAACTCCTTTTTTCCTTAAGTGCACCAGTTAAACATAATGTTTTGTGCTTTCTAGTGTATGCAAATACCAGAATTATATGTGTGGAGTAAGTAGTAGTTCTGAGTGACTGAGTGCACAGGGTAATTTTCCAGCTGGCAGTTTGTGTAGGTAGAGCTTTCATAGCATGTTGCCATTATCCCTAAACTTTTTTTTTTTTTTCCTTCACTCTTAGGGCAAAATGTCACCTTTCACAACAGTGGTCTTCCAGGTGAAATCGTTCCCTAGAAATAAGCCAATTATCACAGCAGTTGCTTGGCTGAATCGGCTCCTACCAGTTTACATTGGTCACAGTGTAGCCAGAATCAGTGGCCTAACTATGAAAGGTTTTAAACCTGCTTCATTCTCCTACTGAACTAAGAGTGGGGCTTTATTTCTGTCTTTGCTTTACCTGTACACATCTCTTTGAACAATACACAGGTGTGGTCCCTGCTTTTCATTGGCAGTTGTTTTAGTGATGGAGATCTACTGTAACTTCAGCTGGATACCGTGCACTGCATCCCACGAGTGATCTGAAACCTGTAAGAGAAGGGCTGGTGGTGTGTTGTCTGCCAATCTGGGGCATGGTCACAGCAAATCTCACCTCCCAAGCGAAGGGAGAGGGCACATTGGTCATTTTCAGTCATCTAAAAGACTGAAAAGTGACAAAGAGCAGCTGTGAAATCAGTGTATTATAGGTGCTATTGGTGAGAAGTGATGATAAAAGAGTTAAAGAAGGGAATGCACTATTGTTTTTTCTGTTTGCTTTTCCCATTTTTAGGACCGTGGTCTAACGTGATGTGTGTACAGCTCAGGCTTTGCTATCTGTTGGTTTCTACCACTAAAGACATGAAGGAAATCGGCACACCTGCAGGTTTTGTAGCAAGTAATGGGAGGAACTTGGATCAAGGTAGGTACTGTGTGGGAGTTATTGCACCAAGCAGGTGTGCTAGATGCCTGTAAGCCCCCTTGGCCCCGATGCTGTTCAGCCAGCATTTCGGGGGGCACTGGGGCGTGGAAGAGCTGCTGTCTGTGGCATGTCACCAGTCACTGCAGCCAGACTTGTGCCAGGGGCCTTGCCTGTTGCCAGAAGCTTTTGACAGGCTTCCACACTAAGCAGGAGCAAGGAAGGCTGATAGGCATGGAAACAGGGAAGCAAGAGCTTGGGGAGAATTCAAGTGTGAATGCGCCTGAGGTTTCCAAAAGTGGAATGGCAGAGAGTAGGGCAACACTATTTTCAGAGTCCTGTAGCATCAGCACTGTCAGGTATCTGATAAAAATCAGCAGCTTTCTTTAAAACACTGCACCAAGACTTGCTGCCTGCATCCCCAGCTCCCCCTGGAAACAGGCTGGGTAAATTCATGTGTAAGAAGTCCATAAACAAATCTCTTCTTGATTTTTACTTTTTGAAATATGAATTATCCTAAAAAAAAAAAAAAAAAAAATCTGAGGAAGCAACAGCTGCAAGGGGGAGGGAGGAGAACAATGAAGAGGGAGATCCCAGGGCCAAAACTGTAAAATGCTGGGGAGCAGCCTTGTCAGTGCCCACTGTCTCTGTGAAGGCATCTCTGTGGCTTCTGCCTTGTGGAAAGAGACGGGCCACAGCCAAAAGCATTTCTTCCCTCCTCCCCCTGCGGCATCCTCCTCTGCTGCTGTGTGTGGCCACCATCCCATAACTTGGCATGAGGTCAGGGCACAGCTGCTGTAAATAAACTCTCCATTTATTTACCTTCCCACTTCCTAGGGGAAAGTGCACCCTGCTGCATCCCCAGGCACACGTGTGCATGAGGGAATGCTGGCTTAGGTGCATTTTCGGTTTGCCGCATTAAAGGAGTTTTTGCTGTATTTTTTGATGCTTGAGTAGGAGCTTCGTATCCTGGAATGTGTACTCTGGGGATGAGAGGTTTCTTTTTCCTTTACCGAGCTTTTCTATCTGCTAGAGTTGTTCTGCAGCTTGAGACTGACTTGAATAAATGTTACTTCAGGAACATCTGTCCTCTTGTTGGAAAGTTAAAAATGCAAAGCAATAAAATAACTTCACTGTAGAGCTATGTTTTATGTTCCAAATGTCCATAGAGCTAATACTTATATCACTGAAAACCGATAAACTACCCTGTGGGCCAGGGATGTAATGCTTTGTATGTTTTGAATGTCACATTCCAGCAGTGTCCTAAGCAGAAGATCACAGTGCATCACAGAGGTGCTTGTCCATGTACCAGCTAACCTGAGAAGCCACAGGCCTGTGTTGTGCTGTGCCTCGGGTGCAGCTTGGCCACCTGGCTTGGCCTCTGCTGCACATTCCCCTTGGCTACAGGAAAAGTTCAGCTGCCTGATTGTGATGAAGGAACCTGTAGGAGCTCCCACGTGGACTGGCAATTACACCACCTCATGTTCTTGTTGTCTTAAAGGGAAGCAGCATGCTCTCCTGAGAACCCTTTTGTTTGGCTTGAGAAGTGGCGTCTAGAACAGTTTTATTCTTTGACAATCCTATAAGAGCTCTGAAGACTTGGGGGAACCGCTCCATGATGGGATCTGCACCTTTCCATGATGGTATCTGGTGCCTGCCCCACCTCCCTGGTGTCCCATCCTAGTGCCTAACCACCCCTCCCATGAAGAAATCCTTCCTGGCTTCTAATCTAAGCCTCCTCTGGTGCGGTTTGAGCCTTTCCCTTGTGTCCTATCGCTTCAATCAATACGTTTGGGAGTCCAAACACCTTTCCAGCTGGGGTGATGTGAACGCTGGCCACAGTGCATGACGTTTGGCACAGTTGGCAGGATCCCAGTGAGCTCTGGCAAAGGGAGAAAAGGGAGAGCGAGGAACAGACTGGGTGGCTGGCTGGCACACAGCCACAGCACTCGGCCAGGATGACCTCCCTGTGGAGTTGGGAAAATAAGACAGAATTACCAGGATGCCTCACCTCAGCTGAAATAGTCTCAAAAAAAAACCAACAGGGAAAAAAAAATCAGCAAGATTTGCATTGTGCTTGGTTGTCACCAAGATGCTTGAAATGAATATGCTACTGTTTTACTGTGAGGCAAGAAGTGTGAGAGCTGCAAATACAGCAGCTCAGAGGCAGCCGGGGCTGGTGTGCCTGGTGCTGGGGTGTGCAGAGCGGGAGGGAAATCTGAGACACCAGGGGGTGTGTGGTGGGAGGGAGATCTGCAGGACTTCACGCTCAGGAGTAGGCAGACAAGTCAGATAGTGGGATGTGGTAACAGCATCATTAATCCTTTGGGGATTAACAAAGCACAGAGGACCTCAGGGGCATCACAGTGAATGTGCTCGGTTACATGGAGTCATAAAACTCTGCAGAAATAAACTAGCAAAGGCTGTGAGAGCAGTTATAGTGAGCATGGGAGCTTGGAGGAAACAGCACCCATTCGAATCCTCATGAATTAGTGTGTTTGGGTGCTGTCTTGCAAAACCCTGTGGCTGCCCAGGGGCTGAGAGCACTGGATCTTCTGTGGAAGTACTACTCCCTGTGAACGGGGCTGCAGGAAGCCTTAAAACTAGAGGATTCCTCGCCCTTTCATTGGGACAGTGATGTAGTACCTTGGAAAAGCATAGCTGAGGCTGGTTGGTATTTACTGGAACTAGCCACGTGGTGAAGCATGTGTTCTCTGAATTTTGTAAGCACTGACAGGGAAGCTGTCACCCTGGGCATACAAACCCATGTGTAAGGCAAGCGTCCCCCTTGCTTTGAAAGGACCATGAACATCCCTGCAAAGAGCTGCACTTGGAAAAGAGGGCAGAGGTATTACTGTACTAGTGGGGCAGCATTGTTGGGCTGGAAAGGTGTCCTAAAGCACGTGCGCTGCAGAGAAAGGCTCCTCAGAAAGAGCAGTTCCTGGCGCACCTAGGGAAGAGATGGATGGCAACCTAGCCCCTTACTTGCAGGGTTTGTATAAAAAAGCAAAGGGTTAAAGGCCAAGGGATGCTGAAGCTGTGCCTCTTTTACTTGCCCCCCAGGCTGCCTGGCTGGCAGCAGGGCTTGGGAAGGTGTTGTCCCTCTCTGTTGTAATAACAGGAGGCAATTGCTGGGGCTGTTGCCCCTGTGTCTGCCTTGTAACGCACTGCAGCTGCTATAATAAACAACAGGGTATAGCTATTTTAGATGACAAGTCAGGGGTAACCCTAATTTGTGGAACCCTGTCCCGGTTCCTCCAGAATAAATTAATAAATATTCAAATGGGGAAGGGGAGGCAGTTTGGTTCGTAAAGAAACTGTATGTGCCCTGGCATGCAAAAGTAGGTTAACAGCTATTGTATGCAGGTGTCCTTCCTCAGGCTGCAGGAGCTTCTGTCACCCTGTCAGGCCGGGCAGAGGCAAGCACCAGGCAAGGTGCTACCACCCTGCTGCGTGCCTTCTTTGCTGCAGCTGTTGGTAAGTCACAGGATCAGTGCTCCTTTTCCTGGGAAGCCCTTCAAGTTCAAGGGTACCCGCACAGGCACGTGATTTCTCGTGGGATTGTGCCTCAGTGCTTGGAGGACTGCGGTTTGTGCCCAAGGTGCAAAGCTGTCCTGCTGCATGGGTGCCATCCTGCTACCTGGGCTTACTGAGTGAGGGAGGTGGGGGCACAGGGTGTCGTGGGTGATAAAGCACAGCGGAAAATATGACAACCCAGCATTCTAAAATTGACATGGTCAGGTGATGAATTTAACGGGTTGCCCAGGGAGGTGGTGGCCTCACCGTCCCTGGGGGTGCTCAAGGAGAGGCTGGACGTGGTGCTTGGGGACATGGCTTAGTGGGTGACAGTGGTGGTAGGGGGATGGTTGGACCAGATGATCTTGGAGGTCTTTTCCAACCTTAACGACTCTGTGATTTATTTCCATGGGGGCAAAGCGAGGTCCCCACAGCATCAGAGCCTCATGGGGACGGGCGGTGCCCACAGCGATTCCCCCCTCAGCAGACCCCCTCAGCCCTCTGAGGCGGGGCGAGGGCAGGGCTGACATGGCACCGCGCCCAGCCAATAGCAGGGCCGATCGCGGTCCCGCCTCCGCCGCGCGGACCAATGGGAAGGCGGGAGGGGGAGCGGGGCGGTGCTGTCCGTGAAGGTGACGGGGCCGGCGGCAAAATGGCGGGCGCGGCGGGGTTGGGCCGGCGACGCGCGGCGGTGGCCGGGCTGCTGCGGGTGAGGCACGGGGCGGGGGGGGCGGCGGGAGGGGAGTGGGGGACGCTGCGCGGCTCCGTCCTGTCACAGGCCCGGCACCGCTGTGCGGCCCCGGGGGCTCAGCCAAGGTCATGGCTGTGTCTGAGGAGGAGGAGGAGAAGGAGAAGGAGAAAGAGGAGGAGAAAAAGGGAGGAGGAGGAGGAGAAGGGAGGGAGGGAGGAGGTGAGGTAGGGGTAGGGGCAGGGGCAGGGGCAGGGGGAGTGAGGTGCTGTGAGGGGCGCTGTGAGGAGCTGTGAGGCAGCTCCCCGCCGCCCGGGAAGTCTGGTTTTGTTCTTATTATTATTTTAAATAACAAGCCTTTTGTCGGCACGGAGCATGGCCGCGGCTGGCAGGAGGCGGCTGCAGCGCTGTCTCCTTCCCTTGCGGTGCGCCTCAAAGGCGGGGGCCGGGCGGGATCTGGTGAGCAGCGGGATCCAGTGCGGGGCCCTGCAGGGGGGATCCTGCCAGCACACGCGGTGATCTGGTGGGGGAGGGTCCGGGAGGGATCCTGGGGGCACGGGTGTGGGGGGGGTGAGGGTGCTGTGAGGGGTTTGGTGCCAGCGAAGCCTTCACAGCCCGTGCTGGAGCCCGGTGCGGGTGGAGGGCGCTTTGAGAGGAATTTTGTTCAAAATTCTGCGTTGGAAACCCTACGCTGAGCTGGGAGGGGGGAAAATAATGTAAAAACAATCGGAAAAAGGGCTTTTGTTAGTTGGAGCTCGTCAGGTGGAGAGAGAAACAGGCTGTGCTTTGAGCTGTCAGCGCAGTACAGCGGGCTTGACTTTGAGGTGGATGGTGCCTCTGGTGTCTGGGGGTGGTTTTTACTTTTAATTAGCAGTCCTTCAGCTCATCCAGCGGTCAGAGTGCCATCAGTGTGCTGGAATGTCATCTGAGTAAATGGCTCGACCTCTTTGTGTTTTAAATGGCTGGTTTCTGCTGGAAGATAGCTCCCAGCATTTGCAGTAACACCTGCGGGTGTATCTCTGCCCATAGCACTGCTGCTCACATGGAGCTCCCTGCCCGTGGGTCATTATGTCCAGGTGTGGTTTCTGTCCTTTCCTTGGTTTCATTGGCATCTCTTGTAGCATTCTGAGCTTGCTATTCCCATTTTGCTCACGAAATGCCAATGAAACGATGCTGTAGGTGTGAACTGCCACCATTTAAAAAGCAGTGAATTTAATGAAAGCAGTGGATGGACGGAAGTCCGGAGAAGCAGACAGACTGTTGCTGTATTGCTGTAGACAGACTAATGCTTCTCAAGATGGGTAGCTCCCTGGCTGTCGGACTGCTTGTAAGTGTACATAGCCAGGCACTAGGACGGGTTGCCCAGGGAGGTGGTGGAGTCACCATCCCTGGGGGTGTTCAAGGAAAGCTTGGATGTGGTGCTTGGGGACAGGGTTTGGTGGGTGACAGTGGTGGTAGGTTGGTGGCTGGACCAGATGATCTTGGAGGTCTCTTCCAACCTTAATGAGTCTATAACAGATTTTCCAAAAATAAAATGCTTTTTGTTTTTGAAAGAGTATCTGATTATTTTTTCAGAAGATATTTTTATCATAGATGTTATGGTGAGACTTTGTATTAGATGATATATAAAAAAGGCGTTTTTTGTGTTTTAATAGTCTTTGCTTCTAAGAGTACTTTTTGGGGAAAAATACTTCTGTGGAAATGGTACTTCACTGAAATGTATTGGCTTTCTTCATATGAAATTAAGAGGTCTTTATTTTTCAGGCTTTGAAGTATACAAGCCGTGGCTATGCATCACAGCGTACTTTAAATGTAAGTATAAAGTACCATCTGAGCACAGTAAATCCCTGCTATATTTGCTTCTTAACCTCTGAAGTTCAGAAAGTTATCACAAGAAACCTGCATTGTTGACAGCGTGTCTCTTGCCCAAGTCACGTTACTGCAAAAATTGGAATAAAGGTCAAATTTCCCAATATTTTTTTGCTTTGCTGACTGTTAATGTGGAACAGAACTGGTTAGAAATACATCAGGTAACTTAAATTTAATGTAGCTCTCTACCATTTGTTGGAGAATACAGATGATGTCAATACAGATGATGCTCTTTGAAATGATTTGTGTGCTATTCCCCCTCCTGTGCTGTTGTAATGTGAACGATTAATACATTAACAATTAACATTATTATCACTTAAGTCAATCACGGCTCCAAAGAAGGAGATACAGGAACAGACCAAATATAACTTGTCCTTTTTTTTTCTGGTTTAAATATTTTCTAGTGTTTTGTTTCTTTGCTTGTCCCTGAATAAAGAAGTCAAGGTGAGACCCTGTGAAGTTTGACCAAACTTCCATTTAAACCAGCACAGTTGGAGTTTTTGCTGATTGTTATCAGTAGCTGTCCAGGATAACCAGAGATCAGAAACGTGCATCTTTGTGGTGCCAGGTCATCGTGCTGCTCTTCCAGGGTTAGCAGGTAGTCACGCTGATGTAACATCAAAGCCAAGAGGCAAAATAAAATAAATCTGTTTCAAGAGACTACTAAGCATGGATTGAATGTCGTACCATGTCTTAAACCACTGTTTACACATAAGCAGATCTTTAATCTGATGGAGTTTTAGCAAAGCCTGGTAGGTTTCTTGCTCTTCCAAGGCCCAAGGTGGTACTTCACTAAGCGTGGGGTTAATGTTCATATAACTGCAGTGGAATCGGGAGGGAAGCTCCAGTGATGACAGTACTGTCTGTGGGGTACAGACCCTGTCAGTACACTGCTGTTAAACTCCCTGGCATTTGGTAGGACACCTTTATGCCTTAGTGCAGTGGGTTTGAGGAGCTGACCAAATGGAGGTTGCTTAAGCAGGGTCACCTTGAGCGTATTTCCCAGGACAATTTCCAGGTGGCTTCTGAGGATCCCCGAGGAGGAGACCCCACAGCCTCTCTGGGCAGCCTGTGCCAGGGCTCCGTCACCCGCCCAGCACAGCAGTGCTGCCTGGTGCTCAGAGGGAGCCTCCTGGGTGCCCGGCTGTGCCCATGGCCTCCTGTCCTGGCACTGGGCACCACTGAGCAGAGCCTGGCTCCGGCCTCTCTGCACCCTCCCTTCAGGGATTTAGGGACACGGATGAGATCCCCCTGAGCCTCCTCTTCTCCAGGCTGAGCAGCCCCAGCTCTCCCAGCCTCTGCTCAGAGCAGAGATGCTCCAGTGCCTTCATCGTTCTGGTGGCCCTGCTTTGGGCTCTCCCCAGTGTGCCCAGGTCCCTCTGGTATTGGGGAGCCCAGAACTGGACCCAGCACTCCAGGTGTGGCCCCACCAGTGCTGAATAAAGGGGATGAATCACTTCCCTTGACCTGCTGGCAACACTTTATGCAGCCCAGGTTGTCCTCAGCCTTCTTAGCAGCAAGGGCACGTTGTTGCCTCAAGTTCAAGCTGGTGTCCACCAGGATCCCCAGGCCCTTCCTCAGTGCTGGGATGCATTGCTCCTGAGCTGGGAGGAGGGGATCCTGGAATATTAACCATCTCTCTCGGGCCCCTCTTCCCTCCAGGGCCCTGGGACTCTTCCAGGTGTCGCCCACCCCAGGGCAGAGCTCAGTGCATTCCAGCTGTCCTCTCGTATAAAGGGCAACCCCACACCTCCACTTCCCAGCCTGTCCTCCCTAAAGAGCCTGTGTCCCTTCACTGCAGTGCCCCAGCCATCAGAGCCACCCTGCCCCAACTCTGTCCTCCCACAAGACTGTGGCCCTGCACCTGTGCCCAGATCCCCAGTTCCTCATGTATTTGTTATTCCTCCTGCTGCATGCATTCATAGAGATAATTCTGGTGCTGTGAGCTACTTGCAGGATAAAAGGGAAGCTGGGACATAAATAAAGTGAACAAATTTAAAACATTGCTATGTGTGTGCATGTATAATGATGCTGACTTTCACTCCATGCTTTTCCTCTTAGGAAGTGGTGATAGCGAGTGCTGCAAGGACGCCAATTGGCTCTTTCCAAGGATCTCTGTCATCACTGCCAGCCACCAAACTGGGATCCATTGCAATTAAAGGAGCAATTGACAGAGCTGGTAAATATGAATATTATTTATTTTTTTCATGAGAAAACATCAGACAGCTCTGAATGTTGTCAGTCTGGGTCTTCTGGTTTTAAGTTGCTTGTTAAACAGAAGGCTCTGGTGTCTTGTTTTGTTTTTACTTCTAGCGCTTTTATATCTTTATCCACAAATGGTATTTAAATAAACCTGCTTCAGTCTGAATTAAATGCTGCTTCTAAGAGCAGAATATGATTTAGGAATATCCGTGCTAATCCAAATCCCACTGAACAAGCTAATTGTCTGGCTGTAGTTCTGTGACACCCCTAAGCTACTTGCTGCTGAAACCAGGGCTCTGTCCTTGTCCTCTCCATTTCTTGACATGGGTACTCACACTTGTCTGACACCCCTGTGAGCCTTTTCATAGACTTTTAAATCAGGCAAAAAGTCACTTTGGAGAAGAGGAGGGTTAATTTTCTACAGATTTGGCTTCTTGAAATAGCAAATTACAAGAACTTTACACCAGGGCTGTTGCAAGAGAAGCAGTGGGAGAGCAGGCCCCTTCCATGTGGTGGCAGCTGGCTGTTAGCTTGGCTCGCAGACGTTAAACCAACCAACCCGTTTCTTTGGACATAATTCTTGGAGGTAGAAAGCTTTGTGGATCTGGGATCCCCAGTTCCTCATGTCCCAAGAATGTGGGGATCCAGATCTGGAAGGCACCAGACCTGGAGTGCTTTCAGCACACGGGTTGGATGTGGCATGCTTTGTCCCTTTACTATGGGAAACTGTAATGGGAAGGCTCGTAAAAGGGAATCACAGCTTTTGTGAGAAGAATCTCAAATCAGGAGTTTTGTTTTATAGGTATCCCCGTGGAAGAAGTGAAAGAAGTGTACATGGGGAATGTCTTGCAGGCTGGGCAAGGACAAGCTCCGGCAAGACAAGCAGTCCTGGGCGCAGGTACGCAGTGTCCTGACAGGGCTCAGGGTGGTCTCACCTTTCTGCAGAGAGCTGCTGGTGAACTGGAGGGGTTGGAGCCCTCAGCTAAGGTGGGGTCTGGATCTGAGCCCAGCCCTTCAGCAAGACAGGCTGCACATGCTGCTCTTCCTGTGGGGGGAAAGGCTCTGTTGTAGCCATGTAAGTGAGCCGACAGTGCCAGTGCTCAGGAATCAGTTTTCGCATGACTATATTGACTACAGCACAAATTTCTTCTCCCTTTTGCTGTAGGGCTGGCTTTCCATGCCTTAGTACGGTTCTAAAAAAATGTATGGGTCCAGGCAGAACTGGGTGCTTCCTTGTCTATGTCCCTGTACTTGTTTGAAAGAGAAGGAACCCCTGCTACCAGGGGCAAAGGGATGGATATGGCTCTTTTCTCTCCCCTGGCCAGTTTCCCCACCTCATGGCTGGCATGGAGGTGATGTGCTGGTAGCGGAGCCGTAGGACAGAGGCACCCATGCAGGGCTTTGGAGCCCAGCTGTAAGAAAGAGAACGCAAAGCTGTTGTCCTGAACACTCAGTAGCAGTAATAACATCTCAGTGACTATGTTGGTGACACCTAATAAGTTTGGTCGTGTTCGGTACTGCATAGGTTGAGAGTTCCTGTACTGCTGGGATAATTTCTTGTAGGATTTAGCAACTGGCAGCAGCTTGTTCGTGGCTTTTCAGTTGTGTGCTTCTTAGAGTCAGGGGTCGGGCTGTGAGGAGGAGGAATAGTGCTGTTCTCTGATCTGCTGCTGTCTGAATCCTCACTTGCTTCCTCTCGTCACCTGAGTCTGTTGCCTGAAGGAGAGAAGTGACAGAAGTCTCCAAGGACAGTAATCAGGGGTGAAGGTGGGCAGGCCAAATAATGCTAGCTGGATACCCTGGGGTTACATAAAAATTAGTCCCATATGAAATATTGTTGAAACACCAACACAGAGGTAGTCTGCCCTTAAATAATAGCTGTTTGTGTAACTTACTTGACTTAGGTCTGCCCATCTGCACTCCTACTACAACTGTCAATAAGGTCTGTGCTTCAGGAATGAAATCAATCATGATGGCAGCACAAAGCCTGATGTGTGGGAGTCAGGTATGTGAATTTTGGTGCTGTTTTATGGAAAAAACACACAACTGATGTTGTAGATCCCATCCTGCTGATGGCTGGGGTCCTTGATTTGGGGCTGTGTTTTGACTTGCAATAATGGAGCTAATTAGCGAGGTTTTATTTAGGTCATGCAACCTTAATGTTATAGTTACTCAAATATGTTTTGGTTTAAGTCAGGACAAAAAAAAAAGTGTTGTAGTTAGGGAACTGTCAGATTAATTTTTAGAGCTGTGCAAGTAGGGTAGATTTTGGTTTATGGTATTTGCATCCTCTCCTTATTGTACCTCCTTCCCCCCCCCAAAAAAAAAAAATAAAATAATAAAGGAGCTTCAAGCTTTCTGATTTGAAAATTCAAGATTTTTTTCCCCTAAATTTAGATTTTGTTGAAAGAGATTTAATCTTGCCTTTCAGATCCTTTTACCACATAAATGAATTAAATGTACATATTAAAACAATCTTGTTTCAAAGTACATTAAAGATGTTTCAGGCTTTTTATTGCTACCAAAGAAGCTGAAACTATTGTTGCTGAACAGCATTTTCATTGAAAAGCTTGTTGGAGGGGAATTACTCATATCTGCCAACTGTATTCTAAGATTTTCTGTATGAATAGGAAAAATTCTGTACTTGAATGGAAGGATGAGACAATGCACCGTTTTCACCAAGCTGCTAAATGCTCGGCAGCAAAGAATAATACAGAAGTGTGAATTAGAAACAGTTTTGCTTTTAATTCTGAATCTAAAACATTTGGCAACATCCTTTCTCTAAAGTGCAGATACTGTGAGTTCAACATATATTTTTGGCTTACAAAATAAATGGCTCATAAGTGAGAAATATACTTACCTCTGTATACATTATCCCCCATGTGAAAATAGCATTTTTTTAAGCTGGGCAGCTGCATGCTGCTTTGGGCTCGCTGTGCAGGGAGCAGCACTTCACCCAGTGCCTGCTGAACTCGGTGGAAGTCCTCCCGCTGGACTTTGAATCAGGTCCAGCTGTGGAAACAGCCACGTTTTGGATTTAGTAACGTGCCTCCAGCGAGTTCACTGCAGTGGGCACGGATGTGGTTGGTTTGACAGCCACAGGCCGTGCGCTCTGAAGGGAGCTGGGCTTTGAGCTGAGTTTGGCACTGCTCTGCCACCAGCCCAAGCAAAAGCAGACCTGCTGCACAGTTAGTGCTCTCAGAGCTATAAATAATGCCTTTTTTTTTTTTTTTTTTGGGGGGGGGGTTGTTTTTCTTGGCTGCAGACTTCGAGGTATCTGTGGTGGGAACCAGGGATAGATCCCAGAGGCTTGAGTCAGTGCGCATTTAGCATTGTACAAACAACTGCTTTAACTCCAAGTCTCTCACGTGATGGAGCTGAAATGCACACGACTCCTGTGCCTTTGCTCTATTGCTGCTCCCGTGCCTCAGCTGCCTTTCCCATTTCCCTGCCTTTCCATTTGTCTGCAGCCTCATTTGTTTTATTACTCCATGCTGCTGTTCCTGTATCCAAACCATTATTTTTGTCTCAATTGTGAGACCTAATTATTACTCTTTTGATATAAAATATCTTTTCTAGTTATATTATCAGTCTCAAAGACTAATGCTACTTTTTTTTTTTAATTTTTCTTGCAATTTTTTGTATCTCAAAATTGCCATTAATCACAGCTGAGAGTCTGTTCTTCACACGCTGAGGTGCCAGGGCTTTTACGGGTTGTAGCCTGATGAAGAGCAGATATGTGTATGGCCCTCATAGCTGTTTGTATTTGTTCTGTCTCAGCTTGGAAAATAAACTGATTTATCAACACCCACAATGATTCAGCTTAATTCAAGTTCAGTGATCTTTATTTTTTAAAGTCACTTTTTTTTTTTTCTGGAATTTCAGATGAAAAAACCTGAAGTCATCTCTCTTTAGGTAGTGAGGTGTAACAATATTACATAAAACTGCAGGTACTTCTAAACTTCTGTCTCTTGATTGATCTCTTAGATTCTGGCTGCTGCTTGTTCCATAGGGAGCTGCTAACGAAGAGCAAAAATGAGAAATTTAGAGGAGAAAGAAACTGTTTAAAGTAAAACTTACAATCTGATCTTGGAAGCTTTTGGAGTAAAAGTGCAAGAGACCAACGTGGCTCTTGCAGCTTTCCAAAATTACATTCCAGGTAAAAGTCCAGCTGCTCTGTCAGCACAGATTAGCTCTCTTCAGCTGTTGTCCCTGCTGTTTGCCTTCAAAATGCATAAGTTTTTTTTTTTCCCTTTTTCTCTAAGACTCTTCAGAAATACAAAGTGTCCACTCTTAAGCTTTTCTTAGTATCTGTTCCCAGAAGTCGTGTAGAACACGCTGCATTATTAATAATTTGAACGTGTTTTGTTTGAGCAGGATGTAATGGTTGCTGGTGGAATGGAGAGCATGTCTAACGTTCCCTATACAATGAGCAGAGGAGCAACACCGTACGGAGGAGTAAAACTGGAAGATCTGATAGTAAAAGATGGACTCACAGATGTCTATAACCATATCCATATGGTAAATATTCCTGCAGAATTCTGAATTATCCACCATATACCTCATGCTGCTTTGAAGACATTTATTATTAGGCTGCTTCATGTAGCAGACCTAGAAGTTAGGAACATTGAGGGAGGAGAATGTTTTCCATTTCTAGGCTTCCTGCAGTAACTGTGATGGACAGACTACACAGAAGGTCAAAACAGAGTAGAAAATTGTGTTAATGTTTATTTGTCTCTCATTGAAGCCTGAACAGCCTAGAACAGGGATTGAAAAAACCAACCACCCCACAATTTCTGCCACTGCTTTCTCTCTTGGTGTAGGAGAGAGCAGTCGAGTTACTTGTGTTTGGGGGTAACCACTTCTTAGGGCTTGGTGGGCTCTCATGTTTGCTTTCCCTCCCATGTACGTACCTCCTATCTTCTGTTAGAAGGTTGGAGTCAGCTGATGCACTTGGCTCATCGGCACGGTAACTTACATCAGACAAACAGCTGCAAACTGGGGATGGGTGTGGAAAAATTCTGATGTGAAGATAGTGAAGAGCAAGCATCAGGAAAGAACATTTTGAAAGGAGAGGAACTATTTTCAGCGTACCAACATTTCTGAACCTTGCCTCTAGTAATTCACAGTTGTAGGGTGTTATTTACTGCCAAGTTAGTGTTCTTGCTACTATCCCTGAAAACATCTCATGAAGAATGTTCTGCAGTCTGTAGCTGTTCCATGTCCTTGGTACAGACCTCACTGCTTTTGCTGTATTGGTTTTGCAGTAACGTGCATGCTGCTTAGGCTATTGGTTGAAAACCATTCATGAATTTCAGCTAAAATGGTTTTTGACCATGAGGATTTTTTTTTTTTTTATAGGAATGCAAACACTGACTTCGCTAGTTCCTGGTGGGCAGGGGGAAACCTCTGGGAGCTTGGTGTAATACACAAAGTTTTAATAGACTGGGACGCTATTTCAGAAATGTGTGTTTTTATTATAGGAGCTGTAGGTTGCTTGGAGAATCTTAATGGTCTGTGAGAGAAAATAAAGGAAGGACCATCCGATGGCTTTAGGAACTCACCCGTGTCTGTGTTCTGGCAGTAGGCCAAGTTGCTGGTGCTGTGAACACTTCATGTGTGCAAAGTGTGCAGAAGTGAACTTGTTTGAGGAACTGGGGGAACAGTACTAGAGGGTTTTGTGGTGATTGAGTTTTCTGCAGAAATGAGAGGCCGAACAAAATCTCATTCAGAATAAATCTTTTACGTTGACTGAATGAGTATCCTTTTTATTTATTTATTTTTAAATTTTGTTCCCAGGTGTTGGGCCAACGTTGATAACAAATAAGGATTATATAATTTTGATGGATTAATCTATTTATGATTTGATTATTTCATTCTAATTATTTAATTCCAGTTATTAGACAAAAAGTATTCAGGCAGGTATTTGTTGACCCATTCCTGTAACCTTTGGAATAGACCAGCCAGCAGTGGCATGGGAACGCTAGGAAGATGATGCAAACACACTGCTCTGTGGCTGAGCAGTGTTCTTCAGTCTCTGAAGAAGTCAGCCTAAGCACTTTAAAACTTGCTTTGCATGCAGTTCTTTAATTTACTCAAAAGCCTTGTAAGGAGTGTTCCTTCCCAGCTGGATTATCTGGATCCAGAGAACAGGTGCTAAATCTGAAGTTCACACTTTAAAGGCAGAAGCTTCTGGTTGATCATGATTGTAGAAATGAACACCAAATATTAGCCACGTTCAATTCTGAAAATCTGCTGTCTTTTTTATTTAAGTTTCTAGTTCACCTCTCCAGAAATACCAAACATAACGTGTCTGATTTTACTCCAAGGGCAACTGTGCTGAGAATACGGCGAAGAAGTTCACCATTTCACGAGAGGAACAAGACACTTATGCCATAGGCTCTTACACAAGGAGCAAAACAGCCTGGGATTCGGGAATACTCAAAAATGAAATAGTTCCTGTCACTGTTTCAAAAAAAGGTATTATGGAAAGGTGTGATAAAATGAGTTGTTTCTCATTGAAAGCCGTAATGTCTGTATTTAGTAGAAATGATGCTGCGTAAATATGCAGATCTCAAGAACATACAAAACCCCTACCTGTGTATGTATATCTATATTATTACTTCAGAAGAGCTAAGAATTTTCTGCTATGCAGACTTTCTGGTGACCAGCAGTCAATCACCTGTAATCTGATTTTATTTTAATTTTTCTCTAATGTTACATACTATATTTTTTTTGTATGTTGGATGACTAGGTATTGAATCTAGCTAGAACAGCTTGATGACATGTTCTAATTTCTCTGTAAATCACCTTAAAAATATGTTTTGTCCCTTTCATTCACCCATCAAAGAGTATAAATGGATTTGCTGTGAATAAATGGAATTGAAGAATATATATTTTTTTTTCATTTTCACACACTTTTGAGATGCATAAATTAGTTACATTTTTCAGCTAAAATGAATTGTTTAAATAAGGCAGCATTTAATTGAAGAACGTGTTAAAAATGGACTGTACTACAAAAATCTCAACTGAATTTGAATTTCAGGAAAGCCGGATACAGAAGTGACAGAAGATGAAGAATATAAACGTGTGGATTTTAGTAAAGTTCCAAAGCTGAAAGCTGTTTTCCAAAAAGAAAATGGTAAATATTGTTAAATCAACTGCTTAATTGTTTACCAGGTACACAGATTCTTTGTTAGAGTGAAGGGTACTGCTCACAAGAGCTTGATTGCACTGACAGTGAACCATTAACTTTTAAATGCCTGCGAAGGAAATATCCTACCAAGAAATTCAAACCTTGTTTTCACACCAGTATAAGCTGGCCTGAGTGAAAAGAGGTGGTCCAAGAGCCTGTAGAACAGCGAGAACCTTAAGTTGGTGTTCACTCGCAGCCACGTCTTAACTGGAATCCTGCATTAATGCTGGTGGTGCTGCTGGCGTGGAACACGTGAACTCCCATTTTGATAAAGCGTATGAATACATGGGGCTATATTTGTTCAATCAAACTCATCTGAAAAAAAATAATAATAATGAAAAATTGCTAGTTAACTCAGTGCAGTATCTATTACCAAGGGCCTGGGCGATGTACCTGGGCTGTGCCATTTTCCCGTGTTTAAACAACGCATTACCTTTTCTAGGAACGGTTACAGCTGCTAACGCCAGCACTCTGAATGACGGAGCAGCTGCCCTGGTTCTGATGACTACAGAGGCAGCCAAGAGACTAAAAGTTAAACCTCTGGCACGGATAGTTGGTGAGTTTTTTCTTACCTTTTGACTACAGCACTGGAAAATATCCTTCTAGCATATTTATACTTTGACTGAGAATCCTGTTTGTCCTGTTAGCCTTCATAGGACAGAAAAGATGAGGCCTCAGGCATATGGCTGTATCTTCTTAATACAGTCCTTGATATCTTAAGTGTCATACCAGCAAGCTGTTAGTCATAAACAGTTTTCTATGTGGAATAACATCAAACATCTGCAAAAAAATGTTACTAAGCAACTCATTTGAGACATTACACTTCAGGTGTATCTGTTTTCAGGGACCATCATATTCAGAATTCTGCCTTGACTGGGATTGCTGTTTGCACAAATGAAAATTGTATATGCTAAAAATAAAAGGTGTTTAAACATCTTTTTTGACTTTTTTTTGTGTACAGCTTTTGCAGATGCTGCTGTCGATCCTATTGACTTTCCTATTGCACCTGCATATGCTGTTCCCAAGGTAGGAATCAAACTGCTCGTTTTCTGAAAGACAGCAAAATTCCTCAGTGCTGGATCGTTGGTTGAAACCTTGGTGTATCTTCCTGAAATTAACACTGAAACTATGATTTTTTCATAAATACAAACTATAGGTGTTTTTCAGGGGATCAAGGCTAGAGTGTACATCTTCAAATTCACAAACTTAGAATTTTTCTTGGAAAAGAATATTGCTTTCTACTGCTTTCACCAACTTTGGCCTTGTTTACACTTCTGCAATTAAGCAGCTGGTGTGGCTAAAAGGCAAAATAAATATGGTTATACAGGTATAGACTAGTTCAGAACGAAACTATTGGCAGCTGTATGGCAGTACTGTCTGACTTTAAATGTACTTTGTGTATCAGTGGTCTTTGTATAAATGTGAGGAAAACATGTTCCCGTCATAGGATACTCTCCATTTCTTCCTTCTCAAAAACTAAATTTGTGCTCCAGTACCTCAGTTTTGCTTTTTTCCATCTGAAAATAGACCTAATTAGTTCTGTAAAGTACTTTTAGCTTCCTATTTTTTTCACAGAAATTATTATTCTGATAAATATTTCTAGATTCTAAGTGAGACAGGCCTGAAAAAAGAAGACATTGCAATGTGGGAAATCAACGAAGCCTTCAGTGTCGTGGTGCTGGCCAACATTAAAATGCTGGGCATCGATCCGCAAAAAGTAAACATTAATGGAGGTGCCGTCTCTCTCGGGCATCCAATAGGGTATGTAAAAGAAGCATTGGTTTTTGTTTTGCATTGTTTTTTATTCTTCATGGAGGCGCTGCCTTCTACATGCTGCTAACATACTCAATTTTATTCTCAAATTTAATGCAAGTAGGAAGAGGCGTAAGAAATTAAACAGCAAGTGCATGTGTACTTGCATTAATTCAGGTGTTAGATGTCAGGGTACTTTGAAAAGAGTATGATCACAGTTTTGTTTTCACAAGTAGCTACCACCTTTTATAAAAGCTTGCTTGTTACCACAGCTATCCAGGTTTACGAAGCTTTGAAAAAAATCACTGCTAACGTGAGAAAATAAACAGTAATAATTAATCAACCAGTTAAGCTAGTAAAATGTACAGATAAAGTTTTGAAAATAGCCTAAGGACTTTAAGTACAGGGACTTGAATTTCCTTGTATCAGCAAAGCGAAATTCCTAGTCTTGTCCCAAGTATTCCCTGCAGGGAAGCCAAATGTTGTCCATCACCTAATGCAGCAGATGGGGAAACCCTGAGGGATGTCCGTGGGGCTATTGTGTGCTCTGAAGTTCCTTCACCTGCCTGAATTCCCTGCTGTGTTCTCCAGGAGCTGTAATTTACTCAGGACTCAAGTATATCTCATTAGGCCTTCTTAAGGGCGGTGAGGCTGCAAGCTCCAGGGCTGCGAAGACAAATCCATGTCAGATCTGCTAGCTACACGTAGGTGAGAAGGAGCCACGCTGTACAGCTGGAAGCAGTTGGAGTACTTTGTGGTTCAGAAGTTTGCCTTCACTAGATCTTTGCCAGCATAATCTGTCAAGATATGCTGATGTCTCCTGTAGAATAGCAGCTTCCTCTGATAAGGGAATAGGAATTTTTGTCTTAAAACACAATTTCTACAGCCTGATGACAGCATTTACATGTCTTAACTTGGCATGAGCTGGATGAGTGTACTGTACTGTATTATAGCAAGTTGTAACCAAAGAAACTGAAATGAATCATTAGGTTTTTTTTTGTTTGTTTGTTTTTAATAGTAGAGACTTAACATTACTTTCTTTGAAAGATCTTTGATACTGGCAGAGATGCTATGTAATATATGGAACACCTAGAGGTGACTTCCTTTTTCAGAAGAAACGTGGAGGTTCTGTTTGTGCATATGCAGAAATCTTTCTGCTCGTTAATACTGTAGCTAAAGAAAAACAGCCCACACTGCTTCTAAATGTAGGTTTGTTCTTTTTGTTGGCTTTATGTTCTTAGTTTTGTTTCTTTCCAAGGAATCAGTTCTATATATTCTGCCAATGATCTTGTTTGAGCCAAATTTCCTTCAACCTAAGGTGTGCATATTCTTTCTTTTAATCAGAATGTCTGGAGCGAGAATTGTTGTTCACATGGCCCACGCCTTGAAACAAGGTCAGTACGGGCTGGCAGGAATCTGCAACGGTGGAGGTGGTGCTTCTGCCATACTCATTGAGAAGTTGTAGGCCCACACAGCTGCTGGAAACAAAGCCTTAACCATGCTGACGTGAGTGATGAGCAGCACCTGTTACATCCCACCTCTGAGTGGTGGAATTCCTTAATGGCTGTTGTAAAATTTCTAAAACATCACCAATACAGACAATGGGGCTTTTGTAACTTTGACTCAATGCAAGTTTTTATACAGCACAAGAAAAAAATAAGAAATTATGATGATGTATCGAGACCTGACAATAAAGAATGTCTATGTCAACTGTGCTCCTGTCACTTCCTTCTCAAATGCCACTGAAACTGACTTCTCTGGGTAGGTCATGTAATGCTGCTAGTAGAACAACTACCTTCTTAGAGTGCAGTTGCTTAATTTGCTATTTTAAAGTTATTAATTACTTCAAGCCTGCTTAGCACACAGCTTTCACAAGAGATAAACACTTAAACCCCAGCTGAAAGAACTTTGAAGTGTTTAAGATACCTGGAATAAGAAAAAAAAATTTCTTATTTTGCCATTAATTTCATCAGGAAGTCCTCTTTATCAGATGCTTGAAGACGTAGCAAATGAGCAATGGTGTTTAAATGCTACAAATAAAAAAAAGTGGATGAAGGTTGATTTTTATTAATCTAAAAAAAAAAAACATTCACCCAAATTACAGCAGCTTAGGCGCTGAAAAAGCTTTTTTTTCGCTTGCTTGCTCTAGCCCCTGCCAATTGCTGCTGTTACAGCTGAGTGTTTAATACTGAAGCCCTTGTTTTCAGACATGACTGGGTTATGGCAACACAACACTTCTATACAGTATCCCCGAAGTTGCTTAGCTGATGTAAAACTATTAAACGAGACACACTTTTCATTAAAACAAAAATATTTATTCAAGCTGTAAATGCTATGCAGTATTCAGTTACTGGATGGGTTTAATATAAACATCTACTGCATAATACTGGTTCCTTAGGAATCCTTGTATACTGTCTGAAACATTGCCCTGTTGCTGTACAGAACTCTTAAAAGAGAACTTGCGTTAAGAACTCAACAACTGGAGAACAAAGGGAAGAAACACCAGTAAAGGAAATTCTGCAGTACTGGAGCAAGGCTTAGAGGGGTCGTTTTCTGCCATGCTAATTCGTACTGAAAATGTAGCTCGAGCATCTCTTTATTTGAACAATCCATATAATAGCTATGAGGAGGTCTATGTTCAACAGAAGGATGCAAATTTTACTGTGTCTGATTAAAAGCATAATAACAAATGCTTTCTTAACAACAAAAGTGACGGATGAAAGAACTTGTGTTTGCAGTAGAACACTTTGAAATCCTTGTCCAGCTGCAGCTGAACTATGCATACTGGAAGTACTTTGAAAATAGCTTTTGCATTCAAAATACATCCTAAAAGTACTTTAAACATGTGGACTATACAAATGAAAAATCTTATCTCAAAGACTGGTTGGGAAAAGCTTCATGAGATCAGAAGTGCTTTTGGGTGGCTTTTTTTTTGGCCTCACATTTAGCTACTGGTGTTTTTGTTAACTCATTTTGTTAACTCATTTAAAGCCTTACAACCGGGGTTTGACAGTTCCAAGAGAACAGAATTTTAGTACCAGCCAGTTTTAGCTGAAGAGTAAGTTACTGTAGGATTCAACAAGACAATGGAAATTGACCAAGTCAACTGTCAGGTGTCAGAACAGCAAATTCCAAACAGCGCCTTCAAATCCACAACCTTTTTGTAAATCGACTGAGCAATTCATGTGGTGAACAGAGAACGCAGCAGAACACAGACAACACGGTGTAACAGGAAACATACAACCTTTCTTACATTACATTTATACAAATTTACAACTTTGCAAGTTAAATGGCTCTGTAATTATGCAAGTGCTTTTTCAAAAATAAACATATACCAACGCAATATTTACACTTAGCAACCTGCTTCAGAAAGAGCATGATTTTGCTATAAAGTGAAACTTCAGTGCACTGGAAGTGCAACTCACCCTTTAGAATTACATGTAAGTTCTCATGCAAATCCTCAGCATAACAATACCTAGCTTTATCTGGTCACAGTTCACGTTGCCTTTTTTTCATTCATCATAATGCAAAGATAACAAGAACTTGTCCACATCCATTCCCTCTGGGAAAGAATTCGGTAGCTTCTTTTTCTGTAGGAGAGGAAAAGAAGAGCTGTGTTAAATGCGAAGAACCTGGGCACGCAGAACCAGTCTGTGAGCCTTCCTTTTTCCTCATCCTTCCATGCACTTTGTAGAAATAACCATGCAAAGCTCACTCAGAAACCAGGCAGTGAGCTGTGTAAACACTCGTGTGCCCCTGGTGTAACAAGTGCCTGACTGCAGGCCAGGAGTGACTGCAGTTCTCAGCTTGAGCAGCAGCCCACCCACACTTCTGACAGGCCCGCCTCCTCTGGCTCTTGTAATGCACACAGCATGGGTGAGCGAACATTCTGCATTTGTAGTGGCTCAGGGGTATGCTACAGCTAGGTATGGCCACTACAATGCTTTACCGTGTCTCCTGTTTGGTTACTTCCATATACAACCTTCTCTTGTCTCACTGCACCTCTGCTATTTACCACTCAATCAAATCCCTGAGACAAAGGCAAGGTTCCATGCTACGAGGACTGGGAACACACAAAATGTGGGTTCACAGTCCTGGTGGGGAGTGAGGATGCAAGAACAGCCTGGAGTTTAGTAAGGCCTAGGTTGAGTTTGGTCTGATTTCCAACTTCAATCTAGAAACTTTGAATTTCTAAACTCTAACTTCAATCTTTTATGAGAATTCATTTAATTTTCATAGACATGTGCAATGCGAGTTAGTTACATGTATCTGCAGGTACACTAAGCTTAAGAAAACTGTTAGTTCAGAACCGGCTTGAGGCAAAGTTAGTAACTGACAAGCATAAACAGGGTATCAGGGACTTGGACTAGCACCTCTGAACCACTATAGATTAGATCTGTATGTCTAACATATTTAAAACTTTAAATCAGATAATGCCCGTACTTGCCTTTATTTTCTTCTTCTTTGACGGTGTGGGAGAGCTTTGAAGGTCTTTTCTGTTTGCAGAACGAGAATTCCTCTCACCCTCACTCAAGTCCTCCAGTTTCCTCTTCTTGACCGTGCTCCTTAAGGACCTGAACTGCTGCATGTTGTCCTTCAGAGGGGTCGCGGCGCTAGTCCTTGCGATGGCAGCCCGCGACAGGATCATCAGCGTGTGCGCAGCCATGCTGACGCTGTTCTCACTGCCCGTTTCGCTGGCGGGGCTGCAGGCGGGCAGGTCCGGTGTGGCAGGAGGGACCATGATCCGAGGGGTTGCGCTGTCCTCGTTGAAGCGCCGACAGGTCGGCGTCCTCACGCTGTCTGCAGGGTCATCCATGTGCCTGTCCCCAACTCCGGACGGTGTACGGGGCACTGGCAACTCTCTGTTTTCAACCGCCTTACTCGTAGGGCTGTGCCACTGGATGTCCGGCAACATCTCCACGCACTGCTTAGTGAACGGACTTGGCAGGCAGAGGCTCTGGCTGGCAGCTTTAGCTGCTTCTCGCTTTGGCTCCTTCGAGGACAGAGAAGCGGGGGCTGCAGGTTTGCTGTTCCCGTTTGAGAGCGACCCTTGCTTTTTGTTCAGGTCCTGCACCGCAGCGACCGTCTTCTCGTTCCACAGGCTGACGCTCTGCTGACCATTCGAGAGTTTGGCCGGGTCCTGGTTCTTCTGCTTCTCATCAGCATCTCTCCGCAGTTCATTCTCTTTATTTGCTGTGGTCTTGTGGAAGGGATCTAAGGGGAGCCCCGCAGCTACCACCTTCCGCTCAGGCTGCGGATCCTTTGTGGATGTGCTTCTGTTGCTTACTTCTGGCTTACACAGAATTCTCGGCAGTGTCTTATCCTTCTCTCGCTTTGCAGCCTGTGCTTTAGCCGAGGATGGTGCGGAGTCAACAGCAAGCAGGGTGTTTTCACTTCTTTCTTTTTGGGGCAAACTTTTAGCAGTCTGAACCTGGGTGTTCCCTCCTGGAGTCGGTAGGACGGTATCAAAGCAAAGCACTCTCCTGTGACTTTCTTGTCTTGAATTGGAGCTTGTGCTCTCTACCGGTACCGCAAGCAAGTTCTCCTCCACCTTCCTTCCTAGTTCTGCAGGGATAAGCTTGTCTGGGTTTCCTGTCCTGAAAGTGAGATGAAAATACCTCAGCAACACACTTGTTCCTACTGCACCAGTTCATTTCAGCTGGCTAGAAGTTGACCCCAAAATCTGTTTAAAGCCCTCCCCATTATGTAAATAAACATAGGGTTTGGTCTCCACCTGACAACAGCCCCAACAGAGTGAAAAAATTACCAGATGTCCAAAGAAAGACGCTTCTGCTGTGCCAGCTCATACCACTGCTGTGTTTGTGCCCTCTTCCTGGCTTATTCTGCATTCCCAAAAAAGGCTTATGCTTATTTAGGTGTGTGAATAATTCTCTCCCATGAAAACATAAACTCTAATGGCTTATAAGAGGAAAAGCCATACTGGGATGGTAACTTTGGGATCTCTGGCACGGTCCAGAAGGTGTGAGTGGTAGTAGTTTGATTTATTTCTATGAAATTTGAGATAGGACAAAGGACAGAGCAGAAATGACAAATTACATTTCTTTGCAAGAAACATTTTCCTCCCTCTGCTATGCAAACCATGTCTGGAGATTGGTTACAATTAACAGGAAGCTGAATTATCAAAACATTATGTCAAATCTTTTGCTTTTGTGGTTTTCCTAAAAGCGCTAATTTTCACATGCGTGAATTTCACGTGTATGCCTGGGTATGTTTATTTTTAATAAGCTGACTTACTTTAGCACGGCAGGAAAAAGAAGCAGGTTTGAATACCGAGTGCTACTCACCGCTGCGTTTGAGAACTCGTATGGTTCAAAGTCTCTGATACACTTGCTACCAGTTTTCCTGGAACAGATAAACCATTAGTAAACTACAATGTTTGGAGATTATCTCACAGTCGGTACAATTTACATTTCACCTGACAGAATCAATAAAAACACAGCAACAACACTGCAACTTTTTCATAATTTTAACATTTACAGATACCTAGCTCAGCAAAGGTATTACCAACTAAGTGTAAACGAGAAGCTTGCTGTCTACGCCTGGGTAACAGACAGGCCTGGCAAGACAAAAACAGTTAAACTGGACTTACAAATGCAGAGCCAACATTTCCAAGCAGAAGGGAAGTAATTACAGAGAACTCTCAGTTATCCATCAGCGAACCTGAATGCAGCCTCACTACGCCATCCTAGGCTTTTTCTTAATTTGTGACTTCATTCTGTTTTCATTTTTTATCCCTAAGCCCATCCTTTTTAACAAGAGGTAGATCGGCTAATATGCCGGGTGTCCTTATAACTCAATTTATTTTTTATTTTAAAGTATTTTTCTTACCCTCCTCCCAATACTAAGAAATAACTCTAACTCTAGTCTTGTTTGAATTTGCTATCAATGAAGGAACGTTTCAATAAAACGAATACGCAGAAGTGTACACCTGAAACCAGAAAGAGAAAACAGGCAGCAGAATACAGTTTTGGTAATAGATATGCAACATATCTATTAAACATTTTTCCTTAATAAATGATTAAGATAGTTGCTCTTCTAATGAAGTCCATATTTTCTGTGGCTTGGTTTCAGTGGCAGCAGTAGGCTGTACTTACAACCCAGGAGATGAAAAAGAATCAGAAATATAAAGAAAACTATTGTTCTTAAACTGCAATAGTCTTTAAACATTAAATTTCCAAAATAGGCTCGATCCCAAATCTGGAACAATCCAATATGCTGGGAGTTTTTCTTTGTAAATGCAGCAGATATAATTACTGCTCACAGGTATGGGCCTCTCTCAAAGCCATCCCAGCAGTTACTGGGCAGAGAAGCATTGACATTTACAAAAATGTAATCACTCAGAACTGACACGTTTTTGGAGCCTAAAGTTTTCTTCTGCCTTTCTCAAGAACACAAGGTGAGTACCTGTACTGGTCTTGTTTCTTGCTCCAGGAATCTTCTGTGATTTGGGAGGGATGGGAAGTTTGGGGATGCTTCTATTGCACACCGGATTAGCGACAGGCATATGCAGAACCTTAGAAGAATCAAAATATTCCACTATGATTCACCAAAAGGCTTCAGCTTTAATTTTGATGAGAAAAAGATTCCTTTATGACACAGTACCTGGCGGGCAGGGGCTGAGAAAGCATTTCCATTTTGTCCTACCACCGAGAGAGGGATCATTCCCACCATGCCTTGCAGAACCGGCTGCACTGGGGATGCAATTATGATGGCAGAACCTAAAAAATATCAAAGTATTAACACCGTACAGAAACTAAAATATTTGTGAAGGTGACAAGAAAGCAAAAAGAAAAGTTTTAAAACAGGATTTCCTAAAAGTTATGCATGGTTACACCTGTAGCAAGAAAAGCTCTGTCTTTTCAGAAGAAAAATCATTGTTGTTAGTGTATATTACTACCAGAAAACAGGCTGTGGACGAGTTATTTCTAGTTTCAACTGAATTCTTCAATTAAACTCTGGTTTTCTTTGTAAGAAATGGTTCAAAATTCAGCTTGAAGTATAACACATCTATGTTAAGGCTTGAACTTTGAATTAAAGTAACTTACAAAAAGCAGAAAAACTAACACTGAATAGTTTGTTTTGCTGCTTAGCAAAAGGAAACTATTATTTGCATCCTGTTGCATACAATTACCATGCTTGCAAGTCGTTAGCAGCATTTTTTCCCTTCCGTTGTACCCACAACACCTTCCCTGTACAAGCACACACAAGCTGGGGAAGGCTAGTTTGGTCTGCATATACGTATCTGATGTTTATTCTGCCTGGTAAGAGGTGTTACATATGGCGCATGAAGACTGGAGTCAATTAGTGGTTTAAGATCATTTAATAAAGCCCAGCAAGACTTATTTGGGCTATTTAACCTCAAGTTCCTATTTAAATCATGATTAAAATAGAAGGTATTTTGAGCAAGTTTGCTGATGACACCAAACTTGGAGGAGTTGTGGACTCGAATGAGGGTGGAAAGGCCTTGCAGAGGGATCTGGATAGGTTGGAGAGCTGGGCGATCGCCAACCGCATGAAGTTCAATAAGAGCAAGTGCCGGGTCCTGCACCTGGGACGGGGAAACCCTGGCTGCACGTACAGACTGGGCGATGAGATGCTCTAGAGCAGCCTAGAAGAGAGGGATCTGGGGGTCGTGGTAGACAGCAAGTTGAATATGAGCCAGCAGTGTGCCCTGGCAGCCAGGAGGGCCAACCGTGTCCTGGGGTGCATCAAGCACGGCATCGCTAGTAGGTCGAGGGAGGTGATTGTCCCGCTCTACTCTGCGCTGGTGCGGCCTCACCTCAAGTACTGTGTGCAGTTCTGGGCACCACAGTATAAAAAGGACATGAAACTGTTGGAGAGTGTCCAGAGGAGGGCTACGAAGATGGTGAAAGGCCTGGAGGGGAAGACGTACGAGGAACGGCTGAGGGCACTGGGCCTGTTCAGCCTGGAGAAGAGGAGGCTGAGGGGAGACCTCATCGCAATCTACAACTTCCTCGTAAGGGGGTGTCGAGAGGCAGGAGACCTTTTCTCCATTAACACCAGTGACAGGACCCGCGGGAACGGGGTTAAACTGAGGCAGGGGAAATTTAGGCTTGACATCAGGAGGGGGTTCTTCACAGAGAGGGTGGTTGCACACTGGAACAGGCTCCCCAGGGAAGTGGTCACTGCACCGAGCCTGTCTGAATTTAAGAAGAGATTGGACTGTGCACTTAGTCACATGGTCTGAACTTTTGGGTAGACCTGTGCGGTGTCAAGAGTTGGACTTGATGATCCTTAAGGGTCCCTTCCAACTCAGGATATTCTATGATTCTATGAAAATAGTTCTTTTAAATCAGTTCTGCTAGTAAGTTGTGTTTCCAGCTGCCAGACATATGGGAATTATAAAAAGTGAAAGAAAAATTTATTCCACGGTTCTTTGCTTACATGAGTATCACCAGGAAAAAACTAAAGTAAAATGCAGAAGAATTAAACTTATTTCTCTCTATGAAAAACAACAACAACAAAAAACAACTAAATATAACTAATAGCTGCATTAAGAAGCCCTAATGATTTGAAACGCCAGCAATCTTAAGACCCTGCACACCGATCAACACCTGTTGAACCGATCTCTGACCACAAGAAATGACTATGCACAGAAATAACTGGGACAAGCTTTCAGTTTTGGAAAAAAATAATAATGTGAATGTGCTGATTATAACTAGTTTATGGTTAGCTTAACATTTTTAGAAGCATTTTAAAAACGTTAAGTAATGTAGCAATACAAACGCCCACACCAGGAAAAAAAATTGATTATGGAAAGAAATAATGTTATACTTCTATTTGTATTACTTATATTCATAATTTAATCTACTAATATATATACACTATATATATATTTATTATACATTATATTATGCTTGTAATTATTATCTTTTTTTTTATACTCTCATTTACATTTATTTGTCTAAATACACTTCCACTGTATTTTAGGCCTTTGGAAAAATGAAACAATATAAAACAAGGCAGTAATTTTAGAAGGACTGTCTTCATCTAGGCAGTTACCTAAGGTAAACATGGATATCCCTAACATTCTACTTATAGCAACTATCTTATTAAAACAAATAAAAAGCCCGCTTTATTTAGCAAGTTAAGGCAAAGTTAGCAGAAAAAAAAACCAAGCATCTTATCTAGTGCAAGCCAAGGTACCCCTCCTAAATTTAGCACTGCTAAATTTACGTGATTTAAACTTCTGAAATGTGAGGATGTTTTTTTTCAAAGCAGCATAGTCAATGACACTGCCTTATCTTTATTTCATTTTTAATAGCAATTAACATACAACATATTAGTTTCAAGGGGCAGACAGAGCAGTCTTTAAAAATTCAGTTTACTTCTAATGCACTTACAAAAAAAGAGAACAGAAATGCTACATAGAGAACACGCTTCCAGTTGTTTTTACTAATGAACTTACCTTGTGGGAAGTTTGGGGAGACGGTCTGGTTTGCTGCAAAGGTGCTGCTGGATCTGGGAGGAGTCCGTAACTGCTGTACTGCTGCTGGAGCTTGGGCAGCAAGAGGCATGGAATTGCCAGGCAGTACAACCACATTTGATGGTGTTACAGCTGTGCCCAAGGTAGCTGGATCAGTCACACAGGTGGCAATATAAAGGTTGTTGGAATTGCCAAACGCTGTGCTTGTTGCTGGCATCAACTGTATAAATCCCCCTTCCTTGGAAAGATTACTTGTACCTGCAACTGAAAGAACCGTGCAGTCCTCACTCGGAGTGCTAACAGAGGTGGCCACGGGATCCTTCGGTCTGAGCACGAGAAGATTCTGCTCCGCCGAGTCCACACCTTTTTCTGCATCCTCTGAAGTGAGGCATTTGGACAGGCCTGTAGTTTTAGTTGGGGATTTGGCTGGGGAAGACAGTATGATGGTTGGCAAGTTTTCTCCTGTGATGCTGGAAACAGCATTATTTAACTCCGTGTCTGAAGAAATAAAGGGATCATCGCTGATGATGATCTTCAGGGACATTATATTAGAAGGATCAACATCCATTGGTTGGCTACTGGAAGATACACCACTTACGCTTTTGGCTTCAGTACCCGACTCATCTGTTGAGGAAGCCATTTCTGGGAGAGGAGAGTGGCATATTTCCGATGTAGTAAGGTTATTTTCAGTGGATACTACAGGAATTTCTGTACACGCCTCAGCACCAGGAGAGAAATATATATTATCAGCATCTACTTTTGTAGAAGACGAAGGTTCCTGCATTTCCACTTGTGCTCCCTCTGAGTTTGAGGGTCCTGAAGGGAGGTTAAAATCCTTCTTAGGATTATCGAGCTGATCACGTGAGTATGGTTTGTTAGAAGTGTCAACAACTTCAAGCTGCAACTCCGTTTTGGCAAGATCTGGAATTTTCACTGCAGATCTTGCAGCACAGTCTGACTGCATACTCCGCTCCTGCTGATTGGCATGGTGGCTGGAGTTCTCCTGTAAAATACTAGGCAGTGGAGCTGTCTCGTTTGTTACAGGCTGTTCTTTTCCTGCATCTGCTGACGGGCCAGAAATTGGTGCATTATTTTTTCTCAGCAGTACACTGTGACCAGGGCTTCCATCAGAAGGGCTTTTACTAAGTGTTTTTTCAGATATTGACGTATCTGGTGATAAGCAACATTTACTTCCAGATTGCATTCTGTTTTCACTGGCTGTAGAACCTTCTTCCAATGGAATCAAAGAAATCTGCGGACTACCAGAATGAACGTATTCTAAATTAGGACTATTTTGTACACTATGACTTAGTGTGCCCTTTCCAATTTCCATCGGTTTTTCACTTTCAGAAACTAGTGCAGGCAACTCTTTTTTATCATAAGCATCTCCACAGTGTTCGCTACACTCACTGTCAGGAATCTGCCTCTTGTCAGGCTCAGTCAAAACAGGCACAGAGTCAAAAGCAATTTCAAGCTCGCCAATATGTTCAGGGGTAACAGTTTTAAGTACATCAGCCTGCTTCCTTGGTCTACAACTTCCATGCAATTGTTCACTGGTTGCATTTTTCTTTGCTGTATCGTCAACACTAACGGTGTTCTTCAAGGCACATGACGCTTCTTCTAACTGAAAACCTTTACAGGATAGTGCTTCTCTAGAATTATCACCTGAAAAACAGAGACTACGTTGGTTTCATATTTATTACAACAGATGATCCTTTTACAGGGTTTTAGAATTGATTACTCACTTCAATGGAAAGATGTGTCACACAAAACTAAGTAGGTATAATGCTGCTCAACCTTACTTTTGAGCCAAGTGAAAAATATATGAAACATACAGAAAGATTACACATATTGGGCAACCTGGTAACTCATTTTGAGCATAAATAATAAGCACATACATAGTAAGTAAATGGCTCAGGTCATTAAATCAGATTTCCAGAAGCTCAAAGAGCATCTCAGGATAAAAACCTTTTGGCTCTATTTCTAAACATACCTTTTGTCCAGAGTATGACTATTTGGGGGATTAATTAACCAACAGATTTCAGAAAAGAGAGAAAATAGTTATATGGCTAGACAAAAAAACATTATCTTTGTATTTATGTGCTCCACGGTGAGAACTGCAATGTGTCTCTGTTCTGAATGAGAAAACAATTTTACAGATATTCTGATTTCATTTAGGAGCTTAACCACTTGTAAGTACACTGATGGTCTGCTGTTAAATTCAATAGCCTGAAACTTTCTACCAGACCAGGTACATGTGTATGTCCATGCAATGTAAACATTACCACTGAAAATATAAAGATTTTGAAATGTACAATCGGATTGTCTGAAAATACTCTCATAATGAAAAATGAACAGACTAAGAGAGACTCTAGGGGAAACGAGGGGAAAAAACAAGAACAGATAAACCTATACTTACTAGTTTCTTCTGTTCCTAAAGAACTTTCAAGTGATTCCAGGTTATCCTCATCCACCAGGATTGTATTTTCTACCCCACTCTGACCAGAGATACCAGCAGGTAAATTCTTGTTTACCTTGTTCTTCCCTATTTTAAAAATAACGCATGAAGAATGATTAGGAATGTCATTTTACACACATGTAATTATTGCATTTTAAATGAAGCGCATAGATTTCAAATTCAAGAAATGCCATCCTAAACTCAAAGGAAAACATTTTTCTGGATTCATTACAAATCCACCAATAGCATGGAAACTTCCTTCAATTTTATGTGAGGATATCCCTGATAAAACAAATAGAAAAAAAATTACAGTAGAATAGAAAAAACAAGTATGGACTATCAACCTTTATACCAGAAGAGTCTAAGTAACAGGAATAACACACTAAGCCAGCACAAAACCAGAATTTCAGCTACATGAAACTGTACGATTGAGAGTAATACAGCCTACCATAATCAAACAAGTCAAAGAGTGCCTGAAAAGCTGGATCTGATTCTGTCTGTTCCAGAATGTCCTGTATAGCCTCTTCTGACATATGAATTTCACCCTGAGAAAAGACAAGACAGAGAGAACTGTTAGACAATTAAAAACCAGATACCTCTATTTCATAAACATACAACTGGCTTGAACTCTCCATATGCAAGGGAAGTTGTGGGGTAGCCCCTCAGGCAGAATTTATCCTTTAAATGGGCTTAGCTGTGTTTCAAAGTGTGAGAGGGAGAAGAGGAGGGCGATCTGATACTGGACAGTAGGCAGAAGTTCAGCACAGTCCCTGTAACTGTTCATTCTCATATGGCTGGTCTTCAAAAAATGTAAATAGGGCAATCCACACCTACCTGAAGTCCAAGAATTTCATCAATTGATGTCTCTTGTTCTGCTGGGCCACTGTCTGTCTGTTTGGGTGCCTGAGTGACGCTGCCATCACTGGAACACAGCCATTGTTAGTTCAGAACTCCAAAATAAATATAATGAATGTACATATGAAGGTTGGAGGTCCTTTTTATTACCTGCCCAGGATTTTGTTGATGTTCTCAGCTAGCTTCTCCTGAAGAGATTTGTTGCTCAGGATCTTTTCTCTGGCATTTTCAATAACCAGTTGCTGAAACACAGAGTTTTAAAGCTGTCAGGTTTCACTCTTATTATTACCAGAAATTGAATTTCCAACTTACTTGTAAAATCAATCAACTCAACACACAGAACACTCTTTGAAACAGCAGACAGCGATAACAAACTATTTTAACCATTTATTGTGTTACTAGTACAAACTCCTCCTCTTTCTGAAGGAACTGACTGACTTCTGCCCGTTTCATCTTTACACTCCACCAGGACAGCCGATCTATGACTGCATGACACCTCTATGAGAAGCATCACAAAACATTCCTCTTCTTCTGCTCTCCTCAAGTGCAGCAAGTCTTATTGTGGTTTCTGGTTTTCATTTTCTAAATAAGTACTGCATTCTGACAGCTTAGAGGTGTCTTAGCAAAGCCAGTAAGTCAAGGAAAGAAGCCTCTACCTACCCATGCCACACTTGCTAGCTCAGCACATAGAGCTGGTTCAAATATAAAACAATGAATTATTTAACTTCTAAAGTTAACTCCTATAATACTGATGATAAATGACACATAGAAGACTAGTTCTCCTTTCTGAAATTAGTTCTTAAATGTAAATACCTTCCATAAGCATATACTCACTGGGAAGTTACCATCTATAAATTCTTCAAGTGGCTCACTTTCTTTTTCTGTTACTACTTCATCGGGGTCTTGAGAAGTTCTACTTGCTGAAGGAGGCCCAGAGGTCGCGATAGTTTTCCTCTTCTGAGATTCACTGAAACATTCCAAGACATTTATGGCATGTTTTGTGAGAACATAGCAAACAACAGAGCTAACAGTCACTAAATCAAGTATCTCTCTTCCTTATTAGCAAATCAAAGATTTTAATCAACATAAAATTAACTACATATTGGAAATACAATAAAGCCCTATGCTTGCTTCAACATGTTGTATGTATATATTGCGTCTGAATTCATAAAGGTTACAAGCAAACACACAAAAATCGTGGATAAACAGCACAATGGCAAATTGCATTTCATGCCCACTGGTCACTATTTTTTCCCTCCAGTACACACTACTTTAACTGGTGGCACAAGTTCTAATTTACTGGCACTTATGAAAAATATTTTGGCATCACCACTGAAAGTAATGAGGTACAGCTGTGGTCAAAAAGGCAACCAAATGTTAGTTTGCATAAGCATTTAGATGGCAAATATGGAACATAATATTTTTTTACATGAGACCTATGTGAGTGTACATGTATATGAGTGTAGACTATTTTGAAACCATCGATCAACATCAGCATTAAATCACATATAAAGAACTTAAACAGGAATCAAGAGGATACTGACAAGGTAACAATGAGTAAGGATCTGGAAAACTGATAAGCAACTGACAACCCTGATAAGATATTTTACACCACTTTTAGTATGATTATGAAAAATTTTACTGAATTTTTGTAGCCAACAGTTTTTCTAAGTACAGACCAAACATACATTTACAACAATATTTAGAATTTTCATAATTGGTAAGGATATTTTGGAGGGAGTACTAAGTCTCAGTCTTCATGTTTATTTGTCTATCTCAGAAACTAAACCAATGATCATATAGATCAACCAATGCATACAGATCAGCTATATGCAAGGAGCACAGGCAGCCTCGCACCAGTCTAGGATTAAGTTCTTAGACTTGACTTTCCTTGGTGAAACACCAGACACTGGCCACTGTCTTAAATTTGGTCTTAAATCTGAAAGAATTCACCACCTGGAAAAAATTACACTAAAGATTACAACACTACCTAATCTCTAAGTCATCCAGAAGAGCTGCTTACCTTTTCCGTCTTCCTGGAGAAAGCAAATTTGAATGGAGCTTTCGTTCCTGTGTTGTTGGAACTTGAATGTGTATGAAATCTCCTGCTTTATAAGGGAAGAAAACAACCATGATGCCAGTATTTCTTCCCGCGACATTCTTAAGGCACTGAAGAAATCTACATATAATATGTTCCAGGGAACTCCTGGGTGTTCATCGAAAATAATTTGGTATTGTCATGGAAATGAGGCACTACTTTTAAACACATCCTGAGAAGAATCACATCTTCTCTGCTAAAACAAGTGTTTTGGGGGAGGGTGATTACTCATAATACAATAACGACAAATTGATGCACTTCTGATCTCTGAACCTGCATCAGTAAGCAAGGATGCAAGAGCCACTTCTCTTTTGGGTACTCCTTTTATTTTAATCTCCTGAACTATTCTGAAGAGCCAGGGAACAAAGCAGGAATTTTCTAAAACTTTTTCAGTGGAAGATGATTAGTGCCAGTTCTGCAAAAATTCACCTATATCCATAGACTTTTCACAGAAAAATAAAAAAAAAACAAAACACATTTTAGAGAAAAATAGAGTGCAACTTACTGTTGATTTTGTTTTCTTGGGTTTGTGACTGGTGTACAAGCAACGTATTCAGTCTTGCCTGTGATATATTCTGATTTATTGCTGGCCTGTGAATAACTTGAGGAGGTACAATAGAAGAGGAATTCTGTGGCACTGACTGATGGGCTACAGATAATAATCCTGGATTTGGAGGGGCTGATTGCTGAAGCATTCTCTGTCTTTTCATTTCTACTATTCCACTTCTAGTACGTGCTGGAGAAAGTAAAGACAAGATGTAAACATATGATAAACGATCTTAAAAAGGCTGTTGGAATTCCAATAATTAGTCCTTGAATATAGTAATTTTAGACCTAATTACAGATGCTCTATTTGAACTTTTCTGTGCTTCAACAACTAGTTTATGAAACTTAACATGTAAGGAATATGTGCCTTTGTCTTCTGTGTTACAGGTTTGACATAAAATAATTCACGAAGTACAGACAACTTATACAAGCATGGTTACAATTTCTGTCACTGCTTAAATATTTACAAGAGTAAATCATGCCAAAATGACATTTTCCTACATAATATTCAACTCACTTAACTGACCTTAACTGAAATAGTTAAGCCAATAGATGTCTGCATTTATCAGACCAAATCTCACAAATTTAAATAAGAGCATGCTGCCCAACGCAGTGAACCTCAGATCCAAAAGCAATCACTACCTATATCTCACGTTCTCTTTCCCCATACTGGTTACTCAGCTGTACTACAGAGAGAAAATCTATTTTCAAGTTAAATAACTTTGCCCTTTTAACTGTTCATTTGGCAGTTTTTGTATTGAAAGAAACAATTCTAGACAGAGCAAGTATCTTTTTTGTTACAAAGAACACTATATTCATATTTTATTTAGGCGTATATTTGTATGTATATAACAGATTTTAAATTTGGCATTCATTTTTATATTCACCTTCTACAGAATTGAAACTGTATCATAAGGCCTTATGGTTATGTTTTCAGTTCCTCTGTGAACCACAATTTAAATCAACAGCTGCAGCACTGAAGCAGCAGTTTTCAGACTTTTTAACCGTGTAAATTTCTAAAAAGTTTTCAGCAGAGAAAAGAATGCTATATAGCGAATTTAAGCCCCTTGCAAAAGGCTTGTTTTTTCTGATTTCCCTTTCCTGACCATCACAGTAATCCATGAACTGTACTGGCGACAGCAGACATGTTGAAAAACCACTGCATTAGAGATTGGGCAATATTTTAAGGGTAAAGATGAGTTATTGACTGCTGCAGCATTCCCTCATTCTTCACCAAAACAGATCATTCAAACATAAAGCCTACTAATCCCATGCAATTGGTTCAGTTACTTACTCCTTTGATTAGCAGAAAATCCTGTGGAATTCTGCATGCTCCTATAAAATAAAACAGGCGATATAAATTAAAGAAGCACCATGAAAGCACTCAACTACATGTTGTGATGATATCATGCAATAAATGTCAGTCTGGTCCCAGTCAAGCATTTCTTCAGAGAGCTTCAATCTACTAGTGTTATTTTTATTATTTTAAACAATGGTCACAAATTCTTCAAATGACACTTACTGATGTGTTTTTGATCAAGTAACCACAATGGTATCGGATTCTATATGACTCATAGCATATTGCTTTATGGCAGGAAGGCCACGTATAAAACCGTACTAATGCCCTCCTTATCAGCTGTCTTGAAACATACACGCAATTACCAGCTCTCACATACCTCCTATCTCTCACCATCTTTCAGAGGCAATAAATATCAAAACCATTCTCATACAATAAGGAGAGTTGATCAACATAGGACCTCAATCTTACAGTACATTTTACTTTTTTTGGTTTCAAAATTTTATTACCTGATCTGAGAAAGTGTGTAATCTAGTTTTTTCCACAGAGATGACATCATCGCTGGAACTTCATGTGTTGTTTCTAACGCAAAAGATAAAAAACAAAAACAAATAAGCAACAACAACGAAAAAACACAAACCAAACAAAAAAAAACAACACACATTTTAAGTGTCTAAAACAGGTAACACACTCAGAAAAAGTGAAATCATAATCAAAATAATAATAATGGTGTGATTCAGGCATCATTTAGTTTTAGGTATCTTCTTGCCTTCTCAATATTCTGGTAATTAGAGAGCTCTCCTAATTTAACAAAATTAATTTGATGTGATCATACACTCATCATGCATGGATATACTTCTCAGTTTCAGAAGCCTAAATGAAACTGAGGAAAGTCTTTCAAAATAGTAATCCTCAATGGAATCTGCATGCGGTTTTGGTATCTGGACAAACACATGCTAACCTAACTTTCTAACTTAATTCTGAAAATGGGATTTATATTCTGAATTCACTTATGTGATTTTGAAAATTGTAACTTTGCACATGGCCCTTTAAAAGTAAAGGTTTCTTTTAAGTTGTCACCCAAACAAGTAAAAACACTTGGTACTTCTGACATACATAACGTTGAAGTATAAATGTATGGAAGTAAGCACATTCATTTAAGTGTTTTTCAAGGTGCCAAGTGCAAATGATTGTAAAGAAAGTGTGTTTGTGTCTTAATTGCCATTTCTATTAAACACGGTTTGAAAGGAAAAACACACTTGAAAGAAATGCAAACATGCTATTTCTTAAATTCGTCTTGAATCTAAGCACTGCTAAAAATCTAATCACAAAACATATATCAGAAGTTTTAAGATTAGGCAACAGAAGCTCAATAACCATTTTAAAAAACTGAATAGAAAAAGTTCTCTCTCTTTAATATTCAAATATAAAAAAGTTACTATGAATTCATTTTAATCAGTTTTAAAAACAAGACAAGAAGCATTTCACACCGTAGGATTCTTCCTCATTATTTATCTCACAATAAACCGTTCAACTTTACAAACATAATCTTCCATATTCTGAACACTTCATTATATTTCCGTGCTTTATTCAAATTTGAAACAAGAATACTTAGGCTGGAAACTGCAAAGAAAGATAATTTGCTCACATGATGCTGTTCTAATTGGTAATCTGCATAACAGGGAAACCTTGAACTTCAAGCATAGATGGGGGTCGCTCAAAGTCCAAATCTAGGTGGAGGTACTACCCTTTTCCTCAAGGATGTTCACAACAAATAAACACAAAGATTTTTAAAAGAATCTCACCCCAAAGACTTACCTTTTGTTTTCATGGCTACATATTCATTCAGAATAGTTGTCAAGTTTTTTCCACACAAGGACTGGAAAAAAAAAAATACAGATCTTAGAATCTTCACTTCTACTTGTACTTCAGCTGCTGCATCACATTATATTCAGGTAGTTCTTCAGAAGACTATACTATGCTGACCCTCAACACAAGAACTATGCTCTCAGCTGGTACTGAGTTGTCCCAAACTAGGCAGAGAGCAATCTATGGAGCAAAATGCCATTGCAAACACAAAATTTGCAGCAGATGATATTATTGCACAACGAAGGTAGAGCAGTCAGACCTGCGTACCCTCTGGTCATCCTTGTTATTACGGAATAAAGACACAAGCAGATGATGAAGAAGAGCTCTGACAGATTAATGAGTAGGTACCACACTGGAACACTTCACATTACGATGCAAACGTGAAAAGAACTTCTGCCTCAAGTAAAATTCTTAACAGTCACACCAAATTAACTTTTGTATCATATTTACTTATTCTGTTACTTTAAGAGAAATGAAGAGAATTAAGATTTTCATGTTATCACTGTCATTTGTTGTACCTTCTTGTCTTGTTTGCTAGAGGGAACTCTGTAGTGCAAGAAAAAAACTAATCCCTTTATTGCAAGTATTTTGAGCTCCAGTGAAACTTTTTTCTTAGACACTATTGTATTACCACTTTCCTATGAAAAACATGAAAAATCTTTCCACTGACAACAATAATAGTAATAAAACAAACAAACAAAAACACCTGCATAATCTCTATTTACCACTGTTTTCTTTCCTAACTCTTGCTGGCCATAGGTTTGTCTCCACTCCATCCCACCACAGTACAGTTGACCAAACATTTGTAAATGAAACAGGTTCAAATGTCTGTTTTGAACAGACACATCGAGACCTCAAACATCAGAAAAAACATTCCACACATTTTGAATATTGTGGATAAAACACCAGACCACAATATAACTGGTATATTATTAGAATGAAATGGAAAACAGGAAAACATACAACCATTAAAGGCTGATATGCAAAACCCACAATTTGCATGCTATATTAAAAATCTCGTTTTATATACATTAAAAATACAAAGTATCTAGTCACCCTGCAGCTAAATGCACAGATCTACATATATAGCTACCCCCTGTATTTTGATTCCTCCCCAAAGTTCCACATTTCACCTGGGACAAAACACATGATACTGAGCAAAAAGGAACATGAAAAAAACATCTGTCATCAAAATTTGGTGCTCTCAGATAAAACTGAGTTAGCTTGCTTAAATTAGTATTTACATGAAATGGCACATTACGGGCTGCTATATCTAGGATAAGAAAGCAGTCTTCAGTAAATAACAAGAGCAGCCCTGAAATGAGTAAAACCCTCACAACACCCTTATATCAATCAATCCTCAAAGCTGCAAAGCAGATTTAATGTAAAATGTCAAACACAATTTGCGTATTTTACACTTAAAAAGGAGAAAACAAGTAACTGCTGATACCATTGGATGCCAAAAAATAGAACAAATGATCATTATTTTAAATGGCATTCAAGAAGCAATTGTCACATTGAAAAATGTCAATATACTTTTCCACAGATGTAGGATAATTTAAGTTGCTGCTCTGCAAATAAAAACTCACCAGCAAGCAGGCTGGAATAAACCCATCCTCTGTACAGTGCTCCGCGTATTCTTTCAAATCCGAGCTTTCTAAAATAAATTCACGGCAGGTAGCTATAAGTTTTTCCTGTTGTAAATACCCTGCAACAAATCAGATTAAAAAAATGTTCTATTTCATTCATTATCTCTGTTCCATAGGTATCAAAACATTAAAATAACCAGTTGCGTACAATGCTGAAATAATTTGGTAAGATCTGTATGTTGGACAAGGAAAGCAGAATTAGTATAGAAGAGTGTGTATCTCACAAAATACTCCTTTAATAGTTATAACAAGAAAGGACAAAAACCATTATTGACACTACACCGTATTTACGAACATTGAAGACTGGAAAGGGGGCACTATCAACAATTTTGGATTCTTGGCTTAACAGGCTGGCAGATTAAACATTCAATGGGCTGAGCACCCACCTCAGTTTCATAATTAAAAGGAATTATACAGTACTTTACTAATAAAATGCAGTGCTATATAACAATACCTCTGCACCCACCTTCCTATCTCAAAACAGGTAAAATATGCAGTCGTTACAGTTGTATTTCATTTTTTCAAATAATCGCATTGTATGAAAATTAACAACAACAAAAAAGGCTTTTACCCCTCAATTACAATAATTTCACTTTGAATAGATGCACTAGCTGCCATTTGAACAGTATACATCCCAGGACTCAATAGTTATGCTAACAGGAAGAATACTGAAAAAAAATTACTTTTCCAAAATTACAATCCTCAGCAAATATGTTTGGTTTCAATCAAGCTTTTTGAGTTTGCTTTAATCTTCACGTACTCTACGCACTAAAAGATAAAAATAGCTCAATCTGAATGATGGATTCTAGAACAAAGACCCACAAAGAAAATGTCTTTTCTTTCTTGTCTGTAGCAGAACTGAACATGAAATGTTTGAAAGAGTTGTTAAAATACGGAACTCGTTATACAATGTAAAATATGTGTATTTATGTAGAAACCCCAATTGGTCTGCCTCAGTTCAAGAATGCCTACAGAAAAGTGCTGCCTGGAGTTTGTATGAGGACACAACATCTTTTGGAAGATCTAAGTATAGAAAGAAAAAACCATCCCACTTGAGACATAAAGCTCTTGTCTGTGTTTCCAACAAATAAGCAAACTTTAAAAGCAGTCTGGGAATAAAAACCATGAGTTTAATCATGATGTGTGAGCTGGCCTACCTGGCAAAAAAAGGTGTTTGGACCTGCAGAAATGGAAGGGCTGTCCAATTTCATTTTTCAAACCCATTTTGCTAGAAAACTCTCAAACTTGCTAAAAGCTGTAAGCATATTTTGGGGAAATACAGTTATCTGCTAGCCTCGTTCATACCCACTAAACCATGAGGATAAGGTATTAGGTCAGAAGGAGCTTTGATCTGTGCTGGTCTGGCTGTTCTTACAATCAAACTCCACTGGACAATTACATAAAAAGTTGCATTTGTTCTTTCTCAAACCTACTGCTACTACACTACGCAAGGGATGACAGCCGCATACACCAACGTCCTGCTTAATAAGGCCTTCCAAACTTTAAAAAATGTCTGTATCAATTTTTTTCTGGGCATCTGAGCTTAAACGCTTACGTGTTTTACAATTCCGTAACATCACACAGCCTTCAACACTGCCAAAACCAAATTAAAGGCACAAAAGGCTGAGTACCTTCTGAACTAGGAATGAGTCAATATTTTGTTCCATCTTAAGAAACATAAACACACGTCTAACCCATAGTACTAACTCTCTCTCACATTAATTAGAAAAAAATAGTTTTCTTCTGCATTTTTCTCCGGGTGATCTTTTCTTATCAATTTAGTTTTGTTTCTTAACCTAATATTCACCACCCTTCACAGCAACAGAAAGGCTTGGCTAGAGAAAAAAATAAGATGGAAGAACTGCACTGGAAGCCTGTTTGTCCTCTCACAACCCAGGGATGCCTCATGGATGAGGAATCCCTGTTAGAGGACAAAAATAACTACGGGGCACGTCCTGTTCTACAACTTCGGCTGCTCAGAAGCTTTCTGGGCACGATGCACACACCGTGGCACAGCAGGCACGGGATGGGATGGGATGGGATGGGATGGACCGTCCCTAGGATGTGACATTGCCCAGATTCTCTACCGAGTATGTTTGTGGGCCTCTGTTAAGCCTACGAAATAAGGTGTTTGCCCAGGCACCTGTAACTCAACCAATTTGTGATAGGAAAGCTCAGTGACAGATCTTTATTGGGTAATTTGAGTTCTTCGTTTACAATGCAGGGAGTTTATAAAAATCCTCTGTGAGTTCACCACCACAAGGCATCTCTTACTAGCCTCACTTCTCAACACATTGGGCAGCATTTATAATAAACAGAGCCATGGGAACACTGCAGAAAAGACTCAGCTTTAATGGGTTTAGATAGGAAAAACGCTGGACATCTGGATACAAGACGTGACAATGCAGACACTAAGAAATCCTAGTGACCCGTGCCAACAGGTGCTCAGAGCTTACCTACCTCATACTGCAGAGGTCTAATTTTTGGATTTCTGCCTGTTTGCTCCCATTTTCCCATTACCCAGACACCCCAAGCCATAAGGTCCTTTAAAAACCACCCATGCCCTGGCACCCTTACTGTAAGGCTCCAGTAAACACCAACCGAGCTGAGTGCTGCCTCCCCAGCCACCAGCACCGTGTGGGGGAGGAATAAACCCCCCTCATCTCCCTTTTGGTTCCCCAAACCTCCCTCAGCGGGGACACACCGGGAGCCACCGCCCCCTCTCCAGCCTGAGGGGGACCCGCCCGGTCCCCCCGAGCCCCCCAACGATGCCCCCGGCCCCGGGCGGGCGCCCCCTCCCTCCGCCCTCCCGCACTCACCTAGCACCAGCCGGGCCACGTCGGACGGCAGCAGCATGGCCCGAGGAGGAGGAGGAGGAGCAGGAGGAGGAAGGCTCGGGTCCCCTCGGGGGGGCTCAGCGCGGCTCGGAGGAGGGCAAGGCGCCGAAACTCCTCCGTCCCCAGCGCCCCGCCCGGCCCTTTCCGCCGGAACCCGCCGTCCTCCTGCATCCGTTTCCAGCTCCGCCCCGCTCACCCGTTTCGCTCCGGTTTCGCTCCGGATTCGCTCCGCGGCCGTTGCTGCCCGCTAGAGGTGGGCGCCCAGGCCTGGTGGGGGCTCTGAGGGGCAGGGGGGAGCTGCTGGGGGTGAGGGGGCTGGCGGCTCGGCCCCCTCAGGGCCCCGCAACGTGCGCGCCCTCAGCCGCCCTGCACCGCGGGGGCACGAACACGTTGTGAGGCTTTAAAGTCCTGCCTCGCTTTCTGGTGAATGCCCGGGGGGATGGATGCGGGCTAAGGCAGCAGGTCTTTAAAGTTTTAATTGCCTTGTTTGTCTAAACGGGTGTTTCTGTGCTCTCAGCTCAGGAGGCAGTGAGCGGGGTGCCCGTTCCCAGCGGCTGGGGGTGGCTCAGCGGGTCTGCCTGGCGTTCTCAGGCAGAGCTCCTCTGTATCTGGCCTCAAGTGGTAAAAAGCAGAAGCGTGAAGTTGTATTCAGCGCCATTTTCATGATCAGCATAATCTTCCAAAAAAGAGAAATACAAGATTTAGCAAATTCCTATCTCTGGTAAAGGAGATAAGGCATACTTTTAAGCAGTCACTGAAGCAGAAAGTTGTTTCCCCGTATGATTGGTACTCAAACATCCTTTGGCAAGGCAAGACCTAAAGGGCTAGCTGATATGGTGGTGTGTACCCATAGAAATGGAGGATATTCAAGAGGAAGAGACTTTTCACAGTGCTCCCCTCTCCGGGCAGCTGGTTAAGAGTGCTTCTGGTAATGGCCAACTGCTGAAAATGAGGAATTTGTCTGATTGTCTTCAGCTGTGTTATTCTATTACCCTTGATAGTTCACTCAGTATTGTCTGACCAGCTCTGCTCTGCTGTCACTCACAGAAACAAAATAAGTCAGAGTGGTGTGAAGGGGGCCTCTGCTCTTATTATCTAGGACAGTTTGCTGTGGGAATAGCCTCCATTCCTGACATCAGATTTTCTACTTCAGTCTCATGACCAGTAAGACTGACCCAGAGATGAATCACGTTGTTAGTGAAGTAACACCATAGTTGTGTTTGAACATTGAATTTTAAATATATAATATATGTTCCCACTTTTTGAACTGGTTGGCTTGGCTTTGTATTAAATAAAATAATTACTGTTTTATCCTTTTCTTTTGATTGCAGACACAAATGTTAAGCTGAACCATGAGTATTGCATTGCATGATCTGCTTGCATGCTGTCGTCGCCTTGAAAATGAGAGAGCTACAGAGCGAAGGGTAACAAGTTTTCTTCTGGTGTGTGTGCCTAAAGCAACGAAGGGAACCATTAATAATTCCTCTTCTTGAAATAAATTTTCAGAATGAAATCGAAAATTTCAAGCGACTCCTCCGTGATCCTGGAACAGTTCTCCGGCTGGACCAGAATTCTGATTCTGGGCAAGGAAACCAACTCAACTGGGATGCTGTGTTTAGGTAGTTTCCTTTTCCTGTCCAGATCAAAGTTCTCTTGCATGGAACATCGTTATTTTGTTCATCAGGCTTATATTAATACTTCTGCAGATTGATTCAGATTTCTTTTTGGTTTGTAAACAAGAAATGACTTATGTTAGTCTCTCTCACAAGGAGCTAAAGTTAAATTAGCCAAAAATTCATAAAGTGGTTCAGTGCAACACGTACCAGACGCAGACGGTGCTGCAGATCTAACCACTAGGAAACTAATCATTAATTAGGTAGTTGATTTTTCATACAAAAATAGTAGTTACTTTTGTTTATTGAAATTCTCTGTGTCTGATTTTCAGTGTATAGTTTGTATGTAGATTGGAGATAGCTCATCAGAATTGTTAGTGTTACTTAATTCTTCAAAACACAATGGAAGGTCTGTGGCTTTTCAATTAAAGTTGTGCTGTGCGGTTTGTAGAGGCCCATGTTGGAAATAGTCTGCTTTAGGTATACTACAAGGAAAGACTGAGTGGGATTTTGTTAAGTTCTTAGAGCAGTTGAGCCCAATGTTAATTTCATGTTAGAAGTACATCTAAAGTATTAGTTTTCATAAGCTGATGTCTAGGCAGCTTTCCAGCGTGTTTTTTAGTTGGACAATATTTCAATAGTTCTCATTTCTTAGATGTTCCACTAATAGTGTGAGAAGTATTTGACAATTTTTTTATGTTGCTTTTGGGATGACCAGTAACATATGAGAATACAAAACTATACTTTCAACTAAATACAAGTAGTAGGACAGAAATTCTACAGTAGTTGGCAGTAACAAAACGAGTGAAAAGTTTATTCATGCTGTATTTTAATTGCAAATGATAGAGAACTAGGACTTGAAGGGACTATTATTATTTTGTGGTATAATTTTGTATCATAAATAAAAACTTGGTATTGCATTTTTTCTAATTAAAAATGTTGTATGTAATATCATGCAAAGATAATAGGAAAGTTTGGTTCCTGTACATGTTGCTTTTGAGTTATCTTAAAAAAATAAACCAGTTTTTGTTGTTTTTAGTTTTTAATAATTAGAAATGTGAAAAGGTTAAGCGCCAATGTTCTGGCTTAAAACATTTACCTGTTTTATTAGTCATAAATTTGCAGATCTTTCACTGGTATCTCTTATATTTTTGAAGTGTCTTGAAGAAATATTTTGAGAAAGAAATGGAAAATCTCAGACTGACAAAACCAAATGCATCTGCTTCAACCCAAAGTGCCAGACAGAAGAGAATGCAAGAGATTGGCAGCCTGCTCAAATATTTCATCAGACATGCTAATAGAAGTCAGTAATAAATGGTTGTATAAAATTGTTTTGTTTTGATGCCTTACCTGAAACTTCAAATTCCTTCCCTGAAATGAGTTGCCAGGGTGGGATCCATCTTGGTTGCTTCCAGACATTTATAATTCAAATATCTTCATGTGAGTTAGCCCTTTGTGTCTCTGTCCTTGTTCATGATTAGTGGTGCCTTTTTCTGATTATTCAGTGTGCTTATAACTGGTGTATCCTCTCCTCTCTCATGCATAATTTCATTCTTAGAAGCAATTTAAGTGGATGTTCTCTAACAGAATGGTTTCTGAACTGTAGTTTTATTTTTAAGTAAACACGGAAATGTTCATTTTACAAGCAATTCATTCCACGTTTATTTGGCACGCTCTGGATTAATTAGAGTCTACCGTTGTTTTTTCCCATAGGAGGACCCAGACTGGAATGCCAGGAACTTATGAATTATGTCTTTCAAATTATAAAAGATCCAACAAGTTGTGCTGCTTATGGCTCTGACTGTAGTAGTATACTCCTAAAAGACATCCTCTCAGTAAGGAAGTATTGGTGTGAGATATACCAGCAACAGTGGCCAGGTAACATTTGCAAGCCTTCTTAGAAATGTCTTTTACTAGTATGGAAGTATGTTTAGGGGCATTCTAATTGTTTGATGCTTTTCCTGCAATGCCATGTTGTATGAAGTTCTACACAAACCTTTATTAAATTTAGTGTCAGCACTGAAGGCTTGCGGTTGAAATATACAGAGCAGCAAGGATTAGGAATTGATTTATTTCTGCTTACTGTTTGTATATTGCTTGCTGAAACATGCACTTATAACAAATGGATTTATGTGCAAGTTCTCTACAGGGTTTAACATGTATAATGATTTTATTATGTATAAAGAATCCATGGAACATGAGTACAGGAAATAGCCTCTGTAATACTGATGTTGGTGTGCAGTTGTTTACAAGTTACTAGGTACTGGCTAGTATCATTTTGGAATATTTCATGTACTAATGTCAGATTTTATTATTTGAGTTTTGTTGGCTCATGGAAGTCTAAAAAAGCATTGATTCACTGTTGTTAGGCAAAAGAAGGGGGTAGAAATTTCATAGTTTAGTATGTTGAATGTGTAATTCTGGAGAAAGTGTAGAAGTGAAGCATAGAACTTTGCATTATTTGTATGGTGTAGTGTTTTAGAGGTAGTTGTTTTTTGAGAAAATGCTCTGCTCTGTAGCTTAAATAGTTGCTTAACTCCAGGATGGAAATAAATTTGCAGAGGACTCAGAGAGGAGTCTTGTAATACTGGGAGGCAAAATGGAGGCCAAAAATTCTATGTAAGGTTGGCAAAGCTATGAGGCTGAACTGAACCAGTATGGTATGGGAGATGTGATAAGAAAATTGGAGAGACTGAGGGTGGGATCAGAGAAGCTAAAGAAGATGGTAGCATTTGGCTGTAGAGGTAGAACTGGAAATTGGAGGTCAGAGTGGAAGCTTGAAATATTTGCGGGAGCTTCCTGAGGCTAGAAGCCAGTGAGGTGGGGGGAAAAGACAAAGGGGGCTGCCAACCCACAGGTAAGAACTGGGAGCTCTGGTAAGATTGAGAATAGACAGATGGGGGAATGGGACAAGAAGTCAAGGGTGTTGGAGGCAGATATTGAAGAAGACAAAGAAAGGAAATGGAGTCTGAACGTCACTGGAAGGGTTTGTACAGGTTGCATGAGGAGCCTGTGGAAGTTGTTGTGTAGCAGTTAGGTAGCGTAGGAACACGTGAGCTGAGTCTATCGGAATATGGCCAGAAGCTCCTAAGGGAGGGGCACAATGGAATGCAGTCACTGAAGTGAGGCAGGACGGAAGGCCATAAATCTAGGGGAGGTTAAATCTGTTATATGAAGCAAGTTGCTTTATTAGAGGAGGAATATATGAGCTTTATAAAGGTTATTGTAACCTTTGCTAGTGATTCCAACTTAATGTTTGTTTATAAAATCTCAGAGTACAATTGATAAGTTTGTTTTCTGTTGATAAAATCAGTGATGTGGTACAGGAGTTGAGGATTTGAATGGAATAGAATAGTTCAGTTGGAAGGGACCATCGGAGACCATCAAGTCCAACTGCTTGGCCACTTCAGGACTAACCAAAAGTTAAAGGATATTCATGAGGGCATTGTTCATTTGACGCTTGAACATTGACAGGTGTGGGGCATTAGCCACCTCTCTAGGAAGCCTGTGTTTGACCACCCTCACCATAAAAATTTTTTTCCTAGTGCCTAATCTGACCCTCCCCAGCATAGCTTTGTGCTGTTCTCACATGTCCTGTCAGCAGTTACCAGGGAGAAGACGCCAACACCTCCCTCTGTGCTTCCCTCCTCAGGATTAGAACATAGATTCCAGCTGTTGCTCCAAAGCAGTTAGATTTGGCAAACAAATAACTACTTAATGAGGCCTTTATCTTTTGAAAGTTCTGAGCTTCTTGATGTAGATAATCATCGTTTTAAAAATTATGAGGAGCTCTCACATTGGTGTATATTGTCTGCATTGTCAAAGGACTCACCAAACTCCAGTAGAAGCAGTATTTCAGTAGAAGCTGAATGCAGCCTTACTAAAGGAAACCAGAAGACCCATGAGGTGCTCATGGGGCTGTGCACCCCATGCATCTTGGGCACTGGCTTGTTAATGAGTGGATATTTTAGAGACCCATGAGGACATCAATGGGCATTTGATATTATCACTCTAGAAATGACCCTGCAAACTTACTGAGGGTGCACTCAATTCCCTCATCCAAGTTATCAGTAAAGATATTAAAAAGGATGGGCCCCAACACTGACCCCTGGGGAACACCACCGGTGACCGGTCGCCAGCTGGATTTCACTCCGTTTACCACCACTCTCTGGGCTTGGCTATCCAGACAGTTTTTAACCCAGTAAAGCGTGTATCTGTCCAAGCCGTGGGCTGCCAGCTTCTCCAGGAGAATACTATGGGAGACCGTGTCAAAGACCTTGCTGAAATCTAGGTAGACTACATCAGCAGCCTTTCCCTCATCCACCTAAGGACCTGGCACTGAGGTCAGGCTGACAGGCCTGTAATTCCCCGGGTCCTCCTTACGACCCTTCTTATAGATGGGAATCACATTAGCAAGTCTCCAGTCATGCAGGACCTCTCTGGATGACCATGACTGGTGAGAGATGATGGAAAGCAGCCCAGCAATCACATCTGCCAGCTCCCTCTGCACCCTTGGGTGGATCCCATCTGGCCCCATGGATTTGATAGTGATAGTTCAGGTGGAGCAGCAGGTCTCTAGCTGTTTCCACCTGAACTGTGAGGGGTTCTTCTGCTCCTCATCCCATACTTCCAGGTTGTGAGGATGAGCACCCTGAGGATAAGTGGTGGATAAGAGTGGGAAGAGGAGATGGAGGACAGCATGAAAGCTGTGTTTGAAAGGATCATGAAGGGTCTTGGCTCACTTAGATGAGGCCTGATGGGGGCTTGGGAACATGAAAATCTAGAGAGGTGGCAGAAACAGAAGTTCCATTATGAAAAGACACTAGACAATGCTCTTTAGCAGTGACTCATGTGCAGCCTATTGGACTTGGAGAAAAAAGCCGAGTCAAGCAGTGAGGAGGACTGCAACTCCTCCAATGACTTGTGTGGAGGACTGGTTCACAAAGTGTCTATCCTATAAGTAGAGCTAGGAGGATGGTGCATGACAGTGGGGTTTAGAGATGATTTTTACAGTTTAGGCTTTTGTCTCTCCATGAATGGAGGTGGTGTGCCTGCTTGTTTAGTTTGGTCACGTTAATAAAATTTTGTTATTGGTAGTTTTCAGTAGACCCTGATGGCCTCCAGAAGACAGATTGTATCACTGGCTGCTATACTCCCTTTCCTATATTCAGATCTTGATTTTTAAAAAATCATATGTGGTATTTGTCTTCTTACCTGTGCATCTCTGTGTACATTATGGCTGTATTTGCTTTCCCAGGGAATCACAGAAGCAGTATTTGTAGTCCAACCTTCTTGAAGGAAGTTCAGCTATGAGATCAGCTGGTGATGTGGGATCAAATTTTTTTTTTTAAGCTTTTTGTTGACTAGCTTGTTTTGCTGCATGTCTTACTCTTCAGATTCTTGGCTTTGTGTAAATCTGTCTGCTTTCCTTCCGTGTGTGTTCTTTGAGGCTAGGTCAGCAGGGAGCACAGAGAGTTGCTATGAATAGAATTCAACCAGAAAGTGCTCTGTGGGTGTGACAGCAGGAGTGTTTTTCCAACCTGAGGACGTTCCAGTACAGAAATCCCCCCGGGTTAGGGAGCTTTGTGCTATTGTGGCCTTGACCTGCTGTGCAATTGGCAATTGTGTAGGACTCCCAGTTTTGAGAGTGTTGGAAATGCTGGCTTCAAGTTTCTTCCTGAGGGTCCATTATCTTGCAGTGAGATCACTGATGCCCATTCCACTTCCACCTTTTATGTAGAAGAGACACAGTTAAATCAGGTGTCGGCACTGTTGTCTCCAGCTTAAAGGTGTGTGACCCAGTAATGTAGGGCTATGAGGCAACCCTGACTCCCATGATGCAGTCACCTGAGCGCTGCAAATGGCCCTATGCCTGCTTGGGAAGAATGTGTTGGTATTCCTTTTGAATAAGAGGTCAGAGTCATGAAAGACCTGGTGAAGGTGGCATTTTGAGCTCCTATAGGAGACTGCTAAGATGTCCGTAAGTCTACCAAGGCCTGCACAACAGTGAAACAGTAGCCCTTGCAATTTATTTGTAGTTGTCCTGAGCTGGCTCCTCCACAGTTCAGGAATCTGAGATCAAAACTCTGGATGAAGTCATTGATATCAGCCCTTCACAGAGCATTCAAGAGCATTCATATTTTGAATACCTCAGAGGCCTTGATCTTGACTCTGTCTGTCAAGAGCTCACTCACCTTAAACTGATGAACTACTCACCCATAGAGCTGAGTTTTGTCAGACTCATCCAGGTGATAGTCAGTCTAGCGAACAGAACTACAGGCTCCTGAAGTTCATTCAAGTGTGGTGAAAGTATGGGGTCAGTTCTTGACAGAAGGCCCCAGTGGTTTCCCTTCCATTGGGAAGTTCAGTGGTAATTGGTCATTCTGAATCCCAAGGACTATATGAACTCAGAGCATGACTGTGAGCTAAGTAGTCATAGTGGCTGGGATTCCCAAAAGATCGTTCTGCCTATGTGTTTTCTTAGAGAAGAGGCCTGAGAGAGGTGGATGTACCTTCATTCAAAGTGTCCTCCCAGCACAGCTGCTAAAGTCATAGGACTGAGTCAGTATTTCTTCCTGGTGAGGATGTTTGCATTGGCTACTGTCCATCCAAGGACTGAGGGACAGTATCACATCACTTGTAGATGGCATAAAGCAAATAGTAATAAGGCTTTTGTATCTGTCATGTTAAACTCATGATGATGGTGGATCAGTAATGTGCTACTCTGATACTCGTGATGCTCATGGTGTGGTAATTCTTAAATGGGCCTTGAGATAAGAAAGCAAAAATCTGTGGAAGGGACCTTTCCTTCAGGAAAAAAAAAATTAAATGAATGCAAAGTATGGATGTGTGGCTTTGGGGCCTGGAGTAAACTATCTGAACTGCTTCTGAAGGAAATATGGTGAGTCTCAGTACCAATTGCTCTGATCCATTGACCTGTTCCTGCTGCACCAAATTCTCTGTTAATGTATTTGTAGCTGTAAATTGCTTCTGAGTACTTTTATTGTGTATTCCACAGCAAATCGAGCCCACTGTGCTATAAGCAGTCAATGTAGAGTGGAAGGAGTTGAATCTAGAAGTAGTTGTGAAAGTTGGCCATGTGGCTGTAGCCACTTTGCTCTGTGTAACACAAAACAGATTTTATCCCAGCTCAAAATGAGTATAACTTTACTTCTAGTGCCCACAAGACCACGTATATTTTCTGTCTTTTTTTTCTTCCTGGTTAACTTTAGTGGATAATGACATACAGCTGAATTCCGAAAGGTGGTTTATGTATATTTAATGTAATATTTTGCTTCCAGCATTTTTAAAGTAGTCTTCTTAAATATATGTCTGTATATGTATAATTGTGTATTTATAACATCTCTATGCTATTACATATACTTTCAAAATACATTTGCAGATCTGCTGATGCTGTATGGACAATTTTACCTTACGCCTTCTGGGAAGATGAATAGAGTCTTGGTGGCTAGGATAATTCACACACTAATGAGGGGATATTGCTTCCAAACTGATGAGTTGAAATATGATATGTTTAACTTCTTTTCAAGAGCAATGCAGTGTGCAAGGTATGTTGCAAGTGTTCCTTTTTTATGTTAATACCTGCTTTTATAGATAATAACTATTTAAAGTATTTTGGATTAAACTCGTGTAGTAGCAGGTAATCCTCTTTAGGCGTATTTCATTGTTCTGTCTTTGAACGCTTTTAATAAATTCTTTATTAACAACTTCTGCACTTAATGTTATATATACAAATAATATTCAGATTAGAGTTACATGCTAGTATTTAGTTTTAAATAATTCATGTGAAAAGAAATATGATTATTTGTTCTGGAAGTTTGAGTCTTTGGTTTATATTGCAGGCAAGACAGAAATATTGCGGGCCTGGATCATATTATTGCAGCAATGAATATCTTCTTCAATACATTTGCTGTTAACTGTCGCAAACGGATTTGTAAAATTGGAGAAGAAATTTTGCCTACAGTGCTTTATATATGGACTCAGTATAGACCAAAAGATTCCTTGAAGGAATCAATAATTGAGTTATTTCGTCTCCAAGTTCATATGCATCATCCAAAGGGTGCAAAATCTCAGGAAAAAGGTACTATCGAAAGCTCCCTGTTTTGTTTCTAGCACTGTATAGCTCAAATTATTGTGCTAATTTTCTGAATTTTGTTACCGAGTCTTGGAAATACTGATGGAAATGATGATTACTTGCCAGTAGTTTTATTTTATAGATCTACACGGAAAATAAGCTTGCAAATTGTGTGCATTACAATTTCAATTTGTGTGCAAATTGTATGCATTAATTTTATTAAGTCCTGTAAATTTTGGTTGTTGTTATCCTAAAGTTATTACTAAATCAAAGCACAAAGTCTTTGTCAAAGGGAATAGTAGTTCAGATTGAATTTAGATTGCCATGTGTATCATATAATCATGAGTGTTAGGAAATGATTGCAGTCTGACTTACTATATAATACTGTCCAGAAAACATCACTCAGTAATTTCTGTTTGCCTGTCATGGGCCAGTTTGGTTATAGCATCATTATTTTTTAAAAAAGATGGCTATTTTTGACTTTGGCTACAAATGCCAAAGAGTTTAAAATTAGTCAATACAATAGCTTACCCACAGCATTTCACTGTAGTCTTCTTAGTTAGATAAAGAATTGAATATTTCAAAATTCTTCCCTATGCTTATTATATACTATGATTAAGTTGTCTTTTAATTGTTTTCACTTTTTTACTTCATTCATTCTCCATTATAAGACTTATTCTGCAGGCCTGCATTTGTTGTTAAGTTTTGTGTGCTCTGCTCTGATTTTTGCTATATTTTGTATTGTCTAAGTAGGTTTATATATTGTATGAAGTGAGTGGCACGTGTTATCTTTTAATTTTTTGCATGTACAGGTGCATATGACTCCAAAAAATGGCAAAGTATCTTACATAACCTATATGATTTGCTGGTGAATGAAATAAATCTCATAGGCAGTAGAGGAAAGTATTCTTCAGGCTCACGAACTATTGCTGTGAAGGAAAATTTGATTGGATTAATGGCTGATATTTGTCATCAGGTAACATTTTTATCTGAATATAAATTTGTTGTATGTACTTATGGTATTGTACATTTTGCTTTTTAAGCTGATACGGCTTTAACATTTCCTCAAAATCATTTACTGAAGTATTAGTTCCTTTTGTCTGTGTTCTGTTGTTAGTTTTTAGTTTTTGTGCAGGTTAGAACATTTGGACTTCTAAGTTACACTATTTTTCACTAGTGTTCCATATTAGAATGGAAGCATAAGTTCTTTCGTAGTAAGAAATGGTAACCAATGCCACTCTTAAGAGGCTTTAAACAGTAAAAATGGACCAGTTAAGTTTGACATTTCAATTTTCCTGTAAATACTTCTCTTTATTTTCTTACTTTCTAATTTCTCTCCATTAAGGTATTTACAGAGGATACAAAAGCTCTGGAAATTACCCAGTCGTATACGGTTTCACAGTCCAGTGATGAACCAGTACCAAGCAAGCGCAGGAGGATTGAACTAGACTGGGAGGTAATTCGGGAAAACCTACAAAGATCGCAGAAGGATTTTGATGTCATACCTTGGTAATAACATCTTTACATGAACCAAATACCACTACAGACATCTTAATGTGTTAAATTATTTTCCTGCATACACTGTGCTTTCAAATTAGGTGTCTGAAGGTGCTGTAATTACATATCTAAGCAGTAAGCTTAGATTCTCACAGCATTTGGAAAGTAGTGAGTGGTATCTTGCTTTAAAAATTTGATACCTTTGGTTTCCTGAGAAATAACAAATAGGGTCTGGTAGATTGTGTTGCAGTGTGTAACATATTACAGCCTCTTATTTTTTATCTGTCTTTTGTGCTAGATATTACCAGTCATCATGTAGGTGAATGTGTCATCCAGCTCTTGAGTATTAGGAAATGAAGCTGAGGTTTACTGCTGCCTTAAGCTGGCTGGGTCACGGAACAGCAACTGTTAACAGTTTGGCTGTTCTGAACTACTTCTCGCAGTTTGCCTTAATACCTTGCCTAAAAATTGTTGAAGTGCAAGGCCTGGCATCTTAGCTTGGACACCAATGAAGGTGAATTTTTGTTGACATTAGGGACCTCTGAACAGGAGGTTCAGAAAAATCTTCCACTGGCTGCCCCAGGAGAAGGAATCTGTAACAGAAAGTAGAGAGAGATTTTTCTAGGACTTGCCAACTGTAAGCTCAAGAATGTCGAATTTTTAGCTTCAGTAGATTACACTAAATGATTTTGCTGTTACCGTTCCTCCATTTTTTACTTTTCTTGGAAATTGCTGTACAGGGTACTAGAATAGTGTAGCTGCTAGTGAATTGGGTTGTGAGCAGGGGCACGGTGTGTGTGTCTAATGCTCACTCTTAAGACAAGGTGACTGTTTAGGACCTGACTGAGAAGTTAGCCCACTGTTCTGAGGAGAGGTAGCAGTCTCCAAGAAGTACTGTGAGTACTATGGAGTTGCATCCATTGCTGTGAAAAAAATCCTTTCAAAATTCACCATTCCCAGCTTAACTTTTTGTGCATTTGATGAATCTTAATTTTCATATCTGCTGAAGTGTTGTCATTTTTATGTAGTTTCTTCCTGGAAGTCACTTCCTGAGTCAGAGTGTGTAACAAGCTAGTCTAGCGAAAGGACAAAAATAATTTTTGTCTGATTTTTTCTTTTTCATGGTCAGAAGCTAATGAAGTCAGCTTTTAAGAACTTCTAGTGATAGTGAGGCTAGACAGGCAGACTTCCCAAGTGAAAAAGTAGAACTAGTTTATTATCAAATTTAACATTTGATAATAAACAAATCAGCTGAATACTAGAAAATATGTGTGAAATGGCAATCAGAGAATACAGCGTTTATTAACTTTTGAAGACACATTTATGTATGCTTCATATTGATTGCTTCACGTTGTGTTTTTAAGGTTACAGATTACAACTCGATTACTATCAAAGTATCCCATGAGTCTTCCCAACTGTGAGCTACCTCCCTTACTCAACATACTTCACCAGTTACTGCCTCAGCAGCGACGTGGAGAAAGGACCCCTTATGTGCTGAAGTGTCTTAAAGAGGTAGCTTTGTGTCAAAGCCAGAAAACTGATTTGAAAAGCACCTACAAGTTAGAGCTCAAGAGAACCTGGGCAAAAGTTTGGTCTCTTACCATTCGTAGCGTAAGTTTTCAGCAAATTGAAGTGGAGAGCTTTGGGTTACTTGGAGCTATGATTCAAGGAAACCTTGTTGTAACAGATAAAGAACTCTGGAAGATATTTTCAGGACCTCCATTGAAACCTTCAAGGTAAAAGTGGAAGCAAAGATATTAGTTCATGTCTGATTCACATTGCATTTTACTGTGTAACCAAAACCACTGCATTATTCAAAGTATTATTATTGTTGTTTTTGTGGCTGCATTTCTAGTTAAGAACTAGCCATGTCTGTGTTTTAAGCATTTTAAATTGATGTAAATATGAGCGTAAGTGTAAAAGCAGAGGTGGAAGAGGAGAGGCAAACGTCTTCAAATGTTAAATCTGACTAAAAATATAAAATCTGACTGAAAGAGATGTGGTTTAGTTGATTTTTTGAAGTTAAAAAGTATGATTTTTTCTAAATATATATTTGATTCTGAAATCAGTGTCCGGAAACAGTCTTTAAAATAAACAGGAAACATCTGTATTAGCAAAAATATGGCTTTTAAAAATGCAGGTTCTAATAAAGGAGTTTTCTAGTATGTATGCTATTAAATTGTTTGTGCATTTGATGCTCCCCAAAAGTGCAAAAATACTGACTTTGCTCTCTCAAATACCCATTTGTTTTTTTCTCATAAATGCCCTCTGTTCCTTTTTTTATTATAGCTCTGCAGTGTGTTGTTTAGCATTACTGATGTCTGCCTATTCAGTGCCAGAAAATTTGGACATAGGAATGGATCAGAGTAATTGTGAAAGAAATCTGGTTTCTGTATTAAAGGAGGCAATAATGAAATGGGTACTGTCCTGCTGTTTGGAGGAAGAAATGGAAGAATGTGTGAAGTTGCCTCCTGTACTCTGCAGGTAGAGTCTTCATGGCATAATTTTATATGTAAACTTGCCCTGTAATGCAGAAGACTGTCCGGGGGAAAGTGGATTTGCAGACCTGTATGATGGTAATGCTTTGGTAGAGGTAGGTTTTTTAAGCTTACTGTAGGATATCATTTTTGGGGACATAGTTTAGTCATCTACCCAGAGCATAGTACATACAGGAAGTATGTGTTAGAAATCTTAAGTGAAAATTTAAGCCACTTTGAAGGTACACAGTGAATCTTGTCAGTGTTTGTGCACACTACAGGAAACCCAAGAGCATGTCTGATCGAAAGAAAAAACAAAATAATTTTCTTTTTTTTTTTTTCAGTGATTTTCCTCATCTTATGATACAAAAAATTCTTGTGAGCCTTACAATGAAGAACAGTAAAGCTGCTATGATTTTTTTCCTAAATGATGCTAAGTGGTATGTTTTTAAATCAATCATAATAAATATTTATGCTTATATTTGCTATTTTATCAATCAGAGACAATGAAATGCATAAATGTTCCTTGAGCTCTTTTGCATCCTTCTGTACAACATCTTCAATACCCCATAGAAAAAAGAGTTTTTGCAATTTGTTAAGATGCTTCAAGCAGATGTTGAAATATCAGCAGATGTTGCTGACAGAGTCAAAGATTCATGTACTGAACAAAATATCTTAGGAGGAATAAGTTTCTCAAGCAATACAGCTAAATATTTGTCTCTTTACACACAAATACATGAGATACTTTTAACTCCGTAATATCATATTTTTCAAATAATTTGTAACTTTATACAAATATATATTCGTGCTTGTTAACATTAACTTCCAGTCTAAAGGACGCATATGGTGTAGGATTTTTCATGAAGATCAGAGGAAATCTGTAAAGGTTAGGTGATTAATTTCTGTGTCCTCAGGCTACTCAGTATTTGTGGCCCAGCTACATGTTACTTGAGTCTCTTGGAGTAATTCTAAGAATGCTGTTGCGTCTTTCACTGATGCGTATGTTCAAGTTCCTGGACTATATCCAGCTTGCTCTTAATGAAATTAAAGTGTGTATAACTTCTTGTAATGAAAGATAAAACCATTAGTTTCAGGCTTCTTTTGAATTTATGCTTCAGTTATGTGAAGCAGATTGATGTCAGCTATCTCAACACAAACCAGTTGCTGGTACGTGAGCTGCAATAGAACTTATGATGCATATACAGGCTTTATTTTTCCTTGTAGTTTCTTCAGACAGAGCTGAAATGGTAAGTATCCATTCCACAGTGAAAGTCACCTCAGAAATAAAAGATTAACTAGTTTCATTAACTTTTTAACAGAAGTTAAAATTTAAAATTAAAAAAATTTATTTTGCCTCTTTTTTAATGTTTAAATAACAGTGTTAAAGACCTGTGTTCATATATTGGCTGCTAAAGTAAAAAACAATGTCTCTTCTTCAAGTGTGCAGCACTTCCAAGGAAAAGAGGAAAGCGATTTTTCTGATGTTGAAGAGCTTTATCTACAGACAACATTTGATGAAATGGATATTTTCACTAACTTTGCAGTAAACGTTGCAGATAAAAATGTGACTGGTTCAAGACTTGCCATCAACCAAAATCTTAGGGAAACACTGGAGCACTGCCTTTCGACAATGTCAGAAAAGCTTTTAAGCAGCTATGCTCCTGAGGTAAGTTAGAAATTAGTGTTTCATCCTTATAAATGTGTTCTTAAACAATATATTTTCAATGATAAGTGTAGAGATTTTCATTTCTTTCGTTGCAAAAAATGAACTGCAAACATTTTAAAAACTGTTTTCAATAATTTGAAACAGAGAGCTCTATGCTTTTGTACATCATTGGCAAACTGTAATTTCCTTAAGCACATGTATGTGGGAAGCTACTTACAAGCTGTGTAGAAGTGGAAGTATGTGTGAAGTTACCACACAGATCTTTGTTATGCTACTTTTTGAGATGTTTGCTTCAACTTCTGTGTCCCTGTAATGCTTTAAGCTCTTGCCAGTTTTCAACCAAGATTGAGGCACAGAGGTCTCACATAGGTTTTGTAAAAAGAGGCAGCAGTATAAAGGCAAACACAGGCTGTATTAACAAGAACACAGCCAGTGCTCAAGCCAAATGATTATCCTCCTCTTTTTGGTGCCCTCTAACTGTGTCTAGAATGCTGCATCTAGTTTTGGGCCTCCCAGGACAAGACAGTGAAGGCCACTGAGGTGATTAAGAGCTAAAGCCCTTAAAAAATAGCCCTTAATCTTTAAGGGCTAAAGACCTGTGAGCAGACACGGAGGGAGCTGGGTTTGTTCAGCCTGGAGCAGAGATGGCTCTGGGGGGACCTAACAGGCTTTGAGGGAGCCTCCCAGTGCCTATAAAGTTATCTGGAAGACAGCCCGGCTCATCGCAGTGGTGCATTGCAGGAGGGCCAGGGACAGCAGGCATAAACTGAAACAACAAATTAACACTGATGCAAGGAAAGTTTTATAGCTTGAGGACAGTCAAGCAGTGCCACAGCTTGCCCAGGGAGATTGTGTAGTTTTCATCCTTGAAAAGTTGATGAAGACAAAAGCAGCAGGCTTTTTAAGCTTCCCGTTCCATTGACAGGCTAGCTTTGATTTTGATACAGTGCTGTGCCTCCTTGGCAACTTGTTGTTAAGGTCCTATAATATTTGGTGAGACAAAAGAGGGAATGTTACGGTTTGAAACAAGATATGTCAATTAGGCACTGTAAAACCTCTTCCTGGTTTTGCATATGTAAACAGTGTGAATGCATGAGTTTCTTCATCTTTTTATAGGTACATGTTTTTAAAGAACGTGGTAGCAAATCCTCTTTGGTCTCTCTCCCAGAGAAAGTAAAACTATTTATCTTCTCTTTCTTCTCCTTTGATCCAAAGAAGTTAGACAGGTAAAAAGGGGTCTCCAGAATGTTCCTGCAGTAGATTTGCGGGCATTCACAACCCTACATGCCATTTGTTTGTTGAAATTTGTTGCTGCTAAGAAGAAACATAAATTTACTAAGATAGCAAGAGGCAGTGGTAGGAATGTGTTGTAGTCCATGTCTAGGCTCATACTACTGCTTGTCCTGATGTGGTGGTTTTACTCAGCTGGGCAGCTCAGCTCCACCACAGTTGTTCTCTCATTCTCCCTCCTTACACATGAGGAGAGCTGAAATTATTACTGTGATGGAACCTAAAGGACAGGGAGAATTTAAACTATTGTGAAGGAGGGAGGCATAAGGGCCACAGGAGATGCAGAGAATATTATAACATGGAGAGCCAAAAGGATTTGCTAGGGAGCTAAGACAAATGCAAGATGCAGAACACTAGAATGCAAAGCTTCATTCATGCTGACAAAATATGTATATACAAGTGTTGAAAAGAGACTAAAGAATTTGTATTTTGCTGAAAAAAAAACATATTAAACCACTGGTGCTTATACTGTGTGTTTAATTTAGTCTAAGCTTGTTGCTGCAGAACATCTTGTTCGATGTGTCAGTCTCTCAGTTGGTGTTCTCGGCTGCTATTGCTACACTGGTTTATTTACAGAAGAGGATGCCTGTAAATCAGAGTTGTTCCAGAAAGCTAAGGTAAGCACCAATGCATTTGCAAACAACTTAAAGTAGATTATTAAATATAAAATCATTAAAAAAACTCTATTCATATTAACACACCTTCAGACCATGAATATTTCCCCTGATTTATGCTTAAAAAAAAAAAAAGGCAGAGAGGTTTAAATATGTTACTGCTGCTGAAAAAGTCAATGAATTCTGTCAATATACCAATATAGCAAATTTACAGATTCTAAATATTGGTATGTTTCTCTATCACCCCTTTTAGAAAGATAAAAATTCCTTTCATTTATAGGTATTTCATGCAGAATTTTTTTAATATGGGCTAAGCCAGTATGAAGACAGTTATTGTTGTTTTTATTGTTGTGTGAGGTGCTTTTGCACTTAAATATGGAATCCCGAAACTTTGCATTATGGACAGATACCATATTTTCCTTTCATGATGAAAATATCAGTGTTTCAGGCAAGTCTGTGCCATTTACTTGTTGCTTCTGGAGCAGAATGTTTGGGGAAGAAAAGGAAAAGAAATGTGCCCAAACTCGCTGATGCACACTGTAAATATCAAAGCTGTATGAATCAGAATGTATGAATGATAATTATGTCCTTTTGTCCGTGTGTGTGCTGTGCATGTGCCAACATATAAAGGAATTTAACTGAACTATTTGTTGTATTTTTATTAGTCTCTCATTCATTATGCCGGAGAAAGCATTTCTAACTCAAGAAAGAAACTAAATGAAGATGCCCAGATCAACTCACTGAGGACTTTGATAATGCAGTGTACAAAATGCTTATGCAATTGTACCAAGGTAAAGCTTATAAAGTAATTTTTGTTTCTTTTCTCATTAATGAGATCACAAAGTTGTATATCACGTGTCATACGAGAAAAAAAATGAATTAACCTATCTGTACATCTTACTTTCTTACAGAACAGTGCTAATAAGATGCTGTCTAATATATTCCTGCGTTTGTTAACATCAAAATTTATGAATGATCTTGTAGATATTTGCAAAAATCTGGTAAGTACATTCCCTGTGTTTCTGAATGCAGAAATGATATATTTCTTATGGTATAATAGTTTGGAGGCAAACAAAATAAGACACTTAATTCTATTTAACATTTGTATATTTTGAACACAGGCATAGGGGAAAAATGAGGACAAGTAGATAATATTTGATCAATATTAGCATGCCTGTTCATATTTAAAAAATGCTATTTTGGGAATTTTTTAATACTTTATTAATGTTAAATGATATATAGATTTTACGCCATAGAAAGAATTTCTGTAACATGACATTTAACTTTAATGCATGTGGAAATGTTAAGAACTTTTTTTTTTTTTTTAGTTTGTTGGGTTTATGTGTCTTAAAAAACACTGTAGAGATGTTTTTATGTAGATGTTAAATGTTTGAGCTGTAACTGGCTCTCTTCTCAATGACAAAAGTAATAGGATGGCACATCACTGTGTTTACTACAACTTTTGAAACTTCTCATTTTGGCAGATTGTGCTGTAGTCAGGTCTAGGTAGGCAAAATCCTTTTTTTTTTTTTCTTTTTTTTTTTTTTTTCAGGTTAGGAAAACCTGAGGAATTTACCTTCTGTTAGCTTCTCATCTAGTAGGGAAAATAGTAATTCCTGTGCCCTCAAAAAGGCCCTACGCTGCCTTTTCATTTCTGTGTAATTATGAAGTATGGTGGGAAGTTTGGTGTCTTCCAGAGAATTGTTTTTCAACTACTAACAATGTCCTTGGCACCATCTAAAACACAAAAACGTGTGTCTGTCTCAGGAAGCTTACGTCTTGAAGAGAATAGTTCAAATACAATTTACATGTTTATAAGACAGTTTTATCACAAAGAGTGAAATGCATCGCTTCAGTGTAGCCCTTATTTTCTTCACCTGTTTGAGTTGACTGGAAAACTGTAGTGTCTTTCCTCGTTCTATGCTTATGTGTTTTCTCCGGTCGTTAAAAGCCAACTTTAAAAGAATATTGTGTTTTTTTCAGATGACATTTACTGGAAAACCAAGTGACTTAGGAGAAATGGATGTAGTGGGGCATGATCCTGAGGAGAGTATAATGGAAGCAGATAACCAGGTGTCTGATAATCTATTTGACGGTCATTCAGTGACTGACGTCAGTGGTACAAACGAATCTGGTGACATGCAAAATGTAACAGGTAAGCTTTCTCTCTGTCCAAAACTATCTGCAAAAGATTAAGACCCCTCTCTCCTGCCTTGTTTTTACAAATTGTTCTTTCCTTGAATGACAGGTAGGTACCATATTGTTCTGCTTTTAGTCAGGTAATAGTTGAACGAGGTACATTCTAAACAACTTTTGTACTTCAGTAATGTTTTAAAGATATTAATCAAGTACTCTAGCTCATCTGGAAATGAGAAGTTTATTTTTTATTTCACAAATAGTGAAATGCAGGAAACTAGTTAACTTGCTCAAAGTCAGAAGTTTTAGAAAAGAAGAGAAGATGTGTCTGTAGACAACCTGTCTCTGTCATTAGGTTGTGCTTCATTTTCTTAAAAGTAGTCCTCTTTCATTTCTTTTGCTGATCAGTAATTCCTGGCAAGGTCAGCTTTCTTTTATCTCTGGACCAGTAGGAGGAGGAACATGAATTTGTATTTTCTTAGGACAGGTTTTTTTTTGCTGTTAAGACCTATAAGTACTGATGTTCTCTTTCATTTTTATTTCTTTCTTAAAATGATGCGTATTTTAGTTTCTAATCAGGACTATGGTTTCTGTTTTGTTATTGGAAAGGAAATCATGGTGTTATACTACTGCAACAAAGATGGTCTGTTTTCTCCATTGTGTTGAATAAATGTGTTTAGAAATATCTTCTCCAGCCATCCAATAAATGGTTCTAAAGTTTGGGATTGCAGAAAGTTACTTTAAATGTGGCACAGCTCTAAATGTGACAGGAAATGACATTTGTAACTATTTCTTTTAGGTTATAATTGAAATTTGGATGAGGACATTAATATAGTTGTAATTGTCGTAATTTCACTGTTGGGGAAGCTTTGAATCTGTAGTTTAAAATACATCCTAAGTAATAGTGAACAGCACAAAAAAAATGGTTCTGTTGTGTTCATTGTACTTTGACAGGAGAAATAATCCATCTGTATGAGCACGTAACATTGAAAGCATCTGTTTTGAAGAGGGTCTTTTTAGATGTAGGAAGCATTCAAGAAACTACTTACTGTTGCAGTATCTGCTCAATAACAAATAAAGGTTTCTAGCACTGTCTATTATAAGAACTTAGTTTTGTAAAGACATAAAATGTTATAAAGCTTTTTTGTTGTACTTGGAGAGACATTTCTTACATGTGAACCTTATTTTCAGGTGCTGTGAGTCCATTAGCTGAAGAACAGTTGACAAAGCAGGATTTACTCCTCCTTGAAATTTTGAGGTTCTTATGTATTTGTGCAACTACAGTCCAAACTCGCACAGTGAGCTTCCGAGCCTCTGATATACGGAGGAAGCTGTTGATGTTAACTGATAGGAGTGTCTTTGACAGTGCTAAGCCATTGCATCTGCACACGGTGAGTGTGAGATTATTTTACAGAAGACTCACCTCTGTTCCAGTACTGTTTTTAAAATTGTAAATTCTTAGTGCCCTTTCTCTTGTCATCAGTCCTCTGAGAAGACCAGAAAAAAGCTACTTCTGATATTTTGAAGCGTGCTGGGATAGGCGGGGAAGGAGCAGTTAGAATTTGTTGTAAATTAGAAAATAAACGGCTGAGAAGTATAAACATCTTGCCTTTGTCATTAATTATTTGTTAAATACCTAAAAGTGGTCTCTGTCATAGAATAGGATCTGTGTTTTAGTTTACAAAGGAAATATTTTTGGTTGCCAAACACAAAAATTTCATAAGCAATATTACTGTGACAGTGTGCATAAAAAGATGGTAGGATTCTAATACATAAGAGCTGACATTAGGTATCCTTACTGCATGATGGCATTCTATGTGACAGTTACTGAAAACGGCTTCTAGTTTTTCTTGTAGTCTACTTACTTTCTTAAGAATTATTTTCCATTTTGGTTCTTTTGTTGTTGTTGTTGTTGTCTTCCCCAGTACTTGGTCCTTTTGAAGGAGCTTCCTACTGAAGAAAACCTCTTGCCTGAAGATGAAATTCTTATGCTTCTTAAACCTCTTTCGTAAGAGAAAAACTATTTTAGCATTATTAGAGCTATTTTAGTTCAACAGCTACAGGATTTGAGAACTGCTTAGTGGTTCAAGATTTTTTTTTTCTTTCTTTGTTTCACAGTGCTGTGTGTTCCTTCTACCGTCGAGACCAAGATGTTTGTAAAGTAATTTTAAACAACTTGCTGCCTATAGCAGTAAGTTTGGGCCAGTCCAGTGCACATGCAGAAGAGACAGGGGATGCTCAAGGGCAATTTTTGACAATTATTGGAGCCTTTTGGTATGTTTTATCTATTTAATGCAGAAGTCTGTTTGCTGGGCATAAGATTTTTAACTTCATTATCCACGTGATGACTGTGTGTCTTCCTATTGGTATCCCATGAGTCCATGTGCTTTTCCTTTATCCAGCATTTAACTTTCCAGATTTCTATGTCATATTTGTATCAAAGTGTCTTTATAGTCCGTAAGATGATAGTGTTATAGAAATAAATACTACACGTTTGTATATTAACAAAGATTTTACTCTCAACTGGATAAGTATCACAAGTACTGGATAACAAATGATAACTTGAGCAATCAAAAATAAATATTACTTATTATTGTAGATTACCAGGAAAATCATGAAATCCTGCCAAACTTACCTGTTAAGCACAAAAGAATGAACTGCAAGCAGCAGAAACTAACTTGTTAGACTTTTTCTCAAAATAGTTGGCAACTTTTTCATTTATTCAAATGTTCTGTATTTCAGGAAGCTATCTCAAGGAAAGAGATGCACGGCACCAGTAAGAGTAGCGCTTTTAAACTGCATGAAAGCCCTGCTTGAGGTAATCCCATTTTTATTTAAATTCATTAGCATAATACATATATACTTACGATGTGCTTGAAAACAGTTTCTAAAGATTTTTGTGCATACATCAGTAAGTATATCACTGTAAGTATTCTGTATATTTTAAACCTCAATGTTCATTTTTTTCAGGCTGATCCTTATTCCAAGTGGGCTATCCTTAATTTAAAAGATGGAGATCTTCCTGTGTGCGATGCTTTCCCACATTTTCTTGCCGATAGTCACCATCAAGTTTGCATTCTTGCTGCAAAGTCGATTACCAGGTGATAATGTAGATATATTTTCTGTTTATAAGAATAACAGTAATTTTAACTTTAATTGGGTCTTACTTCTGCTACTGTATACCTGCTGTTTCTAGTAGTTCTGGGGGAACTTGATCTTGAGGGAATATAAAAGCCTATGAAGTATTCTGTGTATATATATGTGTGTGTGTGTATATATAAATATATGTGTATATATATGTATATATATAAGTATATATATATAAAATTATGTACATATATATAAACTGCGTATAATTGTAATTTTTGCATTAGATGTATTATGCAAAACTTGAATATGAAATAGTTGTTTATCCTCTAGGAATAAGTTGGTCACATTGTGTAGCATGGAAACTATTTTAAAGGATCTTGTATATTTGAATACCATGTACAGTTCTTTCTCCATTTCTCAAAAAAAAATAATATAATGGAACTGGAGTAGGAGTGGAGAAGGGATGTTCAAAAGTAAGGAACACTTTACACACATCAGTTGGTTGTATAAATTGTAGCCCTTCAGCATAAAAGGAATTGAATTGCAGGAGATACTACATTACAAAATCTGGAGTGGGATAAAATGAAGATTGATAGTCTTTTCCAGTTTCAAGACTAGGGTACATCAAGTGAAGCTAACATGTTCATGATTCTAAGAAAATATGGTTTACTTCATACAATATTCAATTATGGTGATTATTACCCTACTATGTTAACTGTCTAGATGCCCAAAGTTTACAGGGGCTCAAAAAGTGACTGGACAAATTCATGAAAGAGAAAATCATTGAAGGATACTAAATATAATCACCACTTCTAACCCATGACTTCTAATGACTTTTAACTAGGTCCCTAGTCGTCAAATATTAGGATACATTCAAGGGTGTTATTCTACATACAAAGCAAACATATGGTGATCATTCTTAGGTATCTGTTGTTGGTCACTTAGAAATAGCTAGAATGATGTTTGGCCCAATCCACTATGATGTTCCAATTTTTGTAGCAGAGTAAGTTGGGCCTTTACCTAAACATATATATATATATATATTTAATATGTATAATATATGTATATAAACATATGTATATATAAACACATATCTATATATAAATTGTATACTGTGTGTGTGTATATATAAATATGTATATATGTATTTGAGAAACTCTTTATACATGTACATTTGTTTAGTAAATGTATTCCCAACATATTTCATGAGGTGGAATGTTCCATTGTGACAACTAATTGAAGTTTGGATTCCTGCACTGGCAGAGATTGGGGAACTTTCATTTCAGCTTTTAGCCCCAGCAGATAATCTTCCTGTTACTGAAAAAAGTTTGAGGGAGAGGAAGGAAGGACTGCTATATACAAGAAAATTAAGAAGAAAATTAGAGTGTATAGAAAAGCAGAATCTTATTATTTGCTTTGCACAATATGCACCAATTCTGTAGACTAAGTGTTATGCTAATAATTATTCTTTTTTTGAAGTTTGTTTCAAGATGTGAAACAGAAAGATTCTTCTGGATTGTCAAAACCTCTTCCCTTGAAGCTCCAGCAAAAGGCTTTTGAGAATGCCTATCTCAGAGTTCAGGAAGGAATGAGCAATCTGGTAACAAGATCTAATCATTAGTTTTGCCAAATTTTCAGGTTATGAATATGATGACTTTTGAAATAAGTGTGTTTAGCTTTCCAAGAATATTAATTCTTCATGGTTTCTGGTAATCTGAGGTGGTGGAACAACGTGGTAATCCTTTATACATTCAGTCAGTCTGTTTTGTCCATGTTAAAAATCTGTCAGCTTTTTCAGTGTATGCTTTGGACTGTATAATGCTACTTGTTGCAGATTTCACTACTGTAGCACTTACGAATCAAAGGAAAATGTAACCATACTATTCTAGACAATATATAAATAGTGAATAGGCAGCAAGGTAAATTTAAATAATGTACTTTTACAGTTCTGTTTTTATACTACATATTTCGGTAAGGTAATGTTTCCAGTGGTATTAGGACACTGATTTCCACAAAATTAAAATTTGCTTAAAATATAAAATATTCAGATGAAAATTCAAGTAAAAGAAAAGTATTTTTTTTAATAGCAGTAACTGGAAATGTAGTGGTGTATATTACTGCAGAATTTCTTTAACTGTTAATATTTCTATTAGTGTCTCATTTTTCCCTCTTCCTTGCTACCATGCCTACTCATCCACACTTTCCATAATATTTTGTTTGTTTGTCAATCATATTTCCACCTGCTGTCTCTATTTGTTGTGTTTTCTCTCTTTGTTGCACTGGGTTGCTGTCCTGTAGCTTGGGCTTGCTGTTGAGGCCTCATCCCTGTGATCTCATTCCATCTGTTGCCTACAGACTTCTGTTGCTCCAGCTCTTCGTTGTTTCATCTATTTTCTCTGTTGCCCCAGCTCTCTGCTCTGTCACCTCTCCTTGCTGTCATCTCTCATTAGCTTTTGTCCTTGGTTCAGTTTCATGTTACTTTTATTCAGTATTTGTCACTAGTCAACACTGTGCATTAGGAAAGGAAGAACTGTATTTGAATCACAAGGTGGCTCTTGCATGTATGCATTAGTGGTTTGTGCTTTTCTCCTCACATGGTAATACATATGTTATTATTAAGAAATTAATAAAAAAATAATAATTAAAAAAAAAAAAAAAACTTGAGGAAAATCCTGCTGCTGTGTCTGCTTTAGAGGAAGTAAATTTTGCAAAGGAGCAAGAGGAGACTTGTTAGTATCTCAGTTATTTATCTGCTAAGTGTGTTGCCTTTGTCTGAGTTGCTAATACTACATGTGAACTAAAGTATATGAGATACAAGCTTGTATGCTAACATGCTGGAGGCAGTAAATTCTGGTTGAGAGGTGGAGCAGACAGCTGGGGGATTTAATTTTTAAGCAACCAAAGCAATATTTTCAGAAGTGTTTGTATCAGCACCCTTTGTTCTAACTTATTAATTTAGTTCTTCAGATATTTGATTGTTTTAACAATCAGTTTGTTTTAACAGCATTAGATTATTTTAACAGAATTTTTATGTATGTTCTTCATTATTTCTTCCTGCAGGTTAGTGGCGATGCAAGTTCTGAAGATCTCTTGGATAAGCAGTGTAATAGAAAAGCAGTTTTGCTGATGTTTGTAACCATGGTTCTGTGCTGCAGTCCTGTATGCGAAAAGCAAGCCTTGTTTGCTATTTGCCAGTCTGTGAAAGAGAATGGGTTAGAACTTCACCTTGTGAAAAAGGCAAGTAAAAAAATCTGGTTTATATTTAGGTTATAAATGAAGCAAAGCAAAATTGTAATGGTGCAAAATGCTTTTGTCAATTTTGAAAGTTGTTATTTTTTTTAATGCATGGCTAATGTGAGATTTAAATATCTGAATGAGTTTGTAATTAAATCTAATGATCTGTTTAATGTTAACACAGAAGTAATGATATCATAAAAAGCAATTTTAACAGTAAATCCTGTGCCTTAAAAGCACAGATCTAAAACACGAATAGATTTTTGAACATTAAAGATTTCAGAACTCATTAAAAATTCTTTCTATCCTCTAAAAGTAAGTTGAGTTTTCCAATGTGGAAAATATGTAAAGTAAATGCAGTATATTGGAAGGTGATATGTGTCTTGATGAACTTTTATGTTGCTGTTCATAAGGGTGTACTGAAATAATTGCTGTTCATACGACAGTCTATCATGCTGGTCATTTTTTTGGTGTGTGTGTTCTCTCGTTTTTATCACTTTCTACTCAATGTCTCTTGTTCTATGTGCAGTCTTTACCCAGCAAAATATATACCAGTTTGTCCTTTCTTTGCATGCTACTTCTTCCAAGGCAGGTATAGTTCTTGATTGCCTTCTTAGAAGAAACAGAAATTAAAAAAAAAAAAAAAAAGATTGTGCTAAGTAGGAACTGAATTACATTAATAAGCGTTAAAAGGGTAGGGGGGTGGACAAGTAGTACTTTCACTATGCCATTGTATCATGTATTGTTTGTGCTACTTTATAATCTTATTTAATGCACAGGTTTTGAAAAAAGTATCTGACATTTTTGGCTATAAAAGTATAGAAGACTTCATGACATCACATTTAGACTATTTGGTGGTGGAGTGGCTGAAAATAAATGACAGTGGATACAACTTGTCTGCGTTCCCTTACGTTCTTCTGAACTATACTAGCCTTGAGGAATTCTACAGGTAAATTTGCTATGTCAAAGCAGTTTATCTAGATTTATTTACAATTATGACACAAGGTTTCAAATATCTAAATGTAGTTACGCATCAAGATTTTACTGTAGGAAAAAGTATTGAGAGTTTTTCTAATGTATTCTTAGCATCTTGTATACTATAGTTATGCTGCAAAGACTTTTTGTGTAGCAGTAGCTAGACAATAATTAACAAGCTTAGTTATAGAGGAATCTAGTGGGGGAATGATATTTGCTGTATTATGCTTGAGATTTTTTCAAAAATGCAATTCAAGGACATTCTGGAAATGTATTTACTACATGTAGGTCTTGTTACAAAGTTTTGGTTCCACACCTGGTCATTAGAAGTCAATTTGAAGATGTGAAATCACTGGCCAACAAGATTGAAAAAGACTGGAGGCAGGTTTTGGCAGACTGTTTCCCAAAGATACTTGTGAACATCCTCCCATATTTTGCCTATCAAAGCCACGGAAAGAGTGAAGTAGCACAGCAAAGAGAACCAGCTTCTAAAGTGTATGATGTGCTTAAGGATGAAGACTGCTTAGGGAAACAGGTAGCAGTTTTAAATGCATAAATTTTGTTGTATGACGTGAAGGAAACTCCTATATATATACTTTGTAAAAATATACATAATTCATGTTTATAGATATGAGATTATTGTTGTAATACAGCCAAGCTAGCTGAATTTGTATCCCAGATTTTTCAAGTAATTGGGGTTCAATAGTATCCTTCAGGCAGACAGTATCTGAAGTATAATTTGTTTCAGAACGTGATAAAAAGAAGTTTAATTATACAAGCCTGAGTTCCCCTGTTACATATCTCTTTATGTAAGTCATGTTTTCCTCCTAAAATATTTTTAATACTTTCTGAAGGCTCTCCTTCTTCCCCAGAGGCAGACTGTATACAGAACAAGTAGTAAGAATTAATCTTACTTATTTTTTTTCCAAATGCAAGGGAAGCAATTCTTCTGCCTGTGACTGTCATAGGTAAGACCTAGCCAGGTGTAATTTCTGAATAAATTGTCTGTCTTGACTAATTCAACAAATAGAGAGTCCAGACAAGAAAAGATTGGTTTTCACAGAAGGAAAAAAAAAAGTGTTAAGTTACTTTAGCTAATTTGTTTCTTACTAAAATACTGTTTTTCCTCCTCTAGGAAATTGACAATTTATCTCATAATAATTTATCAGAAATTGTGGTTGAACTGTTGATGACCTTACATGAGCCACCTAATGAGGAGGCAGAAGGGTCTCATCTCAGTAAATACATAGGGTAGGTATTTGTAGATTTTAAAAAATTTGTATTTTTTTTTTATGTATTTCTATAACATTATATATGAGTGTATTTGTATAACATTGTGTATTAAAATGTGCCCTTCAGGCATAAGAAGAGATAACTTTGAAAATGAGAATTAGTGGACTTTATTTTCATTAGTGATGATACATCGTGTGCATCCTTTCTAAATAGTTATTCCGTGATATCAGTAAAGGGGAATCTCTCTACAATATGTCAGTTAATGGAAAGAATGAATAGGTGCGCAAGAGAATTCCATTGTATGTTGATAAGCTCTGGACTATGGCAATGTTGGATTAGATGAATTTAAACTAGGATGGAAAGCCACCCTGTAAAATTTTATTTGCAGTAAAATTAGCCAGGTTTTAATGACTAATTTCAAGTCATTCTTTCAAAGGTCTGTAAATATTTAGAAGTCAGAAGTGAAAGTGAACCTTTTCTTTGCAGTTCCGGTAGTGGCTGCTCTTGTACTTGGTAAGAAAATTGCTTAAACAATGTCAAATTAACTAATTCCCAGCTAATAGAAATATTTGAATGCTAAAAATAGTTTCATTTTCATTTTTAGATTTTCCTCCAAGGTACCTTATATTAGGCATATATATATATATATATATATATATGTATATATATATATGTATATATATATATATATATATATATGTATATATATATATATATATATATATATTTTTTTTTAGCAATATGGTCTTTCAAAAAAAGAATTAAAGAGTGTTAAAGAGAAATGAGACCTTGAAAATTGCCTTATAGGGGCAACAGAGTTAGGAATAAAAAGTGTGTCACTCTGCTTGGTGTTTTGAGAGCTTCTCACTTACTGAAAGTAGAAAGGATTTCCTAGGACTTTTCCTTCTATTCCATGAGACATATGTCATTTAACACATGGGGTTTGATACTTGGGAAAAAAAAAAAAAAAACTCTTATTTATTCATTCAGGGAACTGGATCCTTCACCTAATCCTCCTCATTTTCCGTCTTACGTGATTAAGGCGACCTTGGACTATATTAGCAGCTGTCATAAAAGCAAATTAAAAAGTCTCATAGCCGTTCTTACTAAAAGCCCTGTAAGTATGTAAAGTATGTAATAATGACTTTTTTTTCCCTTTAGAATATAAAATTCATTTTATGGGTATATTTAAGTTTAGTTAGACATTTTCATCATGTATATTTGAGGAAAAAAATACAAACTTAGATGCATTTTTGTTCTCTTTTTTGCCTTGTGAAAAGGAAGAAGTCCTAAGTTCTGGGATATGGTAACCTCACAAAAATTCCAGGGCTTAGAGTATAATTGCATTACATAATGCATATCCAGTAATGTATAAATGGAATTAAAGGCTGGGGAAATGTCTGTATACAAGATACAATTTAGATGTAATTTATTTATTTGGCGTATGTCTGAAAACATTCTAAAGTAATTATGTTTGGACAGTTTTTTCTAATTACTCTCTACAATTCAGATATTAAAGTTAGCTTCCCTTAATGACAGTGTGAAATTCTGTAGTCTGTCATATTTTCAAACACTTGATTTTCTGTTGTTAATAGCAAATAAGAAGGTATATAAAATGATGCAGCATAAACATATTCCTGTTTTCTAACATAATTCCTTAGAAACTTATCTTTACAAAGATAATGCTATTTTATTGCATATGTTGTGAAGAACACAGCTTACTTTGCCCATCCATAATGAATCTAAAAATAATAATAAAAAAAAAAACTTCATGAAGCATGTTTGTCTAAAACTTTTAAGCGTCAAAGTTAGTACTGCCAGCCAGTGGAATAAATTCTTTAAATTTTTTTAACGTCTTAGTCCATATAGATATGTCTCCCTATTGCTTAGCTTTTTTTTTTTTGATATACAGTATGTATCTGTTGGCATTATGAATGATCTTTTTACTCATAGTTCTATTTATTTTTAGGATTCATTCCAGAAAATTCTTCTAGCCCTTTGTAAACATGCATCAGATACAAACAATGTCTACAAGAGACACAGAGTTCTTATAATTTATCATTTCTTTGTTACTCTGTTACTTAAAGAGATAAAAGATGGTTTAGGAGGAGCATGGGCTTTTGTCCTCCGTGATGTAATTTATACCCTGATTCACCACATCAACAGCAGGTAAATATGACAATTACGTCATGGGTGTCAATAATCCAAAAGCCTTTTTATTTTTTTATTTTGTTCCCTTTTGGAAATATATTCTTCTGTATGCTTTTTACTTGATTTTTAAGGTGTTTCAGTCAATTTGTGTATTTTTCAGTTCTCCTTTATCTCCTGAGCTAAATCCTTAGAGCCTTGATAATTTTTGTTTAGAATCAAATTTTCCCATAAAGATTCTTCATATTCCTCTTTTTCCTCTATTCTTCCATGTTGTATAATAGCTTAATACTTGAGACAATGGCAATTTGTATTTCATTAATTTAATTTTTTGTTTCCTGTGGCAGACCTGTTATCAGAGACATATCCGTGCGCAGCTTCTCACTGTGTTGTGATCTTCTTCATCACGTTTGCCACACAGCAGTTACATGTTGCAATGATGCTCTAGGGAGCCACCTCCACGTTATTGTAGGAACACTAATACCTCTTGCCGTGGACCAACCTAAGATTCAGCAACAGGTAGTTCTGAGTTGCGGTTGTTTGTACTTATTCCTTGTCTGTTAGCTTTTAAGTTTATGTTTACTTCATAAAAGGAATTCTTAAATTAGTGTTCAATTTCAGTTCCTTTTTTTCTGTGCTTCGTAACTACACAAAGCAATAACATCATAATGTTATTTGGCATGTAACTCTATACCTATAATTGTTTAGATAAAAATGTCTACTTTTGGTGTTTCTGTGTTCTGTATTTGTAATGCCTATGGCTTTAAGCAGTGATGGAGATATATTCCCTCATAACTGCTGAGGTTACTCTATCACTTACTTTCTAATTCTCTGTTTACTTAACCTATTAAACAGTTATCTTTTTTAGTTCTTAAAGAGCTTTAATGCTGTCCTTATGCCTTTCATGTCTTCTTTGAATTTCCGTGTCGGTTTCAGTCAAATATGAAAGAGGTATAAAACCTTCAAGGTAAGTTTCAGAAAAAATGTTCTCAGTAGAGAAGAGACACCAAACCAGTGGTACCAGTAAAGAAAAAGAAAGACAGAACATAGCTATATGTAAACTGCTGGTGATGGCAAGTTGGTTACAAGAGATCAAGCAGCCAAGCAGTAGCCTACAAAGCTCTCACCTAGCCATGGCCACACTGCTTCTTGCCTTGTGGGAAATTACGCAGGAAATACAATGGAGACCTTTGGAGGGGGAAGCTGTTTAGAAGACAAAGAAGAAATAGGTGTAGAGAACAGATGTCAGTGGTTCAGCTGTTTATCGATTAAAACAATACTAAAAGTATATTTAGCACTTCATCCTTAACAAAGAAATGAAGCAGTTTCTGTTGTGTGACAAGCTTTGTTTTCCTTCTGGTGATAACTTGCATGTGGGGTCTGCTGGGGATGGAAATACAGTTAGATTCAGAGACTTCTAATCTGTAGCTGAAGGTGAGAAACGAGTATGCTTCTTGCACTTGAGTCCTCACCCTTGCCTTCTAACTTACTCTGGTGACATTTTACCGTATGTTGGTCATGGTTGCAGTGTAGCTAGCAGTATGTTGACCTCTTACTGCTTCCAATTCAACTGTAGAGCTACACTGGTTCAGCTGATAATTACCCAGTAACCTTTTTCCCCAGCCCAGTGGTCACCAACCTGATGTTTTATAATATCTCTGTGCAAATAATTTTACATGCACAGCTGTGAAAGCAATATGTCAGGGCATCCCTGGGCAGAAACAAAGTGGGGAGGACAGAAACTTCTCCAAATTCAAACTGCTATCATATGAAATCTTCTAATGTTTCCTGCAGGGATGTATTTCCTTTAGTGGTGTACTTTTTAGTTTCTTCTATTTATTTTCCTTCCAGCATTGAATGGAAGATAGTCAATCATTTTCAAATAAATACAAGTGTCCAAACAAAAACCTCATCATTTAGATTGTAGATCTTCAAAGCTGCCTGTATTGAATACCCAGTTGCATTCATTAGTTAGTAAGTACAGCACAAAAAAAAGTGCATTTTTCAAAGAAAATATGTTATCCCTTATGCAAGCATTTATTTAAATTGTAGACCTGCTATGAAACAAATTCTGCCAGAGTTCAGAGGTTTGGACAGTAAATCATTATTTTAGGCATTTGTTGGGATTTCAAATTACTGACACTACATAGTAGAAATTAACAATTTGTAGATAAAATAGAAATAGTAGAAATTTTAAAAGTCCCAGTAACATCAAAAGGCCTGCTTGTGTGTAGTGTGTTGCTAAATCATATTCAATATTGCATTGCTCAATGCTTGAAATTAGCTTTATCAAAAGACAGGATAAAACTGCAGGTTGTGATGATAAACACTTTGTTACCAGTTAGGGAAGAGGCAATAGCAAAAACTCCTTTTCAGAGTATGCCTGTGATTTCCCTGTGCCTCTGAAAATTTTACAAGTTCTAATATTGTAAACGAATTATCTTACCAAGTTTTTAATAGAGTTCTCAGTTTATTGAAACTAAGAGAAATGCAGACTTTATAACCTAAAGAAATAATGGCTCCAAAGTGTTTCTCTTTCATTTACTTTTTATGTTCAGGTCCTAGGCTTATTGAAGTATCTGGTGATAGACAATAAGGATAATGAAAATCTGTACCATGCAATCAAACGCTTAGATCCTTTTCCTGAATATTCCGCTTTTAAAGATTTGCGAACAACTCAGCAGAAGATAAAGTACAGTAAAGGACCATATTCTCTTTTGGAGGTAATTACATTTTAAATTATATCTCATGGTGTAGTGGTTTTTGCAATAAAACTTTAAAAGAAAAATAGTTGTGGAACTACATGTGTAATTGAGAAAGATTTAAATTAGATGTGAATCATTTTTATTGCCAGTTTCAGAAATTGAGGTACTTCTAGTTCTCCATTCTTACTTTGCATCTCTTAATCTCCACATTGTGGACTGCTGTGTACCACTTCTTTACTTCAAGCCTTTATTTGTGTGTACCTTGTGCTTAATACAAACTGTTGTTTTGCAGGAAATGAATCACTTTCTCTCAGTTAGTGCTTGTGATTCACTGCCCTTAACACGACTTGAAGGACTGTATGATTTACGCAAACAGTTGGAACGATATAAAGATCAGATGAAGGATCTCCTGAAGACTTTCCAGGGTACAGACATCTGATTATGTGTTTTATTTCATCTGTATCTGGTTTTAGATGTGTAACAGTATAACCCTATTACAGTTTGACATCAAATGATTTATTTTGTGTCCTGTTTTTTGGTATGTTTAATAATGTAACCTTATTGCAATTTCACATGCAGAGTAGAATGGCATGTATTATTGATGCAAAATCTGAAATATCTCCTGCAGAGCCTGTTATAAATGTTCTGTGAAGTGTTATATGACAGACAGGGTAAAATGCCCATATAGTTCTTGGAGTGGGGCATGCATTATTGTGAATGACAAGGATAATGTATATTGTTATATGGCTGCTTAATGAGTTTTCTTGTATATGAGTTTCCCTGCTCCTTTACAATTACATTTAAGTAGCTTCATTACCAAAACTAGATTTTAGAAAGGCATAATATGTTAGAAAATAAATCTCACAAAAGTTTGAAAATAATAGGATTTAGTTTAGTTGAACCTTACCATATCACAATGCTTTAGCTTCCAGTCCAAACCTAGTTCGTTCCTATTTTGGATTTCAGATGTTTCTAACAAGGCCATTTCATTTTTTTCCTCTACGTCAAATCTGCATCTGCTTGTTTTACTGAATGAGTGGAATATAAAAAAAGATGATGTAATTTTCTTTAGATAAATGAAGAGTAAAATTCGAGGAAGCACAGTCGTCTGTCCTAAGGTCATAAGTGCATTATGTCCATGTTTTGAATATCATTTACGGTTTCAGTCTCAAAGTTCTGCTTGAAAATAAGGGTGTTTGTAAAAGGCCAGCAAGTTTGTGTGGGAAAACATCAGAGTAGAACTTGAACAATCTAGACCTTGTAAGCTTGGAAAAGGATTGAGTAGGAACAGAGAGATCTGTGAACTGCTGAATGGTGTGAGGAAGCTGAGTAGGGAGCAGCTATTATCACTTTTATCACAGTATGAGAACAGATGAAGTTCTGTGGTAGCATTTATAGAAAAAGAGAAAATACATTTTAATGTGTTTTGTTTTGTTTTGTTTTTCTTTGTGAATGATAGAAAAACCAGAAGATTCTGTAATAGTGAAACTGGTGGTGAGCTTACTGCAGCTGTCCAAGAAGGCATTTAATCATGCAGGTGAAAAAGCAGTGCTGGGTAAGTTAATTGGTCTCACAGATCTCCTAGGGCTGTCATTGCAAACAAAGATTTGAAACTGTGGCTGTTCTCAGTGTTACTTCCCAATGTTATTTTGCCTTTGCTGCTAGAGGTAACCATCCTTAGAATGGTTAGAATGAATCTTCTTTTCAGTCACTGCATATAACAATTCAGACTAATATTGTAAATTTAAATCAGTTTAGACCCTAGTCTCTTTTATACTCATGAAGACACCTGCCATTATACAGGTCACTTAAGTAGGTTGAAAAATAGTAAGAAAAATGGAAGAGAACTTACCTGAAAATTTGAAAGGCATATTTTAGTGGGAATCAAAATAATTATTGTCCATCTTAAAGCCTCTCATGTATTACTAAATTTATTCTCACCATTTATGTTGAACACTTGATTATTGTTTAGTCCAATGTACCAATGTCAAAATACAAATCTGCTTTTCCCAAAGTGGGATTTCCTTCCATGAAGGTGATGTTTACTGAGATTAGATGTCTAAAACAGCTAGATACACAAATCATGAGAACATTTGCCTTAATATATGTATTTGTCTAAAGTACTAATAACTGATCATTGCAATTGCAGCTCACATTGACTTCAGTATGATACAACACTGCAGCACCTCTGCAAGCTGTATGTTTCAGCCCTTTCTGCATTGCGTTTCCTTAGATGATTTGTTAAACTTAATCCAAAACACAACCTGAGTATCTTCAGTTTGCTCTGATTGTTAAAAGCAATATTGTAGAAGATGGAAATGTTATCAAGCGTGGCAAGTAGAAAGGAAAAAACAGGGAAATAAATATTGATTCCTTTCTAATGAAAATTATTATCCCCCCTCTTTTAGAAACTATGTTCAAAGTCAAGGTCATTTTTTCCTTGTATATAGTCTTGTGTTTTAGGGAATATATTCATGATTCCCTTAGATTCATGATTTCCCTTAGATAGATTCATGATTTCTCTTAGTGGCTGTGATTCTGACCTTTTGCACTTACCTGATTTGGATACAAGCAAAAATAAAATCTGTGTCTGATTTAATCTGCAAAATCCAGAGCAATATACATTTTGAGAAAACTGAATTAGAAAGCATAACTGCATTATTTATGAGGATTAAGCTGTGAAACATGCATGTGATTTTAATCATAAAGCTCCTGAGGTGATTATTTATAAAAGTTTGCAGCTTTTGACCTCATAATAATGAGCTCATAACAATGGTTTGTACTAATTGACTAGTCACAGCATTTTTTTAGGGTCAAACCTTGTTTTAGTGTGTGTAAAAATATAAAATCACCTTCATTTGCAGAGGCTGTTGGAAGTTGCTTGGGAGAAATAGGTCCCATGGATTTTTCTACCATAGCTCTTCGGCATGCTGAAAATGCACTGGATTCTAAAGCAGCAGACTTACTTGAAGATAAAAAGCTTCAGTGGGTCTTTATAATGTTAACTCAAATAAATACTGCTTTAACAGATAATTCGTGAGTATATTTACTTATTTAATTTATTCAGTCCAAAGCTTAATAGGGGCCGTTAAGCTGTATGTTGCTGATATCTGAGTAACACCTCTGAAAGTGCATTTGGTTCATACCTGTTAACACACAACCATGTGATTCCTCAAGGCTCAGATTACTTATCCAGTCAAGCTAGAAATTGTCTAATTAAACTTGAGCCAGAGAATCTCTGTGCTGTAAAGGATAGCGATGTTGTAGAGTAGATACTGAGGCTTTGCTTTATAACAAGGTATGGGATGGTATTTTCAGGTTGCAAACGAAAAATTTCTTCTCAGAGTAGTTATACATTGGAACAAGTTGCCCAGGGAAGTGGGGGAGTCACCATCCCTGGGGGTGTTCAAGGAAAGGTTGGACCTGGTGCTTAGGGACAGTGTTTAGTGGGTGACATTGGTGGCAAGGTAATAGTTGGACCAGATGATTTTGGAGGTCTTAATGTCCAACCTTAATGATTCTATGCTTCTATTCTATGATTCTATGATCCTAGTCATGAATTTTTTTTGATGTGATGCACACGTTGTTAGATTATGGAATTCATTGCCTTGTATGTTTATAAAGGTGATTTTGAAAATAAAATAGCTGAATGAAGTTATTAATAATGACATTCTATATGTTGTTCTTTCAGTATTGATGTTAGAGCTGCTGCTGTTTCATGTTTGAAAAACATATTAGCCACCAAGTCTGGCACTGAATTTTGGGAAGTTTATAAAAAAAGAGGTGATCCCATGTTAATCTATCTACAGCCTTTCAGAATGTCTAGGAAAAAGGTACTTCTTCTAATATAGCTTATTTACATGACATGAGGGGTAGGGAAAGCATAGAAATAAACAAACAAAAAAGTAAATATGAAAACATTTTTGAGATCATCTTTGTTGAATCCAAGGGTTGACCTTTTCATCTGTCTTATTGCAGATGTTGTTGCTTTTGTACGTCTGTTTTTCCTTTCTGTTTCAGTATCTGGGGCTTCTTCAGATAGGAAGTTACCAATGTGATATTAGAAAGCTATGTGCTTTCATTACTATACTGATCATTTCTGTTTGCCTGCATAGAAATCTAATGCATTCTTTCTCAGGATTCCATCATTTGATGCAAAAACCTTGTGGAAAATAAGTCAAAAAAAAGGTTACATAATTAACCATAAATCAGATATTTCCTGATTTTCAAACTTTTAATGTGCAACCTAATTGTGCTGTCTAATATGGCCTTGTTGATGCTATTTGTAAAGTTTTAATATTAATACTTTTGGATTTCCTTGTAAAACTTTACATTTGCATGAACAAAGTCGATATTTTCAATCAGTTCATGCACAGTCAGTATTGTTTTAATATGTTTTAATCTGTGGAGATCGCAGTATGCTTTTTAAATGCTGCGTCTGTTTATATTTGCAATATATGTTTTTCTCTTCTAGTTTTTTGAACTACCAACTAACAATTCAGAGGCTTCTTTAGAAATTTTGGATGACACAAACCTGTGGCTTCCTCTGGGAGAAAGTCATGAGACCTGGATCAAGAGCCTGACCCGTTCAATACTGGACAGTGGAGGTGTAAAAAACGAAGTTCTCCAGTTAATGAAGCCACTGTGTGAGGTGAGCTGAGTTATACACAGACTTCTGTGGGCTGTGATGCACAAAATTATATGATTACTCAGGTTAATAACAAATAGTAATTTCTGCTGTTAAGTTACTACTTAGTAGTAAATCAAATACTTCACAGTTAAGATACTGCACATAAAATACATTTTTGAATACAAGATTTGAGAGAGAATTGCAATCAGTTGAAGTATGTGTGAGTATTTAAACTGAATACTAGTATAGCTATATTGAGCGTTACACATTTTTGTATGTTACACGTTCATTCTTAAACATCACATGTTTGTTTTGAATAGTTTTCAGGTTTGTGTCTAAATTGATACATTTTAGTTTTTAGTTTTGTTGTACGGTAAGACAGTAGAATCACTGTTAGGCTTTTTGAGTTTATTATAACCTGAGAAAGAAGGGCTTTTGGTTCTTCTTCTTAGCAGCTGTTCCCTACTTGTATTCTAGGTGAAAACAGACTTGTGTCAAACCTTGCTTCCATACCTGATTCATGATGTCCTTCTTCATGATTCAAATGAATCTTGGCGAAATCTTTTGTCAGTTCATGTGCAGAAGTTTTTTACAGCCTGTTGCAGATTTGTCTCTTCTAGTAGATCAGCTACACCACCAAGTTCTGATTCAGGTAATGTCACAGTATTTTTCTTTCAGTGAGAAGAGGGATCCTGGTTGTGAGAAGTCTCTTCTGACTTCAAATACATGATGTGTACTTGTAGGTAGATGGAATTCGAGAAACTTCTGTACAGTTGTTTGGTCGGTGGAGGTATCTGTCATTTTGAAGCTTATCATTGAAAGGACCCAAGTGGTTTCTTCTGTTTATCTCCTTTTATTATTCACAACTGGATAATGTTTATTACTTGTTGAATTCAGATGTAATCCAGTGTTGTATGCTGCAAAACTAAAACTTGGGCTGTGTCTTAAAATCACTAATTGTGGCAGTTCAATTTCTTTCTTACTTAAAAGTGAATAAAGGCATTTTCACCTAGATTTTCCCCTTGGAAAAGAAGATTAATCCTTGCTTGAACATCATCCCAATGTTGATAATGGTCTACCTATACACTAAAAAGACTTGTTCCATTCCAGCAGAATGAAAGGAAACTGTAATCCAAAATAACTGTGTCTGAGTTTGAGTAAATGCAGTAAGTTCCATTCAAAAGAAAGTACTGTTTTGGTAAATTGAAGTAGACAGAGAGCTATTGGGCCTTCTTTTAGCCTGAGGATAAAAGTTTGAATTGCTTTGTCTGGCTGGAATGTACCTTCTAATCCAGCAGACTGGTGTCCTTTCAGATTAGATTGTGATTGGAGTGAGCAGAAATTTACGTAAAAAGATCTCTGTTATTATACAGTGGGAATAGTCTAATATGACTGAACTCAATTCCAGGAGCTGAAATCATATATTTCTCTTATTTGTACGTGGCCCTTAACACAAATACAGTAACTTCAGATTAATATATATATATATTTTGTGCAGTAGCTACTCTGCCGTATCTTCCATACCTTCTGAGACTTACTTCTTCAATAAAAAATCAGCAAGGGAATCAGTCTGTATAATGTCTTTTAGCCTCTTTACAGGCAAGTCACACACGCTTTGAGTTGCTGAAGAGGTAAGTTCTACATACTTGCAGTTAGTTCAGGGACATGTGAGCAAATGATAGAGGTCTCTTCAAGCATTGTGCTTCTATGCAACAAATCTTACTGAAGCAATAAATGCAATATAAAGGACACTGTTATGACACAAGTTCATTATTTTCTCTTTTTTGAAATATACATCCTAGAGCAAGAAAACCAGGTTTTCAGAAGTTTGGATAAAGTGTCTCGACGAACCATGCTTGCTGTTGTTAATTACTTAAGAAGGCAAAAGAGGTGAATTATGGCTTTCCAAAATGTTGCTTAACTTTAATTTTGACTGTTTTAAGGTCTGTTGATGTTCTAGATTAAGAAAGAAAAATCGGATAGAGAACATTGCTTAAAAGAATAAAGATCTAGTAGTAACCTTACATTTATTATAGAATAATATGGCTAGCTTTAAATGATAATAACTATGCTGAAAGAGTTTTCTGAAAACTTCTTGCATGATAAACTTCTTATGGTATGGGGTTGGGACTTGGGGACTAAGGTAGATTCAGTCTTTGGAAGGCTTTATAGTTGAGTTGGATTTACTTTGTTTAATGTTAACTCTGTTACAACAGTATTAAAGTCTCTATTTAATCAGATCTGTTTCAGGTACAGTTTTTGATGACTGTTTCTGGCTAGATCTGAATTATCTTGAAGTTGCTGTAGCAGCACAGTCGTGTGCTGCTCACTTCACAGCCTTGCTCTATGCAGAAATCTACGCAGACAAGATAAATATAGACAAACAGCAAGAAAGGTACAAGGCTTGAGGATTTCGGTTTCTTGACATTTCTAGTAAAATGGATCATATTTTATGTTTCCAAGTAGTATTTTGTTGTGTAAAAAGCTATGGAAATTTCAGAATAAATGCTCAGGCACGTGTACTGACCTTGAAAATACTCTATTAGTCCTTCAAAGTGATCCCACCCTTCCTAGTTTGCTGGCTATGACACATTTGAAATTGTGGCATTTTAATTACTAACCAGAAAGTGTTCTGTGTGTGTGTGTTCTGGAGGAAATTAGTTCAAGCTAGTGCTTCTGGATACCAAGAAGTATTTAAACTCACTTTCCAAATGGAACGCTTTTCAGATTTTATTTCAGGAAATTAATAGTGTACTGTCAAATTATAGTTTAGTATACTATCAAATAGTATACTGTCAAATAGTGTACTGGTCAAATTATGTCCAAAAGTGAAACAAAGGGGAAAGAAACCACAGACCCTTGACCAGAATTGTATGGTTTTAATTTTCATAATTTCATAATTTCTAGTGTATAACTGATCCTCTGCTGATCTATGTAGAGGGAACTTTCTTTTATATTGCACAATTACCTTTGTCTTCTAGTCTAACAAGATCCAAATATGGAGCTAATTTACTAGCTTTGGTTTTGCAACTCTAGTCAGTGAACATATAACAAAAGTATGGTTGTAAGCATAGATATTATATAGTTGTTTCTATTGCTTCACAGAAGAGAGCATTATTGCTTCAGGAATTCACAAGAACACATTAGCAATTTGATTTAATAAAAATCAAACATTACAGTTGTTCCCTCCTCTCCTCCCCCAAAAACAAAACAAAAACAAAAAAGCCACAAAGCATTGATGTTGAAATCCCTTGATATGGATATTCTTGGTTCTACTTTGCCATTCTGGTAAATGCCGTTCTGCCATTTTGAGTAACCTGGGAATGTGACAGGCTCAATTTTGTATTTGGTATATGTACCCCTTAATTGTAAAGTGTTTTTTCAGCATTACTTTAATTCTTTGTGTGAAATCTCATTTAACTTTACTGTTTCAAACATTTCTTGTAGGTCTTTTAAAAAAGCTAAAAGTTTGACATTTGAAGAAGAAAGTCAAAGAACAGCTATTACTATCCTGAGTGAAAAAAGTAAAGAAACTGGCATAAGCTTACAGGTATATATGTTTACGTGCTTAATAATCTGCAAACCTTCTTATATAATCACAATTAACAGTAGGTCTCATCTGAGCTGAAGGCTGTATTTGAAAGTCCTACCTATGCTCTAATTCAAAGTGAACTCAGTGGCCTTGACAGACAAGTTAAATCAAGTATTAGTTCATATAAAACACTAACTGACAGGTAAACTTTCACTCACAGCAAAACAGACTGTTTCCCAAGTGAATCGACCTTATGGTGGTAACCAGTAAAGCAGGTTTTTTTGTTGTTGTTGTTTTGTCAGAGGGAATAGCTTATTTAAAAAAAGGTAAGTAAGCTGGTGTAGAAAGTTTTATAGTAATCACAACCATAGTAGCATGGTATCTACAAGTCTTATTTAATACATAAAATCTTATTCAATAGCCTTGTCAAAGTTAGTTCTTTCCTTAGTATATTGTTCCAGAGCTGTGTTTTTTTTAATATTGAAGCAGAGAAATTAGGTGGTCCTGAAGAGTTTTGCTACACTATGGAATTTTTCTTTCTGTGGTGATAACAGGTTCAGATATCACATATAGGAAAATTAAGCAATGATAACAATGTTAATGGAAGGGACCTTTATTTATAAATTTACATCATATGTATAAAACTCGCTCGAACTAGTTCCAAGAGAGGTAATTCTTTGTTTTGTGGTCTTTGTTCTAGGATCTTCTCATGGACATCTATAAAAGCATTGGAGAGCCTGACAGTCTCTATGGCTGTGGTGGAGGAAGAATGTTACAGCCATTAGCACGGTATAACTCATTAATGGTCTTATGTTCTATAAATAATTGATTTCATTTCCTAGCAAGGAACTTAAATTGAAAACTTCTCCTTAACTTACAATAGGATAAGAACATATGAGCACGAAGCAGTATGGGAGAAAGCTCTTCTAACGTATGACCTTGAGGCAACCCCCTCTCCATCTACTTGCCACGCAGGGATAATAGAGGTAATTTTATTTTCTAATAGGAAATTAATGTAGGAATTGATATCCGTTGTACTGTATAAAGATACTCATATTAAAACCAAAATTGTTTTAGGACAAAGAAATCTCTCCAGTTATCAAGTTCAATCCTCTCTCATTATAGGTAGCCAAACTGCATGATACAAGACAAATCAGCATTTGTCTGAAAACACCAAGGCTTACTGTCCTTTTGTCACTTACCCATTTTTCCATATCTTGGATCATGAATTTTGTGAAATATTTAAAAATGTTTTTCATTTTATACAAATTTTGGATAGCTCCTAAAATGATGAGATATAAAAGGTAATACAACTGGTTATTTTTATCATCTCATTATTTAAACATCTACATTACAGTAACTGTGTTACTGAAACTTGTATTTCTTATTGAAATCAATACATAGAATTGATGTTGTCTTATTTTAATATCTTAAAATATGTTGCTTTTTTACCCTTTTTTTGCTTTTTTATGATACTAATTTAATTAGTTTTATTGTTAAACATAATGGCTGCACATGTAACCTGGATAAGTGATCACAATTAAAAAGTTATTATGGTCTTTGAATGGATAGGAATTAAAAAGTTGTAGGAAACTTTTTCAAATCTCCACTAGGAAAAATAGTTCCCTAGGAAGTAAAACCAGTTTTGGCTTACTACTCACAAATGATGGAATGGAGAAACGTCAGCAGATAGTTCATTTTGAACACATCATAGAAATTTTGTTTCCAGGAATGTCAGCCACAGTAGCAATGAAATAATTTTCCAAGGTGATTGGTATTAGTAGTGTGATTTAATAGTTATCTTATTAGAAGGGTTTTTTTGTGCTGTGTTTAGAAATACTTTTGGTTCTATCTTACTTGCAAAGGTTTCTTTGTCACCAAAGGCAAAACAAATACTTTTAAAAAACAATTCAGTTTATCAAAGGAGGAAAAGCAACTTTCAGTAATTTTGTTAATTACAGGCTTTGCAGAATTTTGGGCTTTGCCACACTCTTTCCATGTATCTAAATGGACTGAAACATGAAAACACTGAGTGGTGTGCAGAACTACAGGAAATACAATACCAGGCAGCGTGGAGGAATACGCAGTGGGACCAAATCTCTTCTGTCAAGTAAATCAATTTTTTTTTTCATAGTTCTGTAAGTGAAAGGCAACTGTTTCAGTTCCAAGAAAAAAAAAAAAAAGACAATTAGAATATCATTTCTGCAGTGCAAGTCACCTACTTTATTTTAGTCATTGAATTGAAAATTCATTGTTTTCACTTGGACCTATTTTGTTTGCACATCACTTTATCCTCAATAACTATGCAGTTGATTCTTCTTTTTGTTTGTTTGTAACTATCTCTTAATGCTCTTCCTAAGTGAAATTTTACACTTTTTACTCATATAGTAAATGTGTCTTAATTATATATGAGGGATGGATACTTTTTGATGTTTAATGTATAAACAAATGGGAAGGATAATAGTAAGCCATGAGAGGTCTTCAAAATCTGAATTAGAAAAAGAACAACAACAGTGTTGATTCATGGCTCCTGCATTGTAAGGAGCAACCTCTTCCCTTGTGTCATGTTCTATACCTAGCATTAGTTATTTCATACGAGTGGTCAGGATATAACCACAGAATGGCTGAGGTTGGAAGGAACCTCTGGGGGTCATCTGGTCCAATCTCTGCTCAAGCAGAGACTCCTACAGCAGGTTGCCCAGGCATGTTCAGGCAGCTTTTGAGTATCTCCAAGGAGATACATCCCATATCTTTCAGCATAATGCCATGAGAATTGTTAGGATTAACTTTTTATTGTGATGTTGGTTTTGTCTTATTATAATAACTGTATACACATACTCCAGCACTCCAAACATTTTGACAATTACTGTTTTTTCTTTGTTTTAAAAGAACAGATTGTGTTTATAAAATACTAAATTACTTTGAAATGTAAAGGGTTACTTTGTAATTTTCTATCACATGAAACAGCAGTTCAGCCAGCCACGGAAAAATGTACTGGCAAAATATTCATCATAAAGCTAAAATTGAATGCTTTGCAGAGAAATGCAGTTTCCTTTTCATTTTTAAGTTGTTATTTTTATTTTTTTCTTTAAGAGATGAGACGGAAGGATTGGGGTACCACAAGTCATTGTATGATGCTCTTCAGTCTTTACGAGATAAGGAATTCTCTGCTTTTTATGACATTCTTAAAGATGCAAGGTAAAAAAACAAACAAACAAACAAAAAAAAACGGCTGTGTCAACATTCTGCCCTTACAGAAAGGGGCAGGGGTAAGGCAGAGGGGGAAGGAGAGATGGTAGTCACAAGTTACATAAAAAAAGACTTGGGGTGGTTCTGTGGGCTTAAATGAAGATTCATTCATAGAATAATATCAGTTCTTCTGGTCTGCAACTTAAATTCTAGTTTTTTTTTTTTTTTAACATGGATTTATCTTTTGTGCATATACAATTTGCGTGTTAATTGAGATTCATTTCTAGTATGCATTTTTTACTGCCTCTGAAATGGATTTGAATGCTTACTTGTCTTTTTCAAGTCAGTTATAACACATGCCTTGGAGTTTATGTTTATCGTGTTTTCACTTACTGACAAATTTAATTTTTTGAACTTCAATGGTATTACAAAATAATTCCAGACAGAATGGATTTGCTGTTTAATTTCTTCTCACTGTGGAAATTGTTATGGATATTTGTAATTCTTTGTGGATACTGGAAAAAAAAATCTCTGTTAAATCCATAGGGTGAATGAAGTGGAAGAGCTATGCAGAGGCAGTCTCGAGTCTGTGTATTCTTTATATCCAACTCTTTGCAGACTACAGCTAATTGGAGAGTTGGAAAATATAGGTCCGGTATTTTCCAGGTATTTTTTACGCATTGTTTTGTACTGCTTTTTCAGTTTTCTATATGTTTGATAATCGAGTCTAGCACACAAATAAAACGACTTCATCAAATTTTATTCCTGGGCATCTCATATTCCATCTTAAAAACTGTATAGATTTTATCTTTAGGACAGGAAGACAAATCCAGATCCTCTTTATTTCCAGACTGGATTTATTCCTGGTCTAGTTTTAATTACTTGATACTATGTCAATATTGTATTTTAAGTAATTGCTTTCTTTCCTTTGTTTGAGTTCCCTGGTGCACCCCAAGGCTGCAACCATATCTCTTAGCCTTTGGTTTGCTAAAATGACTAAGTCAACCTCCACTAGTTTCCTTTCTGACGCTGTTTTCTATTTCCTTGATCATCCCCATGGATCTATTGAATGTTATTTCAGTTTGTATCACTTTTGTAGTGGACCAGTATTACCATCAGTGTTCTAGCTGAATTGTTAACATTGCTTTTTAATAGTGCTATTAACATTGCCTTTTTCTGCCATAGTTGTATCAGTTTGATAACTTATAGTCATTCTACAGTCATCTGACCTTATGAACCTTTGGTATTTACAGTTAATGAACTAAGAAAGTCATACATAGAATGGCAACCTATATGGTTGTAATGACACAGTTTTGAATTTATTCTTAGTTTGATCTGTATTTAACTTATAGAACAAAATAAGAATCCTTTTGATGATTTTTAAAGCTTAATCAAGAATGTTTACAGCAGGGTTTTATGGACTCTTTCTTGTATTAGAACTGCAGATTGTAAGCTACCTCTGTACTTTACTGTTGTTATTCATCTTGCGTTTCACTAATATTTAGCAGGAATTGATAACAGATCTTTTCCATTTTGGTAATAACTGCAGATCTTCTACTACTCAACAACTGAATGATATTTATTTGAAATGGCAGAGACAGTCCCATCTTCTCAAGGATAGTGACTTCCGTTTCCAGGAACCCATCATGGCTCTGCGCACTGTAATTTTGGAGATCTTGCTTGAAAAGGAGGATGAAAATACTAAAAGAGATTGTATTAAAGACATCCTTACCAAGCATCTAGTGGAGCTTTCTAAATTGTCAAGAACTGCTAATAATACACAGGTAACAAATTCCAGGAAAGATCAGTGATGGAGGCTTAGGTTTTTAGTGTGTAAAATAACTTGATTTTTCAACAGTACTGAAGTTTAGCTATATTGTAAGTTTATTCAATGAATCAATTTTTTGGAGATTTAAAATATGTAGAACATACTCATTAATTGTATTTATTGTCATGTTTTCTAATTTTTTCTCATAGTTATAAGCCAGTCTCTGAAGCAGATAATACTAAGATGAAATTGTTTACAAAAGAATGCTCTTACAGCTCTAGTAGTTCATTTTAGTACACTTTTATATATCCAGCTTTCACTTGCATCATGTTGTTCTAGTGTCCCAGATTAAAGCTGCAGAAAGAACTCTGTTGCATCTGTATATTGAGTGTTGTCTTTGAGGATTTGTATTAACACCATTGCGTTGTGTTAAATATCTCTCTGTGAATGACTTAATGGGATTTGCAGTAACAGTGGTTTCTGCAGCTGCTAATGCTGAAAAATCCATTTAAGATCCAGAGTCAACCTTGGCTCATTCTTGCTAGTGTGTCTGCAAGTAGTATCACATCAAGAATTTATAGAGCAACAATATCCTCCAAGAACCTCTGAATGAAGTAATTCCAGATAAATATTTAACTTGGAAATGTGTTCAACACTTCAAATACGTGAAAGTACATTAAAATTTGATTTCAGGAAGTTTCCAACTCTCTTTGTGCATAATGGTGTCATCAGTAGGAAGTTGCCTTTGATTTCATAAACTGAGAGGTTTACTCAGTGCCTCTGGAATTATCTGGGAATTTTTCTTAATTTTTTTTTATCTCATGCCTGCCCATTTGGGATGGCATCAGCCATCAACACAGTGCTGATGACCAGCCTGTAAGAGCCTAAACAGAAGTTCATATTTTTTCACTTAGGTTTTCAGTTCCAGAAAAAGATTAAAATTGAGGTGCTATATTTGGGGAAGATTAAAAGGTTCTGGAAGATCAAGCCAGTGTGTTTCTGGAAACACTATAATTCCAGCCTTTTCAGTGTTGTAGGGCATGGATAACTTTTGGAACATACTTCTGGACCTTACCAGTCTTTCAAACCACGTGATGATAACTCTTGTGTTTTGGCATGCCACTAGCTGGCAGCGTGAAGTGTCTGAATGTAGGAAAGTTTTGGAGGAAGCGTTCTTCACAATTAATGGCTTTTCCTTGTCTTTGTTGCCACTACTATCCATTAGGAGGAGGAGTAGAGTGCCATACGGAATCATCACACTGACCACTAATTGAAGTGCTCAAACTTAAATTTTCATTTACAAGCATTCTTACATTTTAATTATTTACCTTATATAAAATGCTTATTTAAAAGTTTGAATGATGTGGTTGTTAGTTGCACAGCTTGTGAAAATACGTGAGCCTCAATCTTCGACGTGGTTAAAAATAGTTTGGTCTTCATGCTATCGTGTAGTGATGCTTGATTACTGAATAATAAGGATGTTATTTCACCAGTAGTATGAGTAAAGAGGTAGATATATAAGCAGATTAATATATGATGGTCACGTTTTTTGCATTATTTGCATTTTGCATTATTTTTCTTAGGTCTCTTTCAACATAATAATTGTGTATATATCATTTTAGCTTAGTGATTATTTCAGCAGATATTGATTGTAGAGTTTCTGTACCTTATATTTCCAAGTAATCTAAAATGTTAAATGTTGATAGTTCATTTTGGGGTTTGTGAAGTTCAATTCCATATTCTCTTTTTGTTGCAAGTCGGGATTGTCTGCAAATTTGTAGAATGATGACTTCATCTCTTTCTTCAAAATACATTCATGCTGCACATGTAGAGCAAATTAAGATGGAGTTTAAAAACAAAATTTGCTTTAAGATCCATGTATTTGACTTCAAGAATTGTTGATGATCATGTATTATTTTTTCAATTTCAGCTTCCAGAAAGAGCTATGTTTCAGATCAAACAATATAATACAAAGCAATATGAAGTTTGTGAATGGCAACTAGAAGAAGCTCAGGTTTTCTGGGCTAAAAAGGAAGAGAGTCTTGCACTGAATATTCTTAAAGGACTGATAAAAAAATTAGATGCTGATTGGTTTCAGGTATGTCCTATATGGTGTGTTAATTTATGGCAATTAAATTATTGCAAATTGTATTGCCTGTTTCTGAAGCTTTTCCTTGAAACTGTAGTAGTGTACATGTTTCTGTTACAGGAAGAGTTATGTAAAGGATTTTATCTCTTGTCTTTATTGTGCAAAAAAAAAAAATGTTTATATATATATATGTTTATAAATATAAATATAAATATATATATATATATAAAAAGAAGACACTAATGATACATTTTATGATAAAGAAACACTCCTCCATTGCAGGCATTTCCCATACGTCCGTAGGGAATCTCTGTGAAAAGGTGGGAGTATGATTTGGGACTTCAGTTTCAGTGGGAGCGAAGCTGTACCGCAAACTATACAGAAATTCCAGGCAGGTTTTTGGCTGATGAACTTTAACTACTGTACCTTAGACTTCTTGAACTAATCCAGTATCAAGGAACATAGATGTGATCTGGGGCACTGTTTCACATCTTTGAATCCTTCCCCGTTTACAAGCACCCCTGGGCTTTTTATTTTTAACTTGTACCTCTGAAAATGGAATCTTACCTCAAACAGGGAAGTGTTTTCTCATCAAACTTGACTTCACCAAGTGCCTCTGGATCTTCGTTATTTTAGATCCCTTCGACAGCTTCCTGAAAAATCATACCACTTGATGTGAAGCAAAGACTACATGCATATCTCCATATCAGAATACAAGGATTTAAACAAAAAATCCCTCTCTCTTGTCTCAGCAATGAATAATAGGAAGTTCCTAAGAAAACTTGTAAAGAATAGTTGAGCACAATAGCCAGAGTACTCCTCCAGACTAATTTGTAGCACAAGAACTTCCAGAACCAAAGGTAGTTTCTTTGTGTATAATTCTTTCCTTTTTTTTTTTTTTTTTTTTTTTTTGTACCATAAATGTCCAGTCACTTGCTGAGTTTGTGGAAGTTTTTAATATCCAGGTGTTGTGGTTTAACCCAGCAGGCAGCTCAGCACCACACAGCTGCTCACTCTCTCTCCCCCCAGGTGGGATGAGGGAGAGAATCAGAAAGGGAAAAGGTGGTTGAGATAAAGACAGATTACCAGGTAAAGCAAAAGCCATGGCACTCCAAACGTCCCCCCCTTTCCTCCTTCTTTATCCCTACTGTTACTGCTGAGCATGATGCCATGTGGCATGGGATGTCCCTTTGGCCAGTCTGGGCCAGCTCCTGGCTGTGTCCCCTCCCAGCTCCCTGTGCACCCCCAGGTACCTCGCTGGCAGGGCAGCACCAGGAGCTAAGCAGTCCTTGGCTCTGTGTGAGAGCTGCTCTGCAACAACTGAAGACATAAATGTGTTATCACACTATTTCATCAAAAATCCAAACACACAGCATCATACAAACCTCTGTAAAGAAAATGATCATCCCAACCAAAACCATGACACCAAAAAACTCTGTGACAAGGAATTCCACAGCTCAGTGCTCAATGTCTTAAGAGCTGCTTGCTTGTGTTCATTTTGAACCCCTATCTTCATTTGGGGATAGTTCTGATCTTGGAAAAAACAATAGCCTTATATTCCCTGTCACCATTCTCCATAGCGAGGTAACGCTTTATAGTTTTGTTTCTAGACAGGAATAGCCATCTCACAGTCACTGCTGTATATAAGCCATGTATACGTTCTCTGCCTGCCCTCTTCATGCATCATTTAACATTTATATTTTGCTGGTAGCTTCATCTGCTTTTTTCATTCAATTTATTTTCTTGTATTGCCTGTCATAAGTTTTTCCGTCTTTTTATCACCTTGAATACCTCAACATCATCACCAGATTTTGTTCACTATGCATTGCCTTCCCCACATGTGCTGTCTTTTGAACAGCACAGATCACTGAGTCTTTGGAGCATTTTCAGGGGTGACTAATGACCCTGTAAAAAGTGGCCCAATTATTTCTCTTTCTGCTGCCTATCTTACTTTTTTGCCCCTCCAGGAGCCATGCTTTTTGTTTCTTGAGGCTTTGTTTCTTTAGCTTTTTGTTGAGGAGCCATGTCACACAACTGCTGGAATCTCTTGGAGTAGACTGGTATCAGACAGTTATTCCTTATCCTTGTTGACTTCTTCTAGAAGTCCATTTGAGCTGGGAAATGTGATGCATCCGAGGATGCTAAGACAGCTGTTATTTCAGAGCCACTCGTGTATCACCTCTGAATGATCATGGAGATCAGGGGAAGTTCTGATGACACCAAGAGGCAATCACATCCATATGCAGAAAAGGCAAAAAGCAAGGTCTGAGAAACTACAGAGCAGGCAACCTCATTTCCATCCCTAGGAAAATTCCAGAACAGGTCTTTAGGGAAGTTATTTCCATGCACATGAAGGACAAGAAAGTGATTGGGAAAAGCAAGCACAGATATACTAAGGATAATCAGGCTTGACTAACCTGATCATCTTCTGTGATGAAACAGTTTGCCCGGCAGATACAGGACAAGCTGTGGATGTCGTCTGTCTTGATTTGAGCAAGGCATTTGCAGCAGTCTCCCACAACATTGTCCTTGACAAGCTGGTACGATACAAACTGGGTCGATAAGACCACAAGACAGGTGGAAAACTGGCTAGACAGCTGAGCTCAGAGGGTGGTCATTGATGATGCAAAGGCAGCCTGATAGCCAGAAAGAAGCAAGTTTTCCCCAGGGTTTGCTACAGGCTCTGATACTATCTTTATGACAGAGATTTATGTGACAGGACTGAATTCCTTCACCAAGTTTGCATATAACAGCAAACTGGAAGGAAAAGTGACTGGTGAGTCAGACAGACCTCAATAGTCTGGAAGATGATACCTACAGAAGTTGCATGAGATAAGTCCTTCACTTGGGACTGAATAACCTCAAGCAGTGGTACAGGTAGGGGTCTGACTGGCTGGGGTGTAGATTTGCCAAAAAAGGACCTGGTGGTCCCAATGCTAGAATGAATTGACGTTGTGCCCTTGTGGCAATACAGGTGAACCGTGTCCTGGGCTGCATCACCAAGAGTTTAGTCAGTAAGTTAAGAAATGTGATTGATTATTCTGCCTGGCACTTCTTAGCCCACACCTGAAGTACAGTGTCCAGTTTTAGTCCACCCATCAACAGAGGCACTGAGAAATTGGAGACATCCAACAAAGGGCCATGAAGGTTATTAGAGGAGCGGGGAGCTTGGCACAGGAATAAACATTTTAAGGACTGGTTTTATTCAGCCTTGGGAAGGCTCAGGGGGCAGATCTAGTCACAATCTTCCAATACGTAAAAGAGGATAAAGAAGATGGAGGTAGCTACTCACAAAGATGCACAGCGAAAGAGCAAGAGACAATGGGCACAAGTTATTTCAAGAGAAATGCCATCTGGATACAGGAAAAGAAAAACTCTTTACCACTACCACTGTAACACATTTCCCAGAGAAACGGTGAAATCTTCCTTGCTGGAATTCGATAGTTCAAGTCTGAGTTTAGGAAGAGTCCTAGAAACTTAATCTAAAGCCCTGTTTTCAACATAAGGTTGGGTCTGGTATCTCTCCAGAGGTTCCTTTCAGCATCAACTTTTCTGTCATTCCATGGTTTACTTTTACAAAAGCTGTTCTGGCTTTTCTTTATATTCATCCATCGATTCTTTTTGTGTTGTTGTAAAAACAACTCCTCATAGTAATAATAACTTCTAATAATGTTTTAAAATGCTTTCATAGTATTTGTTTAGTTGTCTTCATATTGTTGTGTTTTTTTTTTTTTTTTTTTTGACAGTCTGTTTTGTGTGTTTTTTCTGTTTGATAAAACTTCGTTGTTTTGCGCACTGATGTGGTAGAAGTGTCTTCATCTTCCTTACCTTTCTGTTTAGCCATGATAGCTTTCTTAGAATATTTTTTCTTAGAGTGTTTTTGGAAGGTATTAGGCATTCATGTTGAATCTCTATACATTATTAAGGAATATCACACTACTTCAGAAGATTGGAGTATTTAGGGCGAAGTTCTACACATATCACGACAAAATCAAGAGTTGCTTATCCGCTTTTCATTTATGTGATTGTTTCATATATCAGTTGATAAAGGCTTCAAAAAAATAGTTTGAATCTCACCTTCCAGTGTTACGTTTACATTGTCTACATGAGGAGGTTTTGTGTTTTTGCAATGTATGATATTCATCAGCATTTCACAGTCAATGTTGCCATCTTGATCAGGTGGTCTTCAGTATATACCAAGTATATTGGAAATTTGTCCTGCTGTAGAATTCAAGTTGAGCTTCCAGTCTGGAGGCAAGTCCACTGAAAATCTACTCCATCATCTTCTCAGAGCACTTTTAACCAAGTTTCCATGGAGAAATCTGTCTGAAAAATGTGATGATCACACAGTTATAACAATACCTGAATGTTCCCTACAGCGTGCACTATGGTACTTCAGATTAAAGGGGGATGTTAGAAATAACATTTCTGGAGACACGCTCTGAATTTACTTTATTTTTATTAACATTTGTTATTTTTTATTGTGTTTTTAATTGTTCAAACTGTCAGGTATTTTAAAATAGGCACTCTCCTTTAGTCTCATAGAGAAAGTAATTTAAGGTTATTGCCTGCTGTTTATGTAGATAGTAAATGACGTTGTAGATGCATTACATGTAACAGGCCTAAGTGATTAAATTATGCTTAGAAGTAAAAAGTTTTATAAGTAGCCTACCTACTATGTTCAAGGTATTTTCATTTGCTGCCTTCCTCTTATTTTCTTTTTCCAAACATTTTCTTTCTTAAAGGTGGAGAATAATCCTCATCTGAAATTGATGTATACAGAGTGTCTGAGGCTATGTGGAACCTGGTTAGCAGAAACGTGCTTGGAAAACCCTACAGTCATCATGAGGAAATACTTAGAAAAGGTGAGTCTGGTCTGTGAAACGCACAGCCTTTGAGATAATGCAGTGTTAAAATGTCGAGTGAATTTTACAACGTAGCCTTCTTTTTTTTTTTTGTGGGTTGAAAATACAGGTTCTTATAGAAAATACAAGTTTTGCATATTATTATATAACACTGTAATATGACTACTATTCCTGTTTTCCTTTTTCCTTCCATCCTATCCCCATCTTTTCACCTTCAGGATAGATCACTGACTCCTTTGTGTTTACAGTACAGGGATTGCATTCATTTACAGTCTCATTCCAGGTGCTGGAAGGTCTTACAGAAATGTTTCAAAGTACTGTATTTTTTTTTTTTTTGGGTAAATAATCTTAGCCATAGTAGAAACATTTTTATTAATATTTGTCTGTTCTGCATTTCTTTATTTCTAATTTATGAAATTGTACATAGTTGCCTTTTGTTACTCTCTACATGGTTTCTCTGATGATTTGAATCAGTGACTTGCACATGCAATTTCCTTCTCTTTTTGGCACTATCTTTGTTTTTTTTTTCCTCTTCATCTTATGCTGTAAGGTAAAACTAAGTTGCAAAGCTTCATGTGTACTTACTCTGAAAGATAGATAGTGGTAGGAGATTCCTGTATAGTTGTTAAAGCTGTTTCATGTATGATATTTGACTGTTTGCACTGAAAAACACCTCAAAAATTAAATTCACTTAAAAAAAATCTGTTATAAATCTGTTAAATCTGTTATAAATCTGTTAAAAAAAATCTGTTTCATATATATATGAAATATATATATATTTCATTAGAGGCAACCTTAACTATTCTGAACAAACAAGTGTCCCTGCTTGAGCATGGATTTGGACAAGATGACCTCAAGAGGTCACTTCCGTTCTGCTATTCTGCGATTATTAATAGCGTTTGGTCAGGTATTATGCAGTAGTCACTATTCACCTGATTATCAGGCTTTTTATTATTGTAACTTCCCTTTTAGGCTGTGGAAATTGCTGCAAGCCACAGTGGAGACAGTGATGAGATGAAGAATGGAAAGATGAAGGCTTTCCTCTCTTTGGCTCGTTTCTCAGATAATCAGTACCAGCGAATTGAGAATTACATGAAATCCTCAGAGTTTGAAAACAAGCAAGCATTATTGAAGAAGGCCAAGGAGGAGGTTGGCCTCCTGAGAGAGCACAGAGTTGAGAGAAATAGGTGAGTGTTCAGACAGAGGTAGTTACTGTGGAGCTATTAAAGGCTTTGTCTTTTCTAATTCTCTGTCTGGCTGGGCAAGTGGTACAGCATGGGTCACACCTCTACAACTGAATTTTTACTTCTTTTCATAAAATAGTGCCTGAGCCCATAATGCTTGTTGCATAGAGTTTCTTTCTTAACTGGGCTTGGACATCATCTAGGAGAATCGCTAGTTGATGTGGGCCAAAATTAAGGAGCTTTACAACAACTGAACAGTATGGATGATTTCATCAAGACTGAGATTTTATCATTAGAAAGGAAAAAGACACTGACTGAAGATTTACGTAGAGTGGTGGATTTGCATTGGACATGCACCAAAAGAATAGCTCCTGCAGTTTTGTTTTGTAGATGTTTATTTTACTGGGCTTGTTAATACACAAGTTTGAAAGAGGTAAAAAAAAAAAAAAAAGGTTAAATTGCAAAGCAACAGAATTTGGACAGCCTAATCCATTCATTGAGAAATAATGTGTTGTTTAAAAATAATGTCTGTTCACATAGATATACAGTGAAGGTTCAGCGAGAGCTTGATCTGGATGAATGTGCCATACATGCCCTAACTGAGGATCGTAAAAATTTCTTGTGTAAAGCAGTGGAGAACTATATCAGCTGTTTGCTAAGTGGAGAAGAACATGACATGTGGATCTTCCGACTCTGTTCCCTGTGGCTTGAAAATTCTGGAGTTGATAGAGTCAATGAAATGATGAAGGTATGTTTGCTGCTTTTTTTTTTTCCTTATTATACTTTTACATGCAATTATCCACATCCTCCTCCTCCTCCTGTTTGTAAAGGATGAATTACAGTGCTGTGATGTACACTTTCTTGTATAGCTCCTTACCATTTCCATCAAAACTTTCCTTTTTCAGTCATTGCTCATAAGTTAGTTGCTCATCAGTAATGCTCTAATTCTCACTGCATTTTAATTTAATGTCAACGTAATTTAGCAAGTCGGTAAGATTTAACATACCTCATAATCTTTCACCATTGTTACCTTGTTCTTTACATACCTTGAATGCTGCCCATATCCTTCTATGTCCTTTAGTATGTTATTCTAGATATATTCTATATACTTGTGGGTGAAAGGATGTACTGTTAGACTATCTGTAGAACACAGCAACCATGGACCGGAAAGGTTCTCATTCTGAGGTTGGTTCATTCATTTCTGCAGTGATGCGGGCTATCTGTTAATTCTTGCATGAACGATACGTATTTATAACCGATATCTGTGTAATTTGTAATTGCTTCATTTTGTGTTAACTTTGTATTAACTTTCAAGAGTAGGAAGTGTTCCTTTTCTCAAATTTTTAACACACGGTTGTTTACACGGTTGTTTATTGTCTTAAAAACAAGGTTGTAATTTTTTTTATTAGGAGTGTTTCTTGCCACAGTGAATCTAGAAATGTGGGCATTCTGAATTAATATATCTAAGCTCTGCTCTAGTAGAATAGCAAATAGTACTTTCCTCATGAAGGACATTAAAGAGGCCTGAACCAAGATGATGTGATACTCACTCGATCACTCAGCAATAGTTACCCTGTTACAAAAAAATGCAAAATCAAAATTTCTAACCTGGTATTTTATGATTACAGTCTTTGTTTTGGTGTGTAATGCAGCTTTCTTGCTGAATTTTCTCTACTACAGAAAAATGCAGAGAAAATCCCTTCATACAAGTTTTTGCCTCTGATGTACCAATTGGCTGCTCGAATGGGAACCAAGATGATGGGTGGACTAGGATTTCATGAAGTTCTGAATAATGTAATTTATGCTTTTTTTTTTGTATCTAAAGATACCTTGATTGGCTTAATGGTGCATACTCCTAAATAATATGTATCTTTCTTTATGCAGATGTAGCACAATGAGTTACGGAGGTGGTGATGCAAAATCAATATTGTGGGTGGAGGGAGAGAGAGAATTGGGGAATTCTCATTGCTACTTTGTTGTTTTTGTTGTTGTATAAGAATAGTCTTATGCAGGTATAGAAATGTACCTTGAATGTATTACAATTCTGGAGGTAATGTCTAATTGATATTACTACTCTTTATTTCTTATAAAGAGCCTTAGTAGCCCAAAAAAATAATTTTGTTAGTTAAGTCATTTTATTTCTTCTGTATAATTTTCAATAATGGGATCTTTTTCTTTTCCTTGACAGCTGATGTCTAGAATTTCACTGGATCATCCGCATCATTCTTTGTTTATAATATTGGCTTTGGCAAATGCTAACAAAGATGATCTCCTGACAAAACCAGATTCGATAAGAAGAAATAAGTTAATTAAAACTGCACCAAAAGAAATCTCCCAGCTTGATGTGGTAACTATAAAAACTTACATTTCTATTCAGTTTTGTAATAAAAAATATTTACTTACTTATTTCAAGGGCTGTTTTAGTGTAGAATTCAGCAGCAGAAAGAGTGGAAAGAAAGAAGTACTTTGTGACAAAAAGCTTTCTTTTGTGTGTGAATTGATAATTACTGTTGAAATTGTGTTTTACTGAGGCTAAACAAAACATAACGAACATTTCCTGCAACAAATACCCCCAATTATTGCATAGAATTTTGTGGTGAATGTCCTTGATGAATTATTCTCTAAAAGGCACTTCCGTTGCAGTAAGTGTTTGACTAGGTTTATTGTTTATTGTTAAAAGTAGATACTGAGCATCTTTCTGCTTTAAGTGGTAACATCTGTTCTAGGTATTTAGCCTGGCGCAGTATACCTTTTGTTCCTTTGTATGACTCTAATTTGTTAAAAGCCATGATGAAGTGTAGTACTGACCTGCAGTTTCATGTTAATGTTGTCAGTGTTTAATTTTTGTTGGAAACTGCCCAGGGAATCATCTCGTATCTGGATTTATGTCCTTTTTCTGCCCCATCATTATAGTCCTGGCATGGTTGTTACTATGGTCTCCTGTTTCCTTCTGGAGAGGACCCATGATTTCCCATGTCATCTTGTTGTCACCAGTGCACCTATAGAAGCCTTTCTTGTTGCCCTTGATGTCCCTGGCCAGATTTAATTCTAACAGGGCTTTGTCTTTTCTAACCCAATCCCTGGCTGCTCCGACAATGTCTCTGTATCCCTCCCAGGCTCTGTCCTTGCTTCCACTCTCTGTAGGCCTTCTTTTTCTGTTTGAGTTTGCCCAGAAGCTCCTTGTTCATCCATGCAGGCCTCCCGGTGTTTTTGCCCAGCTTCCTCTGTGTTGGGATGCATCACTCCTGAGCTGGGAGGGAGGGGATCCTTGAATATTAACCAACTTTCGTGGGCCCCTCTTCCCTCCAGGCCTTTTTCCCCATGGTACTCTACCGAACACAGAAGAGGGCAGAATCTGCTATCCTGAAATCCAGGGTAGTGAGCTTTCTGTGCTCCCTCCTTGCTGCTGCCCTCTGGATCCAATGGTGATCTTGAAGGTCTCTTCCAACACAAACCATTCTATGATTCTAATTGTACTTAAATGACTGCATGTTACTATGCATCCTTAATCTTACAAGATGTAGTTTGCAATTGATATTTTTATTTTATTTTATTTTTAGGACAGGATGGAGGCTGCTAGCAATATAATCAATATCATAAGAAAAAGGAGAGCTCGTATGGTTAGAGATATTGAATCCCTTTGTGATGCTTACATCATATTAGCAAATGTAGATGCTAGTCCATGGAAATCTCAAAGAAGTAAGTCTTGAAAAAAAGATTTTCATTTTCAATATTGAAGATATATGTATATATATTATACATATATATATTCTTGGATGAAAAAAATATGTAAAAGAGATGCTGTGATAACATTGTGCATTTTGGTAAATGTAGAATTTAGTCTGGATTAAAAGTTGTAGTAGTTGCTCGTACTGTAAGGACTTCGTGACTATGAAACTCCAGAAAACCCCAATTGTGCGTTGGTCATCTTCATCAGTTCAGAAGACGTATGCAGTAAGATTTTGTATCTCAAAAACTGTTCCTGTGACCTTCAATGTGTGTTTATAATTCTAAATGTAAAGCTATGAATTCTATTTAATTACAGAAGGCATAAGTATTCCTGCTGACCAGCCAATTATTAAACTGAAGAACCTGGAGGATGTTGTTGTCCCTACCATGGAAATCAAGGTGACTGAAGTTGAAATAGTTCTACATTATAATATTAAATCTTAGATTCAGGTTTCTCTAATGACAGAGCATTTCTCTCTTCATCAGATTCCCATGTTCTTCACAGACCAGCCTATCTGGGCTACTTTTCCTGTGAGGTGGGAGATGCAGGGTGAGATCCTTGCCTTTGGAAGGCCTTTAGAAATTTTTAGAAGACCATGACCCCAAAGTATAGGATAGCAACTTATCCTATGAAGATGATTTTGCCACTGTTAGCACTAACTAGTCTTTCATCATCGAAAGGGGTGATGAGGCACCTAAACAACAGAGAGGATGTGGGAATCTGAATCTCTTATTTTATAGGTGCTAGCTCAGAGTTTTAAGGAGGCGTTTCATGTACGTAAAGCTGTGAGATTAAATAGATCTGCCTCTTCTGCTATTCCCAGTTGGCCAGCTTGTGTGCTTTAGCTCAGTAATTTAGTAATGGTAAATGATCCATTCCCACTAGCATGAGTTTTCGATTGGATGGGTGCATTGGCACCCATTTTTATATGCCTGAGTATGTGGGCATGCTTCCTCTACCTAGGAAACGTAGCTGTTTGAGGAGTGTGGAGCTGTATTTTGGGCCAGCTGCCTAAAATTTAAGTTTTTGAAGCTGAGCTTCCATACATTGAAGTGCCCCTGGCTATCTCTGTACAGCTGAATAGAACAGCCCAATGGAATATTTTATGCTGTTTGACTTCAGAGATCAGAAATTGCCACCCATGCTAAATAGCACTTGTTTGTACGGCTCCTATTGGTCTTGGGTGTTGCTCCTTGTTAAGATACAATTATTATTGTCTTTGCTTCTTCCCCTGTACAATTTATCTAAAACAGTAGGAGGTCTGTAGTGTAAACAACTCAAATGCAATTTCCTTACAGCTAATTTAGTAGGGTTGCTTTGTGGCATGGGGATATCCAGGATGGTTTAAGAGACAGATCATACAGATTTGGGCAGTTTTAGAATAGTAGATTGGGTCCGTTTGCAGGCTAGTGTAAATCTGATGTCCTCTGACCATACACGAATATTTTTTGGGAGAACGCTAGTTGGCACAGGCTGGAATTGAGTCTCGGGTTGTTTGGAAGCAGCAGGTCCCCTCCACCAAGGAGGCAGACAAGCAGGAATCAAACTCATTCCTTTGCTCAGCATATTCTTGTAGATTTTATGGTTGTTATCCTTGTAGATGACAGAACATTTATATTAATACTTAGAATATAGTTTCCAAACAAATCATTAATGCTTTCTCTGAGGCAAATGGAGATCATATTTCTACTAATTTTAAACTAATATAATTTCAGGTGGATCCCACTGGAAAATATGAAAATTTGGTGACAATAAAGTCTTTTAAGCCAGAATTTCACTTAGCAGGAGGCCTGAATCTGCCTAAAATAATAGACTGCATAGGATCAGATGGTAAAGAAAGGAGGCAGCTGGTTAAGGTACGTTCTGTCTGTTGTAGGGGCATCTCAGAGATTTGGCATGTTGGAATTTTTAAGTTCTCATGTCAGTTTTCTCTGGTATCACTCGTGTACTATATGCAAAATTTTCACAGTTCGGTGTCAGTTTTCTCTGTTCAGGGCTTTAATAAAGGAAATCACAAAGTATCTCATAATAATTAATGTTATTGTAAATATTTTCAACAATATACAATAGCTTACCTGACAATTACCAGACCTGCTGACTTGTGTGGTCATGTGACAAGTGACCTGCAGCAAATAAAAGCCATCAGCATTTTCTGTAAAATACCTCCCTTTTTCTTTTTTCCCTATAGAAAAATAATTATGATTCAGAGACAATTGAATACATGCACGTAGACACACAAGTCTCTAAACAAAAAAAAATCATTAAACTCAGTTCATTACATTCTGTCTGTCCCTTATGGCCTTGTAAACATTCATCAGCTGCTCTAAAAATTCTGATTTGCTGTTAAGTATGCAGTACTTTTGAAAGTCTTGAAGGGAAGCCTGATGTACAATCCTTAATCAGAATTGCAGTACCAACTGATGCTGCTTCAGCTGTGTGCTGGATTGCTAAATACAGTAAATGAAACACCTTTTAAAAAAAAAGGTACCTTAAGGAATGTAGATTCATTGAAACCTTAATTGAATAACATTTGTGAAAAAGGAGAAGAAAAAAGTGATAAGTTAACGATAATACTGCTTAAACAACTGAGTACTATTAGAAAACCAAATATAGATGAAAACCAATTGTTAATTACATTTTATTACAGTTGATTATTGTGGAAAAGTAAGTTGTGTTTTGTGGATTTATTTTTTTCTGTATATTTTAAATTTGCAAAACAAGAAGTTGTATGCTGAAAAAAGTGCTCTTTAACTGCTTTTTCTATTTATGCTACAGGGACGTGACGATCTGAGACAAGATGCTGTTATGCAACAGGTTTTCCAGATGTGTAATACATTGCTCCAGCAAAACACTGAAACACGAAAGAGAAAATTAGCTATCCGAAGATACAAGGTAACCCTGAACAGATGCTGCAAGTGGAGGAATTAATACTAATGATACTGATAAAGCATATTTTCCTATTCTCCTCTTCTTAATCCAAAGACAATTTCAAAGTATATTTATTTGTGTGTTGTTAAGTGTTGCTGTGATGGTGACCTGAGTAAGTGCTCTAAAAGTATTAGTTCTTGTCCTTGATAAGTGAGATTCGTGTGTTCTGGAATCTCTAAAGGAAAATATGTGAACTGCTAGCATAGTCTAAGACACAGTTTGATTCACATTCTTAAAATAGTTTTCAATGAAGATGCATGTCTGTACATGTATAAAAATGAATGAGAGCAGGGAGGAATAAAATGAGGGGTTATATTATGAGATAAAGAGACTTCCATAAGAAAAAAAATTTAAGGAAACAGGCAGTAGCTATTTCCCTGAGGCCTGGAGATTGTTCATTCTCAAGGAGAGTTCTGTCTTCTAGAATACTGATACAAACAAGCAAACTGAATAGACTAAGATGTATTGAAGTATGTAGTGGAAGGTCCTCTGGGCTAAAAAAAAATAAAAATTGCAAGGATATACTAGAAAAACCTTGAGTTTATGTTATATATGCATACCCATACATTAAAATCATATATTTTGGCCAGCTATATGGTTTGATTTTGTGTCTTTTTAAACAAATGCAAATATCCATCGAGGATCTGCAGTATGTATTTGTAGCTCTGTGTGTGTTTCCCTCTCCCATGCAGCACTGGTTTTGTTTTCATAGGTAGTTCCCCTTTCTCAGAAAAGTGGTGTTCTGGAGTGGTGCTCAGGAACAACTCCCCTTGGGGAGTTTCTTGTGAATATCGAGGAGGGAGCTCACAAGAGATACAGGCCTAAAGATTACTCAAGTTACCAGTGCCAAAAGATAATGATGGTGAGTCAAAATAATTAAAGAAAAATACCTAGCTCATATTCTGCTACACAGAAAAGGTTTAAGTATATAAGGTTATACTTTTAGTATATAACAATTGTATTAATATGTCTTCAGACTAATCTGAATGCAGTCTGGGAAGTCTTTACAACATAAAAATAGCGGAATGTATGTTTGTTGTAGGAAAGATTTGAATACAGTTAAATCTCCAGGAAATCTGTGAAATGTTTTCTAGAATATAAGTACATCAGAATACCAGAACGATTGTTACAGAGACCCAACAGATTCAGTATAAAGTTATCTTATAAAATTAATTTATGCATGTAATTTATTCATGTTTCTCATTGCATTGAAAAATAATTTTATTTTCCTGAGTAAGCCAAAATGCTAAATATTAATCCTTGGGAAAAAAAATGGGTTTAGAATGCAGCTGAGATGAACGCATGGTCTTAACTGTCGTAAGACAGTGTGAAGAGGTCTGGCTCCTGTGTGCTGACAGCCATGCACAGAAAGAAAAAAACAAACAAACAAAACAAAACAAAACAAAAAAAAAAAACACTAAAGACTAAAAGGAAGACTAAATAATGACCACTACCATATGTAAAGGACAGTAAATAGACTCAGCAGTCACTGCAAACAGTTTTACCTGTTGCTTTACATAGACATGAGATGCAAGAAATTAATTTCTTTTAAATCTATATAGAATTAACAGGATAAAAGTGTGCTTAAGTGTGACTTTGTACAGCTCTTGCATTTGAATGAATGAGTGAGAATGAGTTTCTCACAATTGTGTGAAGCCATCAGAAAAGCAACAGAAGAGAGTGTGGGGGAAGTATGTCCCAACAAGATGCATTTACCTTTATATAAAATATGTGCAGCCACTGAACCAAAGGAATGGGATGTGTTTTTCACATGTAGCCCATGAGTTGTGTATGAAAATATAATCTTTTAGTAAAACAGACAAATAGGTGCATTAATGATTGCTGTAAAAAATGCAGTTCATAGCTGAGAGAAACAAGTGAGAACAGCATTTGGGGAAGGGGAAAAGGGGTAGGAGGGGGGGGAAAAGGGGTAAGAAGGGAAGAGCTATATTTCTTTCCAAAACAGTCAGTCACAGGGGAAACATTTCTTATGTATTTAAAGGATGCACAGAAGAAACATTCTGAAGAGAAATACAACATCTTCATGAAGGTCTGTGAGAATTTTCAACCTGTGTTTCGTTATTTCTGCATGGAAAAATTCCTGGATCCAGCTGTGTGGTTTGAAAAACGGTTGGCATACACTCGCAGTGTGGCTACTTCTTCTATAGGTATTGTATTGAACTACGAACATGGCTTTTTAAATTATGTAAAAAAAAGAATTTATGCCATTTCAGATGTAATCGTTTTTCAGCTTTTGTCACACGTCAGGAGAAGGTCGGGGGTGAACAAAAACTTTCATCAAGAACACCAGCACTATTTTTGTAATTAAAATTTCTGGCCCCCCAACCCCTTTTTCTGCAGTAGAAACACAGAATGAAATTATGTTTCTTTATTTTCTGTATATGTGGTTCATATATTTAGGTTCTGGTAGTTTTTACCTGACTAATTCTGTTACTGTGCTTTAAGATTTTTTTTCATTGCTTCTGTAGTCTCAAATGTAGTAACTGATTTGAAAGGCTTAATCTTCTACTTTCCGTTTGCTGGCATCTTTAGGTATGGCCAAAATGGTTATCTAAGCTTTGGCATTTTTCTTTGATTTTTCTATTTCAATAAATAAGGGTATGCACACAGATTCTGGACGACTTCTGGATGGCTCAGATTCATATTGTGTCTCTGGAAGATATTTGATAGTATATTGTACCCATTACAGTAGACTGTATCTTATATGTTAGCATATTGTTTATACACTCCCTTTTTGCTGAAAAATTAAGTAAATCTACAGTCTAGCAGAATTCAGATGAAAGAATTTTATAGGAAATATTAATCCATGTCCATTAGATAGGGAAAAAAAAGCATCAAGGTTTCATTTGAAGGCTTTCTGAATGTGAGGACAGTAAAGCACTGAAGTAGGCTTACAGGAAAGATCTTATAATTTGGAGATTTTTAAAACCAAATTAGACAGGAATCACTTAGGAACAATTTAGTGGTAGAGCTGCCCTGACTGAATTATGATTATATGATACTGTGGCTTAAAAGGTTTTCTTAGAAATAGTAATAATAAGAAACCCCTCACTTTACTGTGTACTTTTTATCTTTTTTTTTTTTTTTTAATTCAAAATTGTGAAATTGTTTGTTTAACCTATCTACAGAGAGAAGTGGGCAAGAAGTCTGTGAAATAGATAATAACCTTACGCATCTGGATCAGAACTGCCATTTTGCAATTGCATTCAGTCAACCTTTTTTTTAATTTGTGGAATGACATTTTCTCTTCACTGGAGTAACACATTTACATGGGGGAAGAAATAGTCTCACTTTAAATTTGTTTACTTGTGTTAAACTGATTTAAATAATCTTCTGTTTGTTAAATGATCCCTGTTTCTTACGGCATGTAGATAATGGTTTCAGAACTTACATTTTTCTTTTAGTTGGCTACATACTTGGACTTGGAGACAGACATGTTCATAACATCCTGATAGATGAACAAACTGCAGAACTAGTGCATATAGATTTGGGTAAGTGGGACAGAAAAGACAGCTTTCGTTTTTACTTGAATTTATTTTTTTAAAACATGTATTATTTTTTCATTTAGGAGTTGCTTTTGAGCAAGGTAAAATCCTTCCCACACCAGAGACTGTTCCATTTAGATTAACCAGGGATATTGTGGATGGAATGGGTATTACTGGAGTGGAAGGAGTCTTCAGAAGGTAAGTGATCCCATACGGCACAGGGGTAAGGAGGCAGCAGTGTACTTACGGCATTACGGTTGTTTAATGTTGAGTAGTCTCAGTGCTTGAGGGGAGACTTAATTTCTGTTGATAATATCCAAAACTAAATGCTGTCCTCTAAATCATGCACTGTAATTCATGTAACCAGATAAATATTCCATTATTGTTACCCAATGTCTCATATTCTTCACTAAATAGTGGGTTAACATCACCCTCTTGTGAATCTCAGGGTTGGCTCAGTGCTTCTAAAGGCTCCACAGCTAAATTTCATCCCTCAATTTACACTGCTAGGGTTTGTTTTCTTCAGAGCTATGTACTTCCTTTAAAACTATACTATATATCCAAGCCATGAAGTTTCTTTAAATTGTTTTGTTCTCTTATTTCTGTTCAGTTTTATTTTATTTTTTAAGTAATTTGTTGTCTTTTTCCTCTTTCGATTCATGTTTTTGGTATTGCTTTGCAAGTGCAAAATATAAATCTCACAATAGATTTGAGCTGCAAGACAGAAAACTCCCCAAAGGGATGAGTTTCTGTTAACTCCCATCTTATTTCATGCTAATGACCCAAGATGGCCCTAAAAAGCAGGTCATTTCTCTCATTGGGGGCTTTCATGATATTAATGCTCACAAGTCCTAAATTTCATGTCTCTAAAAAACATGTAATGTAAGCATTGTCTTTGTAAGGTAGCATTTAATAAGTCCTACTGTACATTTGTACTGTGAAGGAACAATCACTGCCACTTCTATTCTAACCACGATGCTCTCAAATTCACCGTTTCTTGTTATTTCTGAAACTTTTGTCCCATGATACAGAAAAACTTGAATTGTTTGGCTCTGGCAGAAGGAAATACAGTTTCTGGTGCAGATTTTGTTTCTGCCTTAGCCATACTGATCTGTAAGTAACAGAACAGGTGTAAGTGTACAAACAAGGCATCTCAAGATTGGGTGTGAACAGTCAGTTAACTTGTAGTGTATGTTCTGATCCTGAAGTAGGTAAGGAGGCCGACTCTTTCCCTGAAGAGTACCTGTCTCATAAGGAAAGTTTCTTATGACTTTCAGACACCTAGTTCAGTGGGGAGTGAGTGTAAATAGCAACATCTACATCTAAAGCTGTTGGAGAGATTTCAGAAATAGCTTAATGTCTCTGGCCACTGGATCTGCTCGTTTCATATGAAAGTAGCCTGCCAAGATTCTCTGATGTCTTGCAGAGAACCTCTGGTACGCACATTTTCACCCAGCCAAGCAGTACTGCCATTGTGGCATACCACAGAAATCGGTGGTGGCTCGGTGCTTAATTCTTAATAGAAACAGTTCAGACAGTGAAACGGGTGATCTCTTTCCCACAGGGAGTTAATCAGTTCTGTATATATTCTCCTTATGGTCTTAGAGTTCTCAATTTCTCCATTTTCTCTAAAATGGAAACAGACAGGTTACTCATATGTTAGAAATTAGCCTTTAATAAGGGTACAAATACCCATTTCCAAAATAATGAAAATACAATTTAATTTATTCCAAATAATCTAAAAATATGGTAAAATATTTTCTAGATGCTGTGAGAAAACAATGGCTGTTATGAGAAATTCTCAAGAAGCTTTGCTGACCATTGTAGAGGTAACTATTTTATCATTCTTTCCGATAGCAAGCTGCCATAAAATTTCTGGTCTTTGTACACATTACTATGCTATTTAAATTTATATTTATGGCTTCTCTTTTATTTTATTTTTTTTAATTTTCATTTAGTAACATTGGTCCGATTTGTCAATTCATGTAATCTTCAATAAGATAAAGACCAGTCTGTACTTTCTATGGGAACTATTTGTTTCAGGCATACACACTTCTCCCTGTTCAGTAACTAAAATATTTCTGGCTATCTTCTAACTGCAAAGCATCATTCCTAGCATGAGTAGTGCCAGGTGAATTAAATCCTCTTTGTTTAAGTCACAAAGAAGTGAATTAAACTTCAGCATTTGCTATGCTTTAAAAATAAACAATGTTTAGTGTCTGGAAGTTTATTAAAAATGATCTGTTCATTGCTGTGAATGTCAAAACTGAGTCAAGTATGCAGAACACACACACCTGCAAATGATCAGATGTTCTTTCATCATTACACTGTCTACTAACCATTTTAGCCCAATTCTATTTGAATTTTCAAAAAAAAAAAAAAGTTTAATCTGGTTAGCGTGAACATCACCAACTGACCATTTCTCTTCCTGTTAGGGTACTGAGCTAGCTGTAATTAACAGTTAAATTAAATAGATGTTTGTTTACTGCGTAGGTGCTGCTGTACGATCCCCTCTTTGACTGGACCATGAACCCCTTGAAAGCTTTGTATTTGCAGCAGAGACCAGAGGATGACGCTGACATGAGCTCCACACTCGGTGCTGATCCACAAGAATGTAAAAGAAAAGCCAGGTGAAAAATTTATGTATTTTTTATTGTCTGTTGCTGTGCTTTACCTTTTTATTACCAAAATTGCTCATTCTGGTCAGGACCATACCTAGTGCCACTGTTTTTCTGTCTTTATTCCTCCAGCAGTGATGACCAGAGTTTTAACAAAGTGGCTGAACGCGTCCTGATGAGACTTCAGGAGAAGCTGAAAGGCGTTGAGGAGGGAACGGTGCTTAGCGTGGGAGGACAGGTGAACCTCCTCATCCAGCAGGCCATGGACCCTAAAAACCTGAGCCAACTCTTTCCTGGATGGAAACCCTGGGTGTGACTTGGGAGGTTCTAGGATTCTAGTATCTGTTTTTAAGCAGCAAGTGTCTAAACATTTCAAGTTTGTATTTCCCAATGAAACATTGGATCAGGTCAACTCTAAAGGTTTATACCTATTAGTATTAGGTGGATGCTTTGGGAGTTTGTTTGTTTTTTTTTCTAGAGAACCTGTTACCAAGAAAGCGGTATTTTTTTCCCTCCACGTATGTTCACCATACAGTATAAAACAGCCAGTGCTGTGACGTTCCTTGTGACTTGCAAGGACTTTGCTCAGGCACACTGGATGCAGTGTTCTTTAAGCCTGAGATTCATTTCCTTTGTCTTTCTGTTAAATAGTCTGGATTATGATAATCCAGTATGGTGACATGGCTGGTCTGAAAACCAGGAGTCATGAAACAGCCAAAGTGCATTTCAGAAGGGAGGGGGCATCCTTTAAAGATAATGCTTTAATGACACTTGCCAAAAGTGTAAAAGAAAACAAGAGAACTTCATGTTTAAAGACTTGAAAGTTGTTTATTTTTTTTATCTTTGTTAAATGGACAATTTTTTATAGAGGTAAGGTCATTGAGTCAAATGTAATACTGCTGTTTTTTCATGTTGAAATTATGCTTGTACCTAATTTCATAGTATTTCTTTAATACTATGAAACAAAAAAAAGATCATAGTTTTTGTAACTCTAACTTCTGTGACTGACTGTACAGTGAAGCCTAATATACGAGTTAACCCCTCTGAAGTAAACAGTCATTCTGTATCTGGAATACCTTTCAGAAACATGAAAGTTTTATTTTGGGCACACACACACAAAAAGATTCTGAATGTATACATTTTTACAGAAGGCATTGCTCCTTTTGAAATAAAAATAATGGAAAGAATAGTCTGTGAATATTGATCATAGAAGAATCCCCTCAAATAAGTGTCATTGGTATATTTAATAAATCTTTCTGAATCATCTTTGTAAAAATATGAATAAAAATTGGGGTACTCTCACATTATCCTAGTTTACACTTTATGCATTTTTGCAGCGGTGTAAGTGAGGAAGTTCTGGTCTCATTAACATTTCACTGGTTTTTATTTTATTCTCACAATTTTGATGCTGCTTCTTTGTTTTCTATGTTATTGTCAACATAACAAGATGTATCTTTTGTATTTTGTTTCTATCAAGTTGGCATAAATTTCTGTTTATGTTCAGAACCAAGTGTGTGTCCTGTTTTTTCTGTGACATATAACTCCCATGCAGGAATACAGTGATGTGTTCTCTGAAAATTAAACTTATGTGACAAGCTGGAAAGGACTGAACAAAAAACACTTGAAGAGTTTATACTTTTAAGCATGGATTAAAAAAAATACAATACTGTTACTGATTTTTTCCTCATATGTTTTATAGTGGAAATTCTATGGGCTTTTTTGTTTGTTTTCCGTATTAAAGCTCTAGCTATTCATACCAATGAATGTTGCACAAAAGCATTTGTCAGATGCTGTCCTTCCCTCATAAGTTACAGATGCTCCACTTGAATACTTTCATCTTGCTGAGCTGCAATTTAGCTTTGTTATTTAAAATAAGCATTGAAACCATTAATATTAATACAGGTGTCTAAGGAAAGTGTAACGTCAGAGGAAATAATTAAATTAATTATTCCTCTGCAGTGCTCTTAACTTGGTACTTAGTGTCTAGATTTTGAATGCCTTTATACTTGCAATTGTTCAAGGTGAAAGAAATGCAAATAAAAATGCAGGGTAAATATGGTAAATATAATTGAAGCCTGCTTACATTCTTTGTAAGCTCCTGTAGCAGTCACCACTTAGCTGACAAACGTGTAAGCAGTTTGAATGATTAACAAATTCTGGAGTCTCCAAATCACTGTCAAAATGAAGGAGTTACAACACTTAATTATGAGATCTGTGTTCAACTAATCTGATGTTCTTGAGCGAATTGCCAAGTTATCTGCGCAAAGAAAGCCTCATGGAGTCAAACAGTAGCCATCAAAGGCTGTGCTTTCTAACTATTTCTGTTCCAAGGATTCCTTATTTTTTAAACATCAAAATTAGAAAGTGAATAGTTGTCAAAAATGCATCACCTATAGGTACATGCTTTGCTTGTTTAAAAATAGGAAACGGTAAGCCTGGGAGGAAATGCTGTTTAATTCTCAACAATGGCTGTGTCAGAAACGCTACTTCTGAAGATAAGGTGGGTGAGTGTTTGAGAGTCTGATATACATTTACTACATTAGCAAACTACAAGTTTAGCAAGACAAGTTAAGTTGCCTGTTGATGGTTGGTTTGTTTGTTTGCCTTGGAATTTGTTTTAGTAAATTGAAACCCATTTAGAAAAGATCATTTCTAAGGAAAATGAGCCCATGATCTGACATGAAGAGTTTTTAATAGTTTTTGTTGTTTTGTAGAAAGCAACATCTTTGTTTAAAATTAGCTGTTTGTGGTGTAACTTCTGTTGGACAAATGTCCTCAAGGGTGTGAACTGTAAGTGTACCACTGTGTTAGCAGGTAAATCAATCTGAGCAATATACCCTGACTGAACCTCTCTGTCAGCAAAATGGTCACTTGGTGAGATGCATCCTGTTTAGATAAAACAACGATTTGTAAGTGAAGATCTGAGAACATCCATTGTTCTTACAGATGAAAACAAATGAAAATAATTTTCCCAGTAACTGTGAATTAATTAGGTCACTACTCTGTGTTACTATGAAATTCTGAGTTCATAGTATGTATTCACTGCTGCTATTTTTTGAGTGTACTAAAATGTTAGGCTTTGTAATTTTCAGGGAATAATTCACTTTTACACATTACCCCTACTTTTTCAAGTAGTGTTACTCCATACCTGCACTGTGTGGTAATGCTTCAGCGATAAAGAGTTGATAGAGATACATTTTGTAAACAGGTGGTTCCAAAATCTGCTTAGTTGCATGACAGGTGAATGATGTTGCAATAAATTTTTACTGCTGCTTTCATCCCTGTGAACTTAATTCGAGTGTTGTCTCGTGTAATGTATACAAAGCCTGAAACAGGTCTGAGAGACCCTACCTAATAGTAGCACTTTAGGGTGACACTGAAACCTTAGCATTAAATAAAATCGTCCGTTTCAGCAAGGAGGTTGAAGAGTGGCTCCCTGGGAGAGCGAAACCACAGTGAGAAAGCTGGGAGCTAACTGGGTGAGGGAGGGTTTAGCTTCTCTTCCCTTCACACTTCAAAATCTTACCTGTATCCTGATGGTATGAGAAGGCTAATGTGGTCTTCACATAGTGCACGTTTTCATCATGTGTCCTGTGTGTTAACACCATGAAGCACGCCTGTACTTGAGCATTCTGAGCTGCATAGCGAACAATGTCAGCGATACCTTTACAGGCACATACAACTTCGGGTTTTCCCCTTCCCTCCTCCTTTCCCCACCCCTGTACATGTGCCCAAAAAAAAGTGTGGTGCAAAGTGATTCTGCCCTTTCATGCCCTGGAGAGTTCCCTTCTCAGCATTGTAGCTGTTGTTCCCCCAACCTGTTCTTCCCCCAACGTGTGTTGGGTTTACGTGGCAAAGGTTTGGTCTGCATTTTCTGACTGTGCCTACAGGTCAAGTCCAAGGATGGCTCCCTGCCGGTGTCTCTTCTGGGTACCGCATGCACTTCTTGCCTTAGGTCACAGGGGTTTCGTGCAAGGGTTTGGGTCAGTTCATTAAATAGCACTGTTGCAGAACAAACAGCCAGCAGTTGTTTCAGGATGTTCTGAATACTGTACTGCATGGCCAGGTTGTAACACGAAGTTATCTGGGGGTGTTTGAGGACGTAAAGCCTGTTGGGAGGAGCCGAACCTCCAGCAGTGCTATCTGCCGTCCCTTTTGGACATTGTTCCTGGAATGAACTGCCTTCCAGACCAAGGCGGAGGGTTGCTCAGAGAGAGCCAGCTGGTGCTGTCCAAAGGCCAGCCCAGAAATTGGATTATTAAGCACTTGGGAGAATTGGGGATCCAACTTGCTTCATATGTGGCAGGCTTCCTATCCCCTTTTGTATTCAGCATTATAGACAGACCTTAGTTAGAGCCAAATCCGAGACGAATTACACAGCTCTTTCAGGCTAATTCTTCAAAAAGTTGCTGTCCTTAGGCCTCTTCTTCCCTAAATGGGTACTGAGTGCAACAAAAATAAATAAATAAATAAATACATACATACATACATGAATAAAGAAATCCCTTCCTGAGCAGTGCTTCTGGTGCTGAGATTTTCTAATTTGGCAGGTCAGTAACTCCTACACTAGCCAGCATTGGTTTAGTTGTCTCACTAGACTGCTCCAGCTACACTTAAGCTGAAGTTAGAAGGAAATCTATCTGTACCATAAAAATGGATTTGCTTGACAAGCCTCTGCATGTCAAAATATGAAGTCAAATAAAGCTATTGGGGAATTCTGTGTGTGGCAGCACCGACATCCTGAATATGGCTGAACTGGCAGGGAGGAAGGCTCAAGGAGCCTGGTGCGCTCCAGCGCTTGAACAATGCCTGCGAGAAGTAAAGGAAAAAGTCTTGGAAGGAGGAATAGAGCAACTGCAGCTTACAGGTGAACTGTGAAAGGCAGTTCAGTAAATGTTTTTGAGACAGGTTAAGATAAAAATTCTTGCTAGTGATGAGTCACTCTGAAGTTTGTGCATTGATCTACAGTATGGAAGCCTTATGCTGTGCTCTGCAGAAATGTGTTCTGAAAAGGGAGATTATTGCAAATGATTTAAAGCAGAGCTCAATTCCACTGTCATTTGTGTTTCTAAACAGCAGAGCCCACTCTTGAGCAGATGACGTGGTTTTTCAGTCAGGCAGTACTTGTTTAGTCAGCTTCCACCACTGAAATTATAACTATATTCACATTGCAATGAAGTAGAGCAAAATACAAATGAATAGTAGCAAACTTACCATATAGGATTTGTATAAATTAGAAAAATTTCTTCCTCAGAGAAAAGGTGAACTTGGTAGTGCTACATTTGGTCTTGAAGCAATGTCTTATGGGATGCTCTCTTACAGGAAAAGGAGTAGGAGTTTCTCTTCTTTCTCAGTTAAGGTGCAGAATCTGAGACAATCGGTATGGATAATGTTGCAACTTAAGAAAGTGGAAGTCTAGGCAACAGAGTGGAAATGAAAGTCATGATATTTAGGTATTTAAAATAAATATGTCTATACATGCTTCAAGTCTTTATATACATGTATATACATATTTTAAATCAAAGCCAGAGACAGTTATTTTCTGTGCTACAGAAATGACGATAGAAGAGAATTAACTTTCTTTAAGATTCCACATCTAACTATCTAGTTTCTGTAAATATGAGAAACAATCTGATGGCTTTGCTCTTTTTTTTTTTTTTTTCCTTTTTTTTTTTTTTTTACTTTCTATTGCTCTATTGTTAAAAAATGTTTTTCATAAAATAGTTTTCATAAAATCAGACTATACTTGGCTTTTAAGTACAGCTCACTGGAGGTTTTGTCCAGACAGCAGCATTCATATTGAATTACATCACTTTCAATTATGTAAGTGTAAATGAGAACAGAACCTGACTCCTAGATTCTGTTTTGTTTTGTTGTTTTGACTCACTTCCCTAATCAGTCGATAATTTATGTTAACACACCTAGACCTTGCGTAACACATAAGTATATCATACACACTAAGAGCCCCTTGGCTATCTCAAAACACAGAAACTGAGGCCTAACTGATGCCCTATCAGCACACAGCAGTCCTATGGGTGTAATTAAAACCAGTTTTAAAGTTTTATTTAGGTCTGTGAAAACCACTGTGGGTGCAAACCGCCATGTGACACACATCTGTTTATAATTACCTCTTATCATTTGATCTTAATTCTGTCATTTACATGCAAGGTCTCGCAAGGCAATGACAATAAATGAGGTATTGTGTTAAGGCAGACATTACACGGGGAAAGATAACACAGCCCTTTGAGACTGTGGTTCTCCTCAGCATATATGGTGATAACAAAGCAAGAGGGTTGTCATCATTCAGGTCCAAATTAGCAAGGTTTACTTTATGTAAAACGGGGAAGTGAGCTTGTGGGCTCCCTGTTTGCGCCGTTCCTACCGCCCTTGTCAACCTTTCCTTCTAACTCCCACAGTATTTTTGTGCTTGTTCTAACAGGTTCAAAGTATCTGTTTGTTATTATTATTCCCAAAGCCCTTTCTGCCTGTCTTTGAGCTTCCTGTTTTCATTAGAGCATCTGCATTACAGATGTAGCTGAGGGCTCTTCTTATAGCTTGCTGCTGTAAAAGAACTACTCATCACTTAATTAAAGGCATGTTTGAAGACTTTAAAATTTATATCATGTTTAAAAATCTATGTAAAATCATTTTAATAAATTGATCTGATGATATTTATATATATATATATATATATATATACACCCTATTGCATTGTCCAATTTTTATTAGAGGTATGAACATCTCAGTAATCAAGTGATTGAATTGACTCCAAATTAATTTCATTAATTTCTTAGCTGGAGGAGGAGGCTGTCATATGTCCAGTAAATAAAATAAGTCATTTACTTTGATGAATGCTGGCTACTGCCATGCATTTAACATATCCAGCTGATGAATAACTCATTATTTTGCTATTGGTCCTCCAAAGTCTCTCTATCGACTAATCTGAATTTACTGAAAAAAATTATTAGAAAGAAAATTAGGGTTCCCTTTTGTGGGATGCTCCATTATTTTTATGGTATAAAGGTGATTTATCCTTGTGGAATAATATGAACCTGGTGTTTTTCCTGAAAGATTCGTGAGATCAGTCCTAGAAATGGATGCCTGGCCTTTGTGACATCTTGTCATGTGCAAGATGACACAGGTTTCCTGGTAATGGAAGTACTAAGCGCATATAGAACAAAAGTGCTTCAAAGAACCTCATTTGCCTTTACAAGATAGCCTGTTGTTCTTCAGAACGGGTAATCAAGAGCAAAGTAATTCTAGAATTAGTAAGTACACCTGTGGTTGTATTACCCTGATTAACAAAATCATATGTTGACAGTAGAAGACAACAATACATGAAAGTGACTGCATCATCCCAAAGCTGATAAAACTTTGTATTTTTAAATAAATCTAGCTAATCCTCAGAGTAATTCAAAACTATAGATAAAGTACAGGAATCACGGGTGGTTGCATGTTGCATATTTCAAAACGTGCTTTAATAGAGTGTTAAGGTCTTGGGAGTCAGCCAATTGTCTTGCTACATATTGCTATAGAGCAGGATTGGTGGTACTGATTGTATATGGGACTTGAGTGTGACAAAAAACAGTTTTCTTAGAGAGCATCATGATAAAAATGACTAGTGTCTGCTTATTTTCTCAGAGACGAACACCACCTGTGCCTGGAATGATGACCAGTGAACGTCTGAAATAAACACCACATTGTGACTGGCAATGATGAGCCCAGCACACTGCATTTCCTTTCCACAACTATTTTTATCTGGAGTTCTAGCTCACTGCACAAAATAGTAAATGGATTTTTTTCTTTGGAAAGTTATGAAATCTGCCAGATTAAAAAAAAAAAACAAAAAAACACAACAACATTACAACTTCACAAGTAGATCTATTTCATAGGTCTTGCAGGATAGTACTCAGAGCTATTTATACACATTGTTATTTAGGATATTATTCGATGAATAAATTGGGAGGAATATGATATAAATAAAGCATTTTAACTGTTTCTTGCATGTGCCTTCAGTGATTAACTAAATTGACAATAAGGATCTTGTCCATTATATCTTTTTTTTTCCACAGAATAGGTGAAATTAAATCCTGGATGATGCATGGGGCAACAGTGAGTAAAAAGATGAATTTATGTATCAGGAAAAAAAAAAAAAAGTTTGCTTTTATCTGCTTACTCTGACAGAAAGAAGCCTCCAAGCATTGTTCTCTATATGCTCATACCTGCTGCTGCCATCATCCATCTTTTCCGAAAATCTTCTCCTGCAGCACCTTCTTCAGTTCTGTATAACATCAGGGCTTTTGGCAAACATGACTGCAATAGGTCTAGGAGTGAATATTTTATAAGAAATATTTGGAGGAAAGTTTCATGAAAAAAATAGTTACATTAGAATATTAGCTTGCTTTTTCTAAACAGATGAAGTCTTCAAAATACATAAAATATCGATAATTTCTAACAAACTTGGATAAGGATTCAATATATGTGAAAAATTGTAATATATTTCTTTCTTGGACTAGAGAGGAGCCATCCATATGTGTTTCAGGTGATCAAAACAGTAACAGATCCTCTGCATTTCTTTAAAACTGTTCAATCAGTTTAACTTCCAGGTGGTTTACTGTGTAACTGCACTCATTTGGTTCAATCTATCTTTTGGCAAAATTGCTGTAATCAGCCTTCATGCCCTGATCTATTTTTTTTGGTGTCAGAAAACACACCAGAAATCTTGATTCCATTATTCAATTCCTGTCTTTCTAAGCAGAGAGAAACGGAAAAGTTTCAGCTGTCTTCTTAGCTGAGCATTCTCTCTGGGTGTTTTGGAACACCTCTGGTGAGAAATGGCATGAAAAAATGGGGAGCAGGTTGAAAAATCACAGGAGTCATTGAAAAATGCATCATGTTATCTCCTATTACCAAGACTCAACCTTCCTTGATGGAAATTATTCTGATGAAAGGTAATCACATCTGCTTCTCTCATCCTTTGGAAAAGAAGCATAAAAATATGAGATGCCACAGTAAATATACCACAACTAAAGTGATAGGATGTAAGTAAGTAAAATATTTTTCCTTTTTATGTTTTGTCATGGTGCAATTGCTTTGTAAATGAGGATTCAGATGGGTCTGTAATTCCCACCTACATACATTCTCCTTACATCATACTCCTACTAAAGGGGAGCATCCTGTAAATGGTAAGTTGACTTCCCACCCCGGCCTCTACACTACAACTTGAACAGCAACCTAAGTAATGCTGCCTAATGCTTCATTAGCATTGTATACAATTGACATGAGGTATATTAATGATGTTTTATTCATAAAGAAACAATAAATAAGGAGAATATAGTCAAACAGTGTCCTGGTTTCGCTGGGATAGAGTTAATTTTCTTCATAGCAGCTGTAGATAACACAGGGATATTTTAGTTGTTGCAGAGCAGTGCTCACACAGAGCCAAGGACTGTTCAGCTCCTGCTGCTGCCCTGCCAGCACAAGGTGCACAGGGAGCTGGGAGGGGACACAGCCAGGAGCTGACCCAGGCTGACCAGAGGGATGTGCCATGCCACATGGCATCAAGCTCAGCAATAAAAGGGGGTGAGTTGGCTGGGGTGGCTGCCACTGCTCAGAGATGATGTTATTTCAAGTTATTTAAATATCAAATATCAAGAGGAGAGTATTTTATACCTAAATCTAAGCAGATACGCATACCAAGACATTTCAAGTTAAAGAACTTTTAAGCATTTACATATAGTTTTTCAAATTTGACTGAAGTCAGAAGCCTGTACACCACAGGCTCACTCTGTAGCTAGCAGAGGTAGAAAGGCACTTCCCCAGAGCAGTTTTACAACAGCTAAGCTATTAATGGCCACAGGGAGATGACAATGGGGACCTTAACATGCTCCTTGCTCCTTGCTGATACCTCTCTGGTAAGTGACTAAAGGCAGGTGGAATAAGTCTGGCCTCTAAAAGTCTGCTGTAAAAATGAGGCTCCACTGAAATCAACACAAAAACAAAAAACAAAAACACAGCTTTAAAATAACCAGAGCTGTGCTCTTAGTAAGAGCATGCCAACCACAAATCTCTGAATCAGTAAGACTGACAAGTACGCAGGTCTGCAGAGACTGTGAATTCAGAAATCTAGTCCTATCCACCGTGATCTGTTCAACTGAAAACATTGAATTTATGCAAATATATGTCTAAATTTCACTCAGTGGCTATTCTGTGCATCCTGAATGAATACCACAGCGAGTATCATGTACTGTACAAAGACACGTAGAGCACCTAGCTGGATTTGATGAAAGCGTCTGCTGCAACACCTAGCAACTCTGCCTACGAAAAGCAAAATAATGATCTACACTGCTCCCATCCTACTGAGAAATTAAGTCAGAAACAGTTTCCTGCTGTGAATACTCTATTTCAATTACTTGGAAGTACTTGCAGAAACAGGCTCTTGATCAGGTTTAGGTCCTTTACTAGAGAGACTAGAAAACATGCAAAACATAATGAGGTTTCTAGCAAGCAAACAAAGCTGCTTAAAGAATACACCATCCACAGCCTCTCAGGAATAAGCAAAGGAAGTCAACTTGGCCTATAAATACTCACATAATTATTAAACAGCTTTCAAGTGGCTTACAAGAAATGAGTTCCAGGCCATTATACTTGCTTCTGAAAGGCAGATGTTTATGTTTTCACTTTGATGCTCAGCTTTGTTTTCCCTTGGATCACAGTTTCAGTTGTTTTCAGCTCCACAGTGCATCTCTAACTGTGGGACTCTGAAAAGACCGGGGGCAATCAAAAATACTGTTTGATTTATATTACTGTAAGGAGCCTTGTTTTACAACACCATATGGCAAACAGAAAACAAGACAAGCTCGTGTTGGAAGCTAAGTACCCAAATTTGTGCTGCACTCCATAACTTGAGCAGTGACAAACCAGTAACAGACAAGCACAGCCTTTATCTCCAAGGGTCAGCACACTTCACCAGAACATGAGGATCTGTTCCTCTAAAAATTACTAGTTCTTTGTTGTATTGAAATATCTAAATCGCTCAATTATCGCAGTTGTCTTGAAAAAAAATGCTGGGTAAAACAGCTCTTCTTTTCCAGTTTGTATTTACAGGTCTACTCCTAAAAATAATGTTTTAATCCTACCCAACATTTTTATTTTATTTTATTTTATTTTATTTTATTTTATTTTATTTTATTTTATTTTATTTTATTTTATTTTATTTTATTTTATTTTATTTTATTTTATTTTATTTTATTTTATTTTATTTTTATTTTTAAAGTAAGATCAGGCCATAATTATCCAGATCCTCCTTTAAATCTTTTTTCTAGCCATCATTAACTATTCAAGACTCTTGAAGATATACCTAGATATATCTTCCTCCTGCAATACAGCACTGTCCTTCTCTCGGTGAGGACTGTGCCTCCCACCTGAAGTCCCTGTCATGGGTACTTCACCGCACGTTGTGGATGAGTACAAACAGGGAGGCTGTGTAGTAGAGTAAAACCCACTGCTGATCTGTGCATATATCTGGGATATAACCAGAAAGGTATGGGAGGAAACAAGCAGAGAGAACTGAAGGCAAACTGAAGGGAACAGGTCCGTGAGCAGCTTCTCACAAGAGCTGCTCCAGAAAATGGACTTGTGTATCATTAGACATTAGAAAGGATGCAAGAGGTGGACACCAAGCTGAACAGAACACCACAGCATAATTCTGTGATTATCCTTAAGGCTGGGGGAAATAGGATTTCTTGGCCAATGTTAATTAAACCGATTTTCCCCTATATGTAATGACATGATCTTTGATTACAATATTATAGACCTTTTGTATTTCCTACACAAACCCATTGTCATCTACAAATGTACTGCATACATACGTTGCTCTAATTCCTGCTATACCTGTAATTGTTAGAAGTTCATACAAAGTGAGATAAAAGACTTTGAGATAATAGACCTATTTTTTAAAGGTCCTTTGCAACTGGAGGCAGGTCATTACCACAGGCACTCACCATGATGTGTACAATCAAACTAGTTTGGATGCACACATGACTTGCATTTCTTTGTCTTTGTAAACCACTTCTTCAGTGTCTTTGAATTGTTACCGAGAAACAGGACAGTGTAGAAACATGAATAACTAGAATAATCTCAGACGATAAGAGACTTTGAAGCTCCTATAAGAACTTAGAGCTGCCAGGCAGAGAAGGACCTGGGAGTGATGGTGGACAGTCGGCTGAATATGAGCCAGCAGTGTGCTCAGGTGGCCAAGAAGGCCAACGGCATCCTGGCTTGTATCAGAAACACTGTGACCAGCAGGGCTAGGGAGGTGATCGTCCCCCTGTACTCGGCTCTGGTGAGGCCGCACCTCGAGTACTGTGTTCAGTTTTGGGCCCCTCGCTACAAGAAGGACATCGAGGTGCTTGAGCGGGTCCAAAGAAGGGCGACGAAGCTGGTGAGGGGCCTGGAGAACAAGTCCTACGAGGAGCGGCTGAAGGAGCTGGGCTTGTTCAGCCTAGAGAAGAGGAGGCTCAGGGGTGACCTTATTGCTCTGTATAAGTACATTAAAGGAGGCTGTAGAGAGGTGGGGGTTGGCCTGTTCTCCCATGTGCCTGGTGACAGGACGAGGGGGAATGGGCTAAAGTTACGCCAGGGGAGTTTTAGGTTAGATGTTAGGAAGAATTTCTTTACTGAAAGGGTTGTGAGGCACTGGAACAGGCTGCCCAGGGAGGTGGTGGAGTCACCATCCCTGGAAGTCTTCAAAAGACGTTTAGATGTAGAGCTTAGGGATATGGTTTAGTGGGGACTGTTAGTGTTAGGTTAGAGGTTGGACTCGATGATCTTGAGGTCTCTTCCAACCTAGAAATTCTGTGATTCTGTGATTCTGTGATTCTGTGAACTTCTTTGATTGTAAAATTTTATCTGAAAAATGGAGACTATTGTCTTAATTAAGACATGTAAAGCATAGCCACTTGGGAACCTGCTCTTCTATGAACGAAAGGGACACTGTCTTTGTCAGCAGCTGATTGATTCCAGGAGCTTTGATTGATTCAAATTTGATTGATTGATCAAGCTCCAGGAGATTGATTGGTTCATCAAATTGGACACTCATCAAGATTGGGACAGTAGAGTTGTACTCAGGAGGTACAACAGTGCTCAAAATCTTTTCTTTTCTTTTCTTGCCCAAACTGTATCATCATCAGCTCTACTGTTTCAGCTACATCAACATACAAGATTATTTTTTTTTTTTCCCCAGAGATTAAGTGGGCATCCACAAATCCTGCACGTGAAAACCAAAGAAAGTAATATTGGTAACCTTTCCAGATAATGGAATACAAAATCCTATCACACTTTCTCACCAAATTTGACCTGTGGTAAACAAACCTGGACACAATGTGGATCCTGTCTGTGGTCACACCTGGTGACTGAGGCTTGTATCAGACAAGCTGATCAGAACAGAAGTGCATATTTTCTGAAAAGCAGCAGATAGGATTAAAATTGACAGAAAGATAAAAAGAAAATACAGATTGTATTGTAAAGGTAAATGGGATACAGTTTCTTAGTATAAGGCAGAAAAGAGCTACCTAAGGAAAATAAAAAAGTACTGTTAAAACCAGAAATAAATCTAAGCAATAAAAACAACAAAAACTTAGACTGAAAATCAAGAACAGTTTTCTGGCAGATCTAAACACTAGAATGAGGAAAGTACCCAGTAATGAACAAATCTGTGTTATCTGGGGCACAAAATACATGAGTTTAGGGACTTCTGGATGTCTAAACACTATGATTACAATTTTCATAAAAATAGAACATCCTTTCTGTTATCTATGGAGCAGCACGAAGATAGACTCTGGTTAAAAGGAAAAGCTATCAATGTTGCTGCTTCAGCAAGGTTAATCACAGGCAGTGATTACTTACGATCTTTTCTCTTTTTGATGCATAAACTCAACTTCCATTATTGCTCTGAGATTATGCATTTTCAGGGAGTGAAGAGTAGACTTGTAAGTGAAGATACTTAAATAAACCTCATTATGAGGGGAGAAAAAGGAACACATGAAGAGTTTAGGGAAAGGAAGGAAAAAGTGATTGCGGTGTGTTTTGTGTGTATGTGTGTGTGTATGTTTATTTTTGTTGTTGTTTCTGTGTAAACATCTCTGTTAAAAATAAAAATGCTAATTAGATGGCCTGCATGCAGAATATTTCTTGTTGCTAATTAACCATGCTTAAACCTTCTGTCTAGAGACATTGCCTGTCACTATCCATCAAAATATCTGGCTTTGAGGCATATTTCTAGCCAACACATTCATTTTACCTTCACACTCATGTTTCTTCCTTGTTAAAACGTGATTGTAACTTTACCATACACAAAAATTAAAACAAGCAGCCCATGGAATGGCTGATTTGTCCCAAAAGCATGAGTTTCAGAGAGCCATACATGAGAAAACTGGTACATAAGATCTGTGGCTGGGCAAATCCTCTCTGCCATTACCCACAGCCTGTAGGAACGGCAGTTTCCAGCAGGGGAGGTAAGAGCTTTAGGAGTCTGTTTCAGAGCCCGAGCCCCGGGGAGGCAGCGCCATCAGGGTGGGCTCCCCTCAGGCAGCAGGCAGGGCGCGGGGCAGCCATCTTGTCCTCCTCGGGCTGCGCGAAGGCGGGAAGGGTCGGGGCGGGCGTCGGCCAGGGACTCGAGGCAATTCGTTCCTAAAAGCTATCTTTTTAATAAAGATATCTATTTCAGGAAACAAACCTCTCTGAAATACAACTATGGTTATTAGCCCTTGAAAAGACTGACTGCAAAAGGGCATATTGGGAACATCAGTGGGTGATAACGGCGAGCAAAGTTGCCCGTTCCCCTTACAACTTTTAAAGCATATCCCAAAGTGAGATGGCAGTATTTACAGCTTTTGTTTACTCTCCTGATATGTTTTTTTGTCAGTAGAAGTAGCAATAGGGTGCTTTTTATTATTTTTAATTTTTTGATAATTCTTTAGTCTGTGACTTCTATTATTCTATATTTTATATTATAATTGTTCTGTTATTCTATAGCATAAGTTATGATCAAATAGTTTAAATTACCATCAAATCATAAACATTCAAGATGGGAACACTAGTTGGTATTCTTCCTGTCCATCATTTGTCCATCATTTTACTAAGTAAGTGGAAACTCTGTTTCATAAATCAAAGATTATCAGCTCACCTAATGAGTCCCTTTATTTCTGGATAGCCCAATTTGTCCTGTGATCAGATAGGAACTCATGTACAACTTTGACTTTCTTTGTCAATAATATCAAGACCTGATAGATGACTTCTGAATTCACATTGTTCCATGTAATGGAAATTTTAAAATCAATCAGAGAAACTGGAGACTTTATTTTGGTTTATTAATCCTTCTTATCACACAGCATATTATCCTGCATTATTAATTGAGTGCAAAACACAAGTAAATTATTCTAAAATAAATCTTTAAAATACAGTTAGCACTGTAACAATCAGTTAGACAAAAGAGAAGGAACAAATACATACTCTGATTGAGCCAGGAGATAATCTAAGGAAAATTTCTGTCTTTTATGTAATGACATTCAAAATCCTTAAATGAAGAAGACAAGAAGAACCCACCCTAGATTTACTGATGTCATTACAACTTGGTTTGAAAGACAAAGACTTTGAAACAGCGATCAAAAAGCTGTGCCAGTAATAGAATTCTGTTTGAAAATAGGCCCGAGTGAGCTTATGCACAAGATAGCTTTCAAAAGGTGCTCAGGCCAGTTTGAAGAGCCAGATCTTGCCAGAGGCCTTCATCTTCAACAGTACTTCAAATTAAAATTTATTAGAGAAAGTAATTATGTGTAATTTCATATTAAATTAAAATGCAAAGGCAAAAGTATTAGTTTGACAATTTAAGGAGAAGACAAAGGTATGTACATTATTATACAAATGTGTAGCTATAAAGATATAATAAATATATGACATTGCTCATAGGAAGAACGGAGACCATACTAAATGCTGACCTAGCTGAAAATACAGGGGCTAGTTTCTTTTCTGTGAGTGAATTCTGCTTGGTAATAGGGAACTGCCACAAGAGGTGTTGTGGCTATCAGGTCTTAAGATACTAACAGAGAGTATCTGCTAGCCCCATGCCAGGAGCAAGTGTTCCTGTGAAGCAGGAATGCTAATTTGACCACTTACCACTCAGGATTTGTTTCTTTGCTCATATTCCCGACTGAAAGTCTGTCTCAGCAGTCAGTGAAAAATGTATTCTTCATGAATTGAGAATTTTTCAAGCAAGGAAAGAGGAGAAACTTCATAGGTTTTTGATTCAATTGAATTACAAACTTCCTGGCATGAAAGAGAGCCCCAGTTTGCTTCTTCCAGTCTTCTTTCTCAGGCAAACCACTTCAAGTCTTTGGACACTATCAGAATACATTTATTTTATAAGAGCGAAATGTTTGAGTTACAGAAAAGAGACTTTAATCATTTATTAACCTGCATATCATACCTTCCTTGCAGTAGAAATAGGAAGTTGCCCAGCCAGAAGCTGCCCTGCATCTCAAACACAAAGATATTAAAGGTACTTTTCCATTTTTCTTTGAATAGTGAGTTCTTTCCACTCACTGTTTTCATTGGAGCGGGTAACTTTGTAGACCTTCTTTTTTATTACAATTATGAATGCACTGGGCAAAAAATTCTATGCCATTTACTCTAATGGGATCAGAATTTAGCCTTTCTATGTGAGTATCATTTGTGTTTCTCATCACAAGTGATTTTATAATAGCTTCCTTAACAAGACTGTGGACTGTGCACTTAGTCACATGGTCTGAACTTGGGTAGACCTGTGCGGTGTCAAGAGTTGGACTTGATGATCCTTAAGGGTCCCTTCCAACTCAGGATATTCTATGATTCTATGATTCTATGAAGATAATCCATCAAGGAACTGATGTCAACTGCACCTAGTAACCTACTTAACAGATCCAGTTTGGCAACTATTACACACTAGTGCATGTCATCAAAGCAGGGTGTAACTTATATTAAATAACCATGGCAAACACATTTGATAGTGGACCAGAGTTGCTGGAGAAGGTTGAAGGTGATAACTTATGAGCAGAATAATTGTTTGGCTTTGGAGTACTTCATCTTGTGACTGGAACAGAGAAAACACCTACTGCGCACGATGGTAGTGCAATCATCAGATTGCAGTAAACGGCTGAGTTTGGTAATGATACTTACAGCAGTGTGTTCATGAAGGACTTCACAAAGATCTCGTTTCACTTTGGTTTGTGAACAGGTATATGATAGTAAATGTCCCTGGAGGAGACTTTATTCAGATTGGCATCTTCATTGGATACATTGCCTGATTGAGTTGATCATATTAAGCTTTACAGTGAAAAACCATTTTTTTGTGGGTCTGGTCATTTTGAAATAGAAGATCCAACTGCTGCTATGTGTTTCTGTGACTAGAGTGAAATAAATTATCTTGCAGATGAATAAATAGCGATAGGCATTGTCTTAATTCCAGCAAACGATTCATTATACATATAGTCTTGTTAATGGTCAGCAAAAAAATGCAGTTTTTCTGGATCTTTGGAAAGATCTTTTATTTGATACAGCATTTTATCATAGGAACATTTATTTTCTTGATGGTAATTAGAAGTTAGAAACTATTTCATAAGAAATGCTTGGAATTATTCTTCATCTTATATATGTACTACTTGCATTTAAGTATTGCCAAGTATTTACAATACATCATGAAGTCATATCTACATGATCAGTACTGCCTTTAAAAGACTTTTTTTTTTTTTTTTGAGAGAGAGAGAAAAGATAGCCATCACTGAGTACAAATAAGGTATTTCGAGTTTACACCTTCTCTTTATTTTCAGTTACAGGAACTTTTGAGTCAGCTGTGACAATTGATCACCTAACAGACAGAAGAGAATCTTAGAGAATAGAGGAAATGTCAAAGCACGTAAATAAGATCAGGGCAGCCTGATCTAGTGGGACGTGTCCCTACCCCTGGTGGGGGGTTGGAACTAGAGATCTTTAAGGGCCCTTCCGACCCAAGCTGTTCTACGATGCTGTGATTCTATGAAGATGGAGTAGTGGTGTGAAAAGGCATGCTGGAGGTGGATGGTGGGTCCACATTAAAGTAACTATGTTCATAGGGCAAAAAAAAGCAGAATTTATTGGCAGAGATGCACCTTGCATCAGGAACATACACTCCTGTCATTTTTAAAATAAATCACCTTACCAAATAGCATAAGTAAACCATCTTAAGGACACCTGCTGGAATGAGTTGAATCTCCGTGTAGGATTTTGCTTGAGTGGTTATGTCAGAGAAAAGGTGTTTCCTTGACTCTTTTGTGTCTTATGTTTTAGGAGATAAAATTTTATTTTATAACCTCAACTCTTAATTTCACTGTTGTGAGTTATTTAATTTTGTTCTTCACTGTTACTGTACACTGTGGAGTATCCCTGTAGGATCCCTTTGAACTTAGTTTGCTTGTTAAGTTTACTTCATGTCTTCACTACAGAGTGTGTGCCAAAGTATCTGTATCAATCGTCTTTCCTTAAAAGAGGAACAACTTTTACCAGCAGATTTTGTTGTTGTTGTTGTTGTTGTCGTTGGCTTGACTTGTGGTATTATTGGTGTTATTAAAACACCACCAACAACAAACCATTAAATTAAATGAATGGTACTGACAAAATTATCTTTTTCCTTGAAGTAATAGCTCATGGTTTTGACCACAGGAGTAAAAACATCGTCTCTTGGAAACAAAACCAACTTTCACTCTAAGCCATTTTCGCTCTGTCAACAGATTTCCATGTTAATGTAACATTCAAATCTCCTCCTGTTGCAATAGTGAAAAATTCGGTGTGAGCAGCAGGCAAGATCAAATCAGGCGTTGGAGCTGAAGGATGGTCACTTGGTAGCAACCATTTTGGTTTATGCTGGCCATCCAGTCATAAGGTGGCCTGTCTATGGTGAGGAGTGGTGTAACAGCTTGGCTGGACATTTGGGGAGAAAAAGAAGCTGGAAGTATGGTTACTGTTGACCTGGAGGTAAGCAACAAGGTCTGTTCATGCTAAACAAAGGTTTCTTGAGTGGCATAAGTTGTAGTGGAGACCATGGTCTTACAAGGATAGCTTGAATAGGTCATCTTTCACATGAGTTCCATCTAGAATAATTTATTCTGTGGGTTTTTAGCAGGAAGGTAACCATGTGAAGGTCCATCCTACTTCACATAGGTCCCTCTGGTATTCTGCTGAACTTTCTTGAGTATGTTATATGATGAATGCGTGGCACAGATGCATCTGGATTGATTTTTTTGTAGTGTTGGGAGTAGGAGGAGCATCATGCTCACTCACCAGTAGCCTGCACTGAATACTTTGGCATTTAAGCATATGTCTAACTATACGTCTACCTGAATATTTAGTTTGCATAAAATTAATTGCTTTGAATGTTCAGAACTGTGCTCAAAATCTTTTGGAATTGTTTCCTGTGTGTAAAGTCTATAATCAGCTCATTGAAAGGTCAGGTCTTGCAATTTTATATAGTATTGTAAACCAACATTGAAATATCTGCATAACATAGTCAATATTATCAAGGGAGACATAAACATGAATAGTGTCAAAAGTCTCAGCAGAGGAAGGCAACTTGGCCTCTTGGAGACACACAAGAGCTGGATGTTTTTATCCTCCTGTTAGGTGGCTAGATAAATGTTTGGTGTATGACTGAAATGTAGTGATTGAATGATTTAGGTTGAAAGGGACATCTGGAGATCATGTAGGTCAACCCCTATCTCCTTGGAGATACCAGTGTGAAGACTTTTTTCCTTACCTAATTGGAATTTCCCATGTTGCAGCTTGTGTCTTGATTTGTATGCTTCCTGCTGTGTACCTCAGAAGATTCTGGCTTCATTTTCTCTACACCCTCCCTCTGGAGTTCAGGAAGGCAATCTTTCCCTTGCCTTCTGTTTTTAAGGCTGAACTAACCCTGTCTTTCAGCTTCTTCTCATATACCATGTGCCCCAACCCCTTTATCACCTTGGTGGTCCGTGGCTGGATCTGCTTCATTATATCATTATGTTTCTTATGCTGGGGAGTCCAGTGTTGGATACACTACTCTGACTGAGTCTCCCATCTGCCAAGTAGAGAGAAAGAAACATCTCCCTTAACCTGCTGGCCATTCGTGCTTACACATCTCTTGCTTATCACCACTCACGTGACAGAACTGGATTAAGGCATGTGCTAAAGATGTCCCCAGTCTCTTCAAGCAGACATGCAAAATAATCCCCTTTCTGTTATTCTTACAGCAAAATACAAAATTATTTTACAATAATTACTGTAACCCTCTGCAGTATAGTTTTTCTTACACTATCAGCAACACTAAAGAAAAGCTAAGCATTACTACTCATATAGCCTCATAAAAATGCTATAAAATATTCACAGACAAGAAGATTCTAGTGGCTAAATCTTGTGAATTGAAACAATAATATATTTATCCAAAATACTGCACTTCATCACTGCCCTTACAGAACACTTCTGAAAACCCGACACTGTAAAGGAGCTGATAATATCCTAGGTTTATGTAATGCTTCTTTTCCTTATTATCATTTCTTTGCAAGCTTCTTAAACATGCTCAAACAGGTGATGTATGTTTTCCCTGTCAGCTCTCCTCCCTAACTAAATAATTTACTTTCTAATGTAATAAATGCCGGGCGTAGGCTTCCCAGGATGGATGCTTGAATCTAACATTCCATCAGGCAAGCTTTGATTATAGGGTTTTTAAATTACGAATCTACAAGGCGGATCTGGAACAATACTGTCATGAAACTAATATATTAGTTATCTCGAGGCAAATCTCAGAAAACAAAGTCTAAAAATGTGGTGAATTTATCTCTCTGTTACGGTCAACGTATAATGATTTACTGGTTCTTATTTCGAGATGAAATTGATGCTGGGTTATTATTTCCAAATGTGGGTGTCTAAATATATTAGGACATAGTATATATATAGATATGACAGCAAAAAAGGTTGAATTTTCTGGAGTATTCACTGTATGAAGCTACTGTTAAGTTTAAAGAGATCTGAAAATAAGAAACCTCAGTGAACTCAACTGAAGGCTCTGCATGACCACCACTTGGGGAAGTCAGACCACATCTACATAGATGCCTGTGCATGAAAATGTTGGCCCTGGACTCTAGGACATGCTGTTTCAAGCAAATAAGCCTGTGCCTGTCATCAGCGATAGTTTTGTGATGGTGTGTTAAAACTGACTACTGTTGACAAAAGCAGGACAAAGGCTTTATTCTCGATATTAAATCCTATTGTGCACTTTAAAAGCTGAAAATACTGCAAAAGTCAATGCTGTGGTACAATATATATATTTAATTTCCACCAACTTTAAAAAATATATATATATTTAATTTTTTGTAATTACCACCAACAGCTAGGTGCACTAGAGGTTTGCTCAGTGCTGTTCAAGAACTGCTGGAGAATAATAAAACCCTAGTGTACGTATGCAGCTTAACGCTGTGCAATATGTGCATTGCACTTTGCTTGTACAGACAGGTTTTACTGAATATTTAGCAATTCCTCTAACACACCAGGCCAGTGAATATCATTCTGTCATCAAACTAAAATAGATCTGACATCTTTTCTGGCCTGGAGGGGCAATTGTTACGATTGCTCATCATTACAATTTACATTGCAATATAGTACCACCAGTGGAAACGGGACAGGCTTTGCCTTCCCTTCTTTTATCTTTGGGAGATCTGTAGTTATAAACCGAACCAGATTTTCCCAAATGACTAAGCGCCTTTCATGGCAGTTCTGCCATGGCTCTTCTGTTTTCTAATTTTGGCGGGAAGACGAATATTCCTCAGGGTGTTTCTTGCCTCTAAGCCATAAAAGCATCTTTACAGATGCTTTCTGTGACAAACTAGTCTTTGCTTTGAAGGGATGCTTATTACCAAAGCAAGTTGGTTTTGGCAGAGAATTTCGAAGATTTTTTCCCCTTTCTTTGAAGGAAAAAAGGATGGGTGAAATATTCCTATTTATTTATATTCATGACCATATAAAAAGTTATCTGATTCTTCTTCCAGTTTAAAAGACTTATGTTTCAAGCCAGGCAGGTTTTCCAACACGGGTATTCGAAAAGAACCCTAACATATCCAGCGGAGGGCCACAAAGATGATATGGGGCCTGGAGCATCTTCCCGATGAGGAAAGGCTGAGCGACTTGGGTCTGTTCAGCCTGGACAAGAGAAGACTGAGAGGGGATCTCATCAATGTGTATAAATACCTGAGGTGTGGGAGACAGAGGGATTTGGGCAACCTCTTTTCAGTGGTTTGTGGGGACAGGACAAGGTGCAATGGCCACAAAATGGAGCCCAGGAAGTTCCGCACCAACATGTGAAAGAACTTCTTCACAGTGAAGGTGACAGAGCACTGGGACAGGCTGCCCGGGGAGGTTGTGGGGTCTCCCCACAATATATTCAAGGGAGATATCCAAGGCCCGTCTGGATACCTACGTGGGCAGCCTGCTCTAGAGAACCTGCTTTGGCAGGGTGGTTGGACCCGATGATCTCTTGAGGTCCCTACCAACCCCTACAGTTCTGTGATTCTGTGATATGTATCATGACTACCCGTGTTCCGTCACTTTTTTTTTTTTTTTTTTTTTAAGTACAAACAGATCATTTTTGGACTTTTGCTTTGAAATATGTGTGCAAGGTCAAAAATTTTGTTGCTTCAACCATCTGGTATGCTTAATTGCCTTTGCTGAGCACAATATTGCATAAATCCTGATGAATACAAAATGCAGATAACATAATGGATAATGTAAGATTATATCATACAGTAAAACTGGCTGCATACAGAGAAGGGATGAGGAGCACGTTACCCAGTTTTAAGTGTCAGTGTCAGCAATGGAATTGTGCTTCTGAATTCTGATGTAGAAGAGTTTATGTCGGATGAAATGGAACATGTATTTACAGTCTGAAGTCTTAGGTCTGATTGTCATGCCAAATAAAAATACAACCACTATTTATATTAGTGTTAGAACTAGAACAAAGAGGTTGACAGGTAGGACAAGATGTTTCAGGTTTTTTCTTAACCAGTGTAACGTAATAAATGACTGAGAGACAGATGCATTAATCTCTTTAGAGACCTGAGGTTCTTTCCATATTTAGCATGCTGAAAATCCAGTCTTTCTTCCAGTTCTAGTACAGATTTATTATTTTTTTTAATGTATTTTATGAGAATAACTTGCAGTGTTACTTGGAGCGTTACTTGCAGGAATGAAACCTACATGAGGTATGCAGCACTGAACTTCGGACACCTCAGCAATTAGATGAGTCCACAGTCTTAAAATGTTTCCACTCCTTTTTGCACAGGGAGAATTAGGTATTCAGGAAAGACATTATCTGTGTGTAGCTGAGTAGGAAGAACACAGATGCCACATAAAGTTAGAAAGCTGAGGCATTCTGAAAATCTTTCTTTTCTCACTGCAGTTTTGTCATTGTGTCAACACCAAATATCCTTGTGTTTGCCTCCTGGAAGAGAACTTAGGAGTGAGGTGAGCAGTGAGTTTGGTGTTGCAGGTGGATTTCAGCACTTACCTTGCCTGGATGGTTTCAGCCCAATTGAACTCATGGTTTATTTCATATGGATTTGTTTTGCTGTCTGCCTTTGCTGCTTTTCAGTGCCTTCCATTTCAAAGTTAATCTGAATTTAAGTAAGGCGTCAACTTTGAATCGACTTTAACCAGAAATCTGAAAGCTGGCTTTGAATCTGGAAGCCAGATGTTAGGTGGTGGCCAGTTAACTCTTCATGATGTGGGAGGGAAGATTTGGCATTGGTCTCTCCTTCCAGGACAGTTTATATGTTTTGAAGTAGACAGTGTCTTGCATAAAAATCAGCAGAGACACTGGGAGCAGCATGCAAGACTAGGATTTTTCCTTGAACCCACCCAAAGACACACTTCATTGCTGTTGTATGGCCAACTCCTTCTGGCCCTGTTTATTTTGTATCATTAGCTTCATGGCTTCACAACTTCAGTGCAAGACCTGAAGAATTTGTCTCCAGTCTGGAGCTAAGGCACTCTGGAAATATGGCTTTGAAACAAACCAAGGAGAACCAAGTTGTTTTGTTGCTCAGTATGGCCCCCAACCCCTACTATTAAGACAAAAAATGCAGCATAAGTTTTTCTACCAGAACTGTGATGGCTGATCTGCTGGCTACTCAACTCAGCGCTCTCAGTAGATTAGGTAGGGTTGATCTAAATTCAGAAAATGGATAAGCTCACTGTGGGGGCTTAAACACAGGACAAGTAGTTCATGAACCCAAGTGAAAAAGATGGTGACATCTTTAGCCTTACACAGAAGTAAAACCTAGGTAGTCTAAAACTTCACTAATAAATTTCAGATGCTTGAATACTCAAGTAGGCCAGAATACTGTAGACTGTAGCTGTTGAAACAAGATACCAATATTTTACCTGGCCCTCACCCGAAGTTCCTAAGTCCTTTTGTGGATCTGTACCTATATTGAAAGACATTAACAGGAGCAAGGAACAGGCCTTCAGAGAGATGTCTTGGCACTCAAAGCACCATGATTGTGAAAGCTACACAGTCTGCTCTAAAGCAGAATTTAATTCTGGTGATACACAGCCATGGTGCTTGCAGAAATATTATTCTGATCTTTCCCTCTCCTCTCCATTTTCCTCTCAAATTAACAAAGATTAAATCATGTTCACTATTGTTATGTCATACACCACGGAATGATCTCAATGCAACACCAGATTTGATACCTGTAAATCTCAAATACCAATTTTCTTTGTCTAGTTAGAAAATTGTTTTGTATACAAGAAACAATCTCACACTGAGGTAAACTTTATGAAGAAATCATAACACTGTTTTAGTATGTTGCAAATGCTCCTTTAGAGTAACTTGCCCTGACTCATGGCAGATCTTTTGGATGACTGGTTCCTCATAAAATTTGGTAACTGGGTCCCAGCAGGAAGATGCGCAGCAGTGCACTTATCTTCCTGGTGATGCAGTACATCCAACCAGTCCCCCAGATGCTCCCCAGTACAGGCTCAGCATCTGTCTGTTGGTGGTCACAGAGACAAAACTGTGGGAACCGACGTTGCAGATCAGAGTCAGTGTGAAAAAGGATATGTAAATACAATGAGGATGCATAACTAAGAATGTCTGCTAGTGCATAAGTGTCTTCGGTTTCACAGCTTAAATCCTATTTAAATTCTTGCATTGTAAGAGGGTGATTTTGTCCATCCGGTACAGTTATAGATCTTCCCTTAAAGGCTTTTTCCTGTGGCAGCTGCATACTGAGTCTCTGTCATCAGGCTGAGGTACAAGATCCATTCCATCCCGTATTTCAGGTTTGCTGGCTTGGCGTTCGGCATATTTCTGAAATATGTAAACAACATTTAAGAATGCTGAAAGCACCAAGGTATAATTCATGAAACAGAATTTTCCTCCTCCCTTCCACTTACCAGCTTCCCTTTATCCTGGCTCCTTATGTCATTGTTTACAACCTGTTTATAAGATGTCTTTATAACACGCCTAGTAATAGGCTACATTGCCTCTGAAAGCCTCCTTTAATGTTTTCCCATGTGCTATGATTAATGTCAATCTGAATATTGTCGTTATTTGTGCCTCTAACCACATTATGCAGATAATAATGTCATTTTGGTACACTGAGCTATGTCAAACTTTGTGTCAACCTGTGACTGCTGAGGCCGAGCTCTACCTCTGTACAGCAAGGGAGGAAAAAGAAACGAGTACTTTCAGAAAACACCAACTCAAGTTTCACTAGAGACTTGCATCTCCTAGGGAAGCAATGACTGTTTGACCTGCGTCACCCTTCCCCACTCTGCAAACTGTATTTCCAGAATTTCTTTTCCAGGTATTCATTGTTACGTAATACAGCAGAGTAGCTAATGAGTGGATAAATATGAAGGGAAAAAGAAGGTAAGTTGTGTGCAGATGATCTCCTACCTCTATGTCATATGCCAAGTGACACCAAAAACAGGTCTGACTGTGGGGATGGGGGAAAAAAAGATATAAATCTCTCATTCTGTAAAGCAACTGTTATGTCAGGCTGCTTCTCTAATGATGAAACAAGTTTTAGCAAAGATCTTTACACTGATCTCCTGTGAATAATATAAACAACGTCTGCTACTGATGTAAGGACTGAGTATGAAATGGGTATCATCAGTAGCTGTAGCAGTTGAGGAAAAGTAATAAAATGCTTTATTGTACTAACCTGGAGCACTTTATAATAGTAGCAGTAAAGCCTGTGAGGTTGAAGTAATTCTCTTGCCATTAACTGTCCTTCTCTAGCAATTTTTTGTGCTTCTTCATCATTTTCCTGGAAAATTGAGAGGAGACAGGAATGAATAGGAGAGCAATCAGCGAGTTACTTGAACCCTTGCTGGCCTAAGTATGTTTATCAAAGGGGCTATTCAAATCTGAACTTTTACAATTGCTGGTACGCTGCAAAGGCACACTGTTTAAATTTCAATTTTTTTTTTGAAATACTGGATTGCTTTTGTGGTTTCAGTTAGTAGCTCAGGGCTATCAGTAACAGCTTTCATGGGTAACTGTACAATTTCAAAAACTAAGTATTGTTACTCCACTGTTTTGGCCAAGTCAAAGCCTCTTCAAAAGCAGCCCTGACAACTCCCACACATACTTAGTTACACAGAAGACAGAGCTGCAGCTGTTGTCCTTTCCTATGCAATGCAACCCAGTGTTTTCCTTTTAAAAATAACTGATTGACATTTAAAAGTTGTATAGGTAATGCCAGCATGAGCATGTGAATTCATGTACTTACTCTCAAAGTTTTTAGGTCTGTATCTCAGCTTTTAGTATTCTCATCTGATTCTTTATGAAGAACTACAGTACTGTCAGAACAGAATCTTTTCCTATGTATTTAAACTTACAGTTAAGCTTAAAACACAAATGGTATTTGCAGTCACACAGCATGCCAGCCTCTCTTATCCTGAGATTATATAGAGCAGTGATTTTTTGTACATTCAGACAAACATGCAATGACTTCTGTTCTAGTCAGGACCTGAAAAAAGTGATAGAATAATTAAGTAGTACCTAGGATTCTGGGCATTTCTTTGAAAATTACCTGCATTAGTCAGTATACTAATGCTCTGACTCATGAAAACACTACTGCACATACCTGAAATTAATTCTCAACTATTTCCCTGAATAGAGATGGTTACTTGAATTAAGGCCTTCCCCTCTAATACAGCAAAATGTACTTCCTTTATCCCAGGATCTCAGCAGAGAGTTTATGCAAAATATGTATGTGGAAATACAAAAAGAGAGCACTAAGATTTTTTTAAAACATATTTATTTATTGAATTTG